>NC_143045.1:4917500-5262500 GCF_057628025.1 Oncorhynchus mykiss
ATTCTCTGCACATTTAGCCAGGTTATTGAAGAGGTTCATTCTCTGCACATTTAGCCAGGTTATTGAAGAGGTTCATTCTCTGCACATTTAGCCAGGTTATTGAAGAGGTTCATTCTCTGCACATTTAGCCAGGTTATTGAAGAGGTTCATTCTCTGCCCTTTTGTTTGTTGACACGTTTCATCTATTTAAATGTTTTTCCAAAAATATTCAAATATTCAACCATGTAAACATTATTATCGTCACAGCATGCTGCAATTGTTAGTGGGACAAGGTAGCCATGTTTATTCCTGTGACAGTGTGACGCTGCTTCTCTGTTTTTACGTCCCCTCCTGCCTGTAAAGACATGCTTGGACCCCTCTGACATCTCCTCCTGCCTGTAAAGACATGTTTGGACCCCTCTGACGTCTCCTCCAGCCAGTCAACACTCGGAAAAAATTTAAAACCACAAAGACTTCGCACCGCCCCACCGTATTAAGATCAAACAACGACAAATGACTGCAGTGGACAGAAAAGAGAGAGAGGTGCGATAGAACGCGGGAGGGAAAGAGGAGAAGGGTGACAGACAGGGGGGGTATGGGTTGTCCTAAATGACAGAGGTATGCTGAGACAAAAGACTGCCGTCTGCGCCGAACGTCCTGAGGAGGAACGACGCTGATAGAAATCAAATTAGGGCTCCAGAAAACGCTATGATTCTTTCCTCTTGCCGTCCTCTGCCAGTAATAGCATGATAATTGCACTTTATTTCTCTGCCATTCAGCCGGGCTCGCCGCGCCCCCCACACCCCGGCCACTCGCATTTGCATACTGAATGTGTCAGTTGCATAAATTAGCGGCACTTTAAGCGCCGCTGCCAAAACAGCAATCTTTCTTCAGCAAAGTGGCCCGAGCTTCCCAGCACACCGCCGCTACTCACTTGTGTGAATGCTTGTTATTACGACAAATATTACTCTGTGACGGAGTCCTTCCTAATGGGGTGGCTGTATACCTTTCACTTACCATCATAATTACCCCCTCCCTGTCTCTACCTCTTGTCTCTACCTACCTGCCGGTGTCTCTGGTCAGCAGACAGACACAACACAACAGGACATGGCGTCCTACCGTTATTGACACTGATTTGAAACGGCTCCGCTGGTGTCTGCCGGCTCTGTGTTCAATGTGCCTTGTTGACTCTCTGAACAGGCCGGTGGTGTTTACCAGTAGTGTGCCGTGTGTACCTGAGGGGCCAGCCTGACAGGACTGTTGATGTGGGCGGGAGAGGAGGGGAGAGAGGTCGGAGAGACTGAGCGGTGAAGGGCTGGTTGTTGGTGGTTCTCCAGTGGCAGGCAGCCGCTCATTGTAATTTGCTCGATACACGCTAATTGCTCTAATTTGTCTGTGTGTGTGTGTGTGTGTGTGTGTGTGTGTGTGTGTGTGTGTGTGTGTGTGTGTGTGTGTGTGTGTGTGTGTGTGTGTGTGTGTTGCTTCCACAGTCCCTGGACGGCTTTGTGTTTGTGGTAAGCTCAGAGGGACGCTTCCTCTACATATCAGAGACTGTTTCCATCTACCTGGGCCTCTCACAGGTAAGGCCTTCTGTACATGGACGCACACGCACACACACACACACACACACACTCTCTCTCACACTGACTCACTCACTCACTCACTCACTCAGGTTACTCCCATCATCTCTTTTCATTTTCATGTCAGATGTTGTAATGTGTCTGGGTGTGTTCCCACCTTTGTGTGTGTCTAGATGTCTTTGACTGTTCTCTTCTGCTTGTCTCTAGTTTTTCTCTCTCTCTCTCTCTCTCTCTCTCTCTCTCTCTCACTCTCTCACACTCTCTCTCCCTCTGTCTCTGTTTCTCTGTCTCTCTAGTTTCTCCTTCTCTCTCTCTCTCTCTCCCTCTCTCTCTCTCTGCCTCTCTCCCTCTCCCTCTCCCTCCCTCCCTTCGTCCCTCCAGGTGCTCACCTTTGTTGATTGCCTGCGGCCTCTTGTACTGTGAATGTTAAGTCCTGCCATTTCGACCAGATGCATAAATAATAACAGTAATTACTGGCCCAACAATCAAAGTGTCGCCCCTGCGCTCAGGGCCTGTCTAAGGGAGCAAATCGATAGGCATCTTAAAAGCTCCATTGATTGTCGGGAGGAGAAAAAAACACCAAGGGGGATGGGGAGACAGATAGGGATAGAGAGGGAGGGAGGAGGGGAGGGGAGTGATAAGATTTGTTTTGGGGGAAAAGGATGGGGGATACAGAATGAGAGAGAGAGAAAAGAGGGAGGACATTTCGATATAGGTGGTATTTGAGTGGATTTTAAAAGGGGGGATTTGGGTGTAATAGGGAGTCTGCCCCTGGTTGGATTGGACTGTCCTGGAGGGAGGCTAGTTATTAGTGGTGTGTGTGTGTGTGTGTGTGTGTGTGTGTGTGTGTGTGTGTGTGTGTGTGTGTGTGTGTGTGTGCCGGTGTGTGTGTGCCGGTGTGTTTGTGTTACAGTTTGGTATTTCTCCTGCTAACTGTTGGTAAACACAAACTTAAAATCTAATTATGAAATATATCTGAACAGGTGTGAAAGGACTACACAGCCAAATGGCAATGGAAAGCATTTTTGGTATGCAAATAGAGCTTAAATGTGCAGTTGAAGTGAAATGCATCATGGGACTGAATAGGTAAACAACCAAGGCTATTCTTATTCCTTAAACAGATGGCCTCACTAGTCAAATCTCCTCAAACAGAACTAAACACACCAGCCTTAAAACAAAATTACAATCAAGATTTACCTTAACTCCAAAACACACAGTACCACGTTTAGAATAACTGACAAGAGAGAGAAAGACTGCAAGACAAAAAGAGAGAGAGACAGAAAGAGGGAGGGAGGTGAGAGAAAGGGCATGCACACTTTAACAGAACAAATCCCTGTCTCTCAGGGAGGAGAGAGAGAGAGAGACAGAGAGAGAAAAATGTAACTGGTGGTTGTTGTTGGAGGACATGGATCTCTCTGTGGACTGCCCTGACCTGTCCCCCAGCCTAACCCCTCTGCCCTGGCTTACCCACGGGGCCCCTCTCCAGACAGTGGGGTTTCTTAGACAGGCTTAGCCCAGGTCAGGCACCTTGACCAAGGGCACAACCCGCCGTCCGCTCCCCTGCTACCTGGAGGTGATCATGTCCCTCACCCCAAGTTTCCTGGCCGGAGAGGCGCGCTCTGTACCGGGACCCCAGGTCCTGCTGCTCAACCCCCCCTTACCTCCTGCACGGCAGGAGGGAGGACGGAGGAATGGAGGGAGCGGGGAATTGATCCTGGACTGGTTAGTATGCAGCCCTCATCACTCCCCCTCCCTCTCTCCTCTCCCATCCGTCAGCGGCGGGCTGAGAGTGTGTTGTGGACGACTGCCCGGATGCCTCATACATATTAAAGCTTCCTGCTATTATTTATATCATGTCTCTCCTTCTCTCCCCCCCCTCTCTCAACCCCCCCCACACTATACCTATGTCTTGTTGTCTGTCTGTCTGTCTGTCTGTCTGTCTGTCTGTCTCTCTCTCTCTCTCTGTCTCTCTCCCTCCCTCTCCCTCTCTCTCTCTCTCTCTCTCTCTCTCCCTCTCTCTCTCTCTCTCTCTCTCTCTCCCTCTCTCCCTCTCCCCCTCTCTCTCTCACTCTCTCTCTCTCTCCTCCCTGTGATGAAGTGACAGTAGACAGACAGGTAAAGTACCACAGACGTCAGTATTGCCTTTTACTGAAGGAGGGCAAAGGACTGTGGGAAGCCTGGGGTCCTCAAGGGCTGACTTCCTGTCTCTGCCAGGGGATTCTGGTCCGTTTACGTCTCGTTTACATCGAGCAACTCATTAACACCGGGCTGTTTTAAAACTTTTATCTCTCCGCTGATCCCTCGATACTTACTCGAATCCTCTCTCCTTGTGTTTTTCTTTTTTACACTTTACAGGAGTTAGCCCTCCTTTTTTTTCTCTTCATTCACACTTAATCTGTGCTCCCTCGCTCAGCTCTCTGGCTGTGATGTCCTTGAATGCCTGCTGGAAATCCCATAAAGCCCACACTAAATGGATCTAATCCTTCATAAATGGGTATGTCCTACAGACAAGGGTGTGAGGCTGCAGGCAGGCAGCCAAGCAGACAGCCCAGCAGGGAACAGCCAGGCAGGCAGGCAGGTAGGTAGCAGACAGGCAGGCAGGGAGCACACAGGCAGGAAGGGAGCAGGCAGGGAGCAGGCAGGCAGGGAGATGACAGGGAGCAGGCAGGCAGCCCAGCAGGGAGCAGACAGGCAGGGAGAAGACAGGCAGGGAGCAGACAGGGAGCAGGCAGGCAGCCCAACAGGGAGCAGGAAGCAGATAGGCAGGCAGGCAGGGAGAAGGCAGGGAGAAGACAGGCAGCCCAGCAGGGAGCAGGCAGGCAGGGAGAAGACAGGCAGCCCAGGAGGCAGGGAGAAGGCAGGGGGAAGACAGGCAGCCCAGCAAGGAGCAGGCAGGGAGAAGGCAGGGAGAAGACAGGCAGCCCAGCAGGGAGCAGGCAGGCAGGGAGAAGGCAGGGGGAAGACAGGCAGCCCAGCAGGGAGCAGGCAGGCAGGGTGCAGGCAGGGAGCAGGCAAGCGCTTTATCATATGAAATGGAATCTCACCTTAAATGATTGGAGTAGGACACTATGATGCAGTAGGATGATAGCTGGGAGGTGTTAGTGGTCTTCATCCCTCTCTGGGAGTGGGCTGGATACGCTGGTGTCTATGAATTAATAGGGAATGAATGAACCGATTCAAATAGTCAAATCTGACCTTCACAGATGGTATATCCCTGGTGTCTTTCAACTACCTTTAATCACCAAATACAACAGGATTCTGTCCTTCCCGATGTGTTTTATTGTCATCGGTGTCTGTCCCCCAGCTCAGGGGTGTGTGTGTGCGACGTGCGTCCGTGTGTTGTTGCGTGCATTCATGTGTTCATGCATGAGTGTTTGTGTCTCACCTCTACATTTCATTGTGTTCAGGTGGAGTTGACGGGCAGCAGTGTGTTTGACTACATCCACCCAGCGGACCATGTGGAGATGGCTGAGCGTCTGGGCATCAGGCCCCACCTGAGGGCCGAGGCTGGCTGCCACGTGGCCCCCGAGAGCGCTTCCAGCTCTGCCTCCACATCCTCCCTGGCCGGGACCCCCGAGCCTGGTACGTCTCACATACAGTGGGGCAAAAAAGTATTTAGTCAACCACCAATTGTGCAAGTTCTCCCATTTAAAAAGATTAGAGAGGCCTGTAATATTCAACATAGGTACATTTCAACTATGACAGACAAAATGAAAAAAAAATCCAGAAAATCACTTTGTAGGATTTTTTTATGAATTTATTTGCAAATTATGGTGGAAAATAAGTATTTGGTCAATAACAAAAGTTTATCTCAATACTTTGTTATATACCCTTTGTTGGCAATGACAGAGGTCAAACGTTTTCTGTAAGTCTTCACAAAGTTTTCACACACTGTTTCTGGTATTTTGGCCCATTCCTCCATGCAGATCTCCTCTAGAGCAGTGATGTTTTGCTGGGCAACACGGACTTTCAACTCCCTCCAAAGATTTTCTATGGGGTTGAGATCTGGAGACTGGCTAGGCCACTCCAGGACCTTGAAATGCTTCTTACGAAGCCACTCCTTCGTTGCCCGGGTGGTGTGTTTGGGATCATTGTCATGCTGAAAGACCCAGCCACGTTTCATCTTCAATGCCCTTGCTGATGGAAGGAGATTTTCACTCAAAATCTCACGATACATGGCCCCATTCATTCTTTCCTTTACACGGATCAGTCGTCCTGGTCCCTTTGCAGAAAAACAGCCCCAAAGCATGATGTTTCCACCCCCATGCTTCACAGTAGGTATGGTGTTCTTTGGATGCAACTCAGCATTCTTTGTCCACCAAACACGACGAGTTGAGTTTTTACCAAAAATGTATATTGTGGTTTGATCTGACCATATGACATTCTCCCAATCTTCTTCTGGATCATCCAAATGCTCTCTAGCAAACTTCAGATGGGCCTGGACATGTACTAGCTTAAGCAGGGGGACACGTTTGGCACTGCAGGATTTGAGTCCCTGGCGGCGTAGTGTGTTACTGATGGTAGGCTTTGTTACTTTGGTCCCAGCTCTCTGCAGGTCATTCACTAGGTCCCCCCATGTGGTTTTGGGATTTTTGCTCACCGTTCTTGTGATAATTTTGACCCCACGGGGTGAGATATTGCGTGGAGCCCCAGATCGAGGGAGATTATTAGTGGTCTTGTATGTCTTCCATTTCCTAATAATTGCTCCCACAGTGGATTTCTTCAAACCAAGCTGCTTACCTATTGCAGATTCAGTCTTCCCAGCCTGGTGCAGGTCTACAATTTTGTTTCTGGTGTCCTTTGACGGCTCTTTGGTCTTGGCCATAGTGGAGTTTGGAGTGTGACTGTTTGAGGATGTGGACAGATGTCTTTTATACTGATAACAAGTTCAAACAGGTGCCATTAATACAGGTAACGAGTGGAGGACAGAGAAGCCTCTTAAAGAAGAAGTTACAGGTCTGTGAGAGCCAGAAATCTTGCTTGTTTGTAGGTGACCAAATACTTATTTTCCACCATAATATGCAAATAAATTCATTAAAAATCCTACAATGTGATTTTCTCATTTTGTCTGTCATAGTTGAAGTGTACCTATGATGAAAATTACAGGCCTCTCTCATCTTTTTAAGTGGGAGAACTTGCACAATTGGTGGCTGACTAAATACTTTTTTGCCCCACTGTACATGTCTGTAGGCCTGGACTGATGTTGTCCAAATCTGGTCCAAATGTGGTTTCTCCCAAGCTAACTCTGTCGTCCCCCTGTCTCTCCACAGCTCCCTCAAGCCCCCTCTCTCCTGGGAATGAACCTCCTGACCGAGGCTTCTTCATCCGTATGAAGTCCACCCTGACCAAGAGAGGCCTCCACGTCAAGTCCTCGGGCTACAAGGTCAGAGTAAGAGACATATATATATATATATATAGAGAGAGAGAGAGAAATCAAACTCTCCATTCCTAGAAATCATTCAGACTGTTTGGAATGTACAGGGTGGCAAAATTCCGGTTTCCTGTTTATTCCCTCGTAAATCCAGGAATCTTCCAGCCAGGATTTCTGTAAAAACAGAGAATTTCTGAAAAGTTACAAGAGTTTTGCAACTCTAGTAATGGACTACTCGCCGTTCGTTTAGTAGAGACACTGTACATGTGCAACCGTGCAAGTTACTGTAAACTCTTCCTGTCAGGTGATCCATGTGACCGGGCGAATCCGCTGTCGCCCTGCCATGGTGCCAGGCTCCGCCCGCTCGGTGCGTCGGCCAATGGGCTTGGTGGCCCTTGCGCACACGCTCCCGCCCTCCACGCTGAACGAGGTGCGCATGGAGAGCCAGATGTTTGTCTTCCGGGTCAACATGGATTTGCAGGTCACCTACTGCGAGAACAGGTACAGCTACAGTGACACACGACGACACAGCAACACGACAACAACACACACCAACACAGCTATACAACAACACAACAACACAGCAACATAACAACACAGCTACACAACGACACAACGGTACACAACAGCACATCAACACATCAACAACGCAACAACACGCCAACGCAGCTACACAACGACACAACAACACGGCTGCACACAGGGGCCGATGTCTGTATGGGGCGCATATATGGTTGTACTGTGAATCATTTTATGGTTGTATTTGACTCCAATAAGAAATGGTATGTGTTTGTTTGCCTGTGTATGTGTGTCTATTATGTTTACATCACGTGGATAAAACCATCGTTGTTCCCTGTAGGATCTCAGAGTACATGGACCTGAGCCCGGCAGAGGTGGTGGGACACACCTGCTACCACTTCATCCACGTGGAAGACCTGGATAACATCAGACAGAGCCATGAGGACTGTGAGTCACTGCCCTGCCCTATGTGTGTGTGTGTGTGTGTGTGTGTGTGTGTGTGTGTGTGTGTGTGTGTGTGCGTTTAAGTTCATATTTTGCAATCAGCGCCCTCTGCTGCCAAAGTCCTGTAGTGCTACGCCAACTCTCTCTCTCTCTCTCGCTCTCTCTCTCTCTCTCTCTGTCTCTGTCTCTGTCTCTCTCTCTCTCTCTCTCTCTCTCTCCCTCTCTCTCTTTCCCCTCTCTCTCCCTCTCTCTCTCTCGTTCCCTTTCTCTCTCTCTCTCTCTCTCTCTCTCTCTCTCTCTCTCTCTCTCTCTCTCTCTCTCCCTCCCTCCCTCCCTCCCTCCCTCCCAGTGTTGAGGAAGGGTCAGGTGGTGACCGGGTACTACCGCTGGCTCCAGAGGAGAGGGGGTTATCTGTGGGTCCAGTCCTGTGCCACCGTCTCCATCAACCACAAAGCCCCCCACGAACGCAACGTCATCTGGGTCAACTACGTCATCAGGTCAGCCCCGTCGCCAGTCAGCCCCGTCGCTAGTCAGCCCCGTCGCCACGGTAGCCTCAGGTCAACCGCAGCAGACAACGCATCCAGCATTATGCTCTTAGACAAGGAGTCTGACTCCTTCAGTCCACCGTCATTTTAACATACTAAACTGTAATGCCGACTTATACATTTCATTATAGCATTATGCAGGGCTTTGTTCATTTACAACGCCTAAATGATACAAGTATTCGCACATGGATTCAATATTTTCCTTTGTCTCTGTCTCAGGACCCACAACCCCCCAGCTCCTAAACACACATACACACTCCAAGACAAACAGACACACGTGCACGCACAGAGCAAGAGAGGAGTCGGACAAAAACAAGGGGGGACAGGCTGAATTACAATACTAATTGAAGCTTTATAAATACAACAAATAGATGTCAGAATGTTGGGTCTGAATGGTGTTTTAGTTCATTAGTGCTGTAATTACAAGAGCTCATTAACTTAACAGCAGCAGCCCCCCCCCCCCCCCCCCCCCCCCCCCCCCCCCGATCCTGTCTGGGCTCAGTTCTTTACGGGTGGGCTCCCAAGTGGAGCAGGGCTGGCTACGGGAGAGCAAGGGTGGCTGGTGTGTGTGTGTGAAATTGGGGGGTGGTTGGGAGTAGCTGATGGAAGGTATTAGTTGGAGAGGCTGGTTGTTGTTGATAGATGAGGTTAATGGTGTGGAGGAAGTTGATGGGAGGTATTAGTTGGAGAGGCTGGTTGTTGTTGATAGATGAGGGTAATGGTGTGGAGGAAGTTGATGGGAGGTATTAGTTGGAGAGGCTGGTTGTTGTTGATAGATGAGGGTAATGGTGTGGAGGAAGTTGATGGGAGGTATTAGTTGGAGAGGCTGGTTGTTGTTGATAGATGAGGGTAATGGTGTGGAGGAAGTTGATGGGAGGTATTAGTTGGAGAGGCTGGTTGTTGTTGATAGATGAGGGTAATGGTGTGAAGGAAGTTGATGGGAGGTATTAGTTGGAGAGGCTGGTTGTTGTTGATAGATGAGGGTAATGGTGTGAAGGAAGTTGATTCGTTGGAGAGGCTGGTTGTTGTTGATAGATGAGGGTAATGGTGTGGAGGAAGTTGATGGGAGGTATTAGTTGGAGAGGCTGGTATTGTTGATAGATGAGGGTAATGGTGTGGAGGAAGTTGATGGGAGGTATTAGTTGGAGAGGCTGGTATTGTTGATAGATGAGGGTAATGGTGTGGAGGAAGTTGATGGGAGGTATTAGTTGGAGAGGCTGGTTGTTGTTGATAGATGAGGGTAATGGTGTGGAGGAAGTTGATGGTAGGTATTAGTTGGAGAGGCTGGTTGTTGTTGATAGATGAGGGTAATGGTGTGGAGGAAGTTGATGGGAGGTATTAGTTGGAAAGGCTGGTATTGTTGATAGATGAGGGGAATGGTGTGAAGGAAGTTGATGGGAGGTATTAGTTGGAGAGGCTGGTATTGTTGATAGATGAGGGTAATGGTGTGGAGGAAGTTGATGGGAGGTATTAGTTGGAGAGGCTGGTTGTTGTTGATAGATGAGGGTAATGGTGTGGAGGAAGTTGATGGGAGGTATTAGTTGGAGAGGCTGGTTGTTGTTGATAGATGAGGGTAATGGTGTGGAGGAAGTTGATGGGAGGTATTAGTTGGAGAGGCTGGTTGTTGTTGATAGATGAGGGTAATGGTGTGGAGGAAGTTGATGGGAGGTATTAGTTGGAGAGGCTGGTTGTTGTTGATAGATGAGGGTAATGGTGTGAAGGAAGTTGATGGGAGGTATTAGTTGGAGAGGCTGGTTGTTGTTGATAGATGAGGGTAATGGTGTGAAGGAAGTTGATTAGTTGGAGAGGCTGGTTGTTGTTGATAGATGAGGGTAATGGTGTGGAGGAAGTTGATGGGAGGTATTAGTTGGAGAGGCTGGTATTGTTGATAGATGAGGGTAATGGTGTGGAGGAAGTTGATGGGAGGTATTAGTTGGAGAGGCTGGTATTGTTGATAGATGAGGGTAATGGTGTGGAGGAAGTTGATGGGAGGTATTAGTTGGAGAGGCTGGTTGTTGTTGATAGATGAGGGTAATGGTGTGGAGGAAGTTGATGGTAGGTATTAGTTGGAGAGGCTGGTTGTTGTTGATAGATGAGGGTAATGGTGTGGAGGAAGTTGATGGGAGGTATTAGTTGGAAAGGCTGGTATTGTTGATAGATGAGGGGAATGGTGTGAAGGAAGTTGATGGGAGGTATTAGTTGGAGAGGCTGGTATTGTTGATAGATGAGGGTAATGGTGTGGAGGAAGTTGATGGGAGGTATTAGTTGGAGAGGCTGGTTGTTGTTGATAGATGAGGGTAATGGTGTGGAGGAAGTTGATGGGAGGTATTAGTTGGAGAGGCTGGTTGTTGTTGATAGATGAGGGTAATGGTGTGGAGGAAGTTGATGGGAGGTATTAGTTGGAGAGGCTGGTTGTTGTTGATAGATGAGGGTAATGGTGTGAAGGAAGTTGATGGGAGGTATTAGTTGGAGAGGCTGGTTGTTGTTGATAGATGAGGGTAATGGTGTGAAGGAAGTTGATGAGTTGGAGAGGCTGGTTGTTGTTGATAGATGAGGGTAATGGTGTGGAGGAAGTTGATGGGAGGTATTAGTTGGAGAGGCTGGTATTGTTGATAGATGAGGGTAATGGTGTGGAGGAAGTTGATGGGAGGTATTAGTTGGAGAGGCTGGTTGTTGTTGATAGATGAGGGTAATGGTGTGGAGGAAGTTGATGGGAGGTATTAGTTGGAGAGGCTGGTTGTTGTTGATAGATGAGGGTAATGGTGTGAAGGAAGTTGATGGGAGGTATTAGTTGGAGAGGCTGGTTGTTGTTGATAGATGAGGGTAATGGTGTGAAGGAAGTTGATGAGTTGGAGAGGCTGGTTGTTGTTGATAGATGAGGGTAATGGTGTGGAGGAAGTTGATGGGAGGTATTAGTTGGAGAGGCTGGTATTGTTGATAGATGAGGGTAATGGTGTGGAGGAAGTTGATGGGAGGTATTAGTTGGAGAGGCTGGTATTGTTGATAGATGAGGGTAATGGTGTGGAGGAAGTTGATGGGAGGTATTAGTTGGAGAGGCTGGTTGTTGTTGATAGATGAGGGTAATGGTGTGGAGGAAGTTGATGGTAGGTATTAGTTGGAGAGGCTGGTTGTTGTTGATAGATGAGGGTAATGGTGTGGAGGAAGTTGATGGGAGGTATTAGTTGGAAAGGCTGGTATTGTTGATAGATGAGGGGAATGGTGTGAAGGAAGTTGATGGGAGGTATTAGTTGGAGAGGCTGGTATTGTTGATAGATGAGGGTAATGGTGTGGAGGAAGTTGATGGGAGGTATTAGTTGGAGAGGCTGGTTGTTGTTGATAGATGAGGGTAATGGTGTGGAGGAAGTTGATGGGAGGTATTAGTTGGAGAGGCTGGTTGTTGTTGATAGATGAGGGTAATGGTGTGGAGGAAGTTGATGGGAGGTATTAGTTGGAGAGGCTGGTTGTTGTTGATAGATGAGGGTAATGGTGTGGAGGAAGTTGATGGGAGGTATTAGTTAGAGAGGCTGGTATTGTTGATAGATGAGGGGAATGGTGTGAAGGAAGTTGATGGGAGGTATTAGTTGGAGAGGCTGGTATTGTTGATAGATGAGGGTAATGGTGTGGAGGAAGTTGATGGGAGGTATTAGTTGGAGAGGCTGGTATTGTTGATAGATGAGGGTAATGGTGTGGAGGAAGTTGATGGGAGGTATTAGTTGGAGAGGCTGGTTGTTGTTGATAGATGAGGTTAATGGTGTGGAGGAAGTTGATGGGAGGTATTAGTTGGAGAGGCTGGTATTGTTGATAGATGAGGGTAATGGTGTGAAGGAAGTTAAGACCATATAAAGCTCTCTGTAAAGTACTCCCTGCACCCATCTTGCTAAATCAGGAGACATAAACAGTGGTTTGCTGCAGCACTCAAGAGCTGTAAAAGGTGCATTTATTATCTTATATTTACTGTCTCACCCTCACTCTCTCACACTCTCTCTCTCTCTCCCTCTCTCTCTCTCTCTCTCTCTCTCTCTCTCTCTCTCTCTCTCTCTCTCTCTCTCTCTCAATATCTCTCTCTCTCCCTCTCTTTCCCTCTCTCTTTCCCTCTCTCTCTCTCTCTCTCTCTCTCTCCCGCTCTCTTTCCCTCTCTCTCCCTATCCCTCTTTCCCCTCTCTCTCTTTCTCTCTCTCTCCCTATCTCTTTTTCCCCTCTCTCTCCCTCCCTCTCTCTTTCCCTCTCTCTCTCTCTCTCTCTCTCTCCCTCTCCCTCTCTCTCCCTCTCAGTCGGACAGAGCTCCCAGACACTCCCCTGGATCTGCTGCAGCTCCCAGAGAGTCTGAGGGCGGAGCGTCTGAAAGCCAGCTCCTCCCCTTCGGAACACTCACCACAAACCCGGGGTAGGGAACCACACAGTCAAAACAGACACGCACACCCACACATATACTAACACACATGATGGGGCAGCAGGTAGCCTACCGGCTAAGAGCAATAAACCAGTAATCAAAAGGTCGCTGGTTCGAATCCCCGAGACCACTAGGTGAACAATCTGTCGATGTGCCCTTGAGCAAGGCACTTAACTCTTATTGCTCCCTGTAAGTCACTCTGGATAAGAGTGTCTGCTAAATGACTAAAATGTAATGATACATCCAACTCTTTTCCCCTCCCCAGGCCCACAGCCAATGAAAAGCTCTGTGTGTAAAGGTGACCCTGACTCGAAACTGAGAGAGATCTATAATCCCGGTGTCCAATCAGGGGACAGGAGGAAACGTCCTCTGCGGTCTGACTCTGAGGGTGCTCCCGCGGAAACGCGGCGTCGCCTGGAAGAGTTCCGCCAGAGAGAGCGGAGTGTGTCAGCCTCCTCAGACCTGGGCAGCGAGAGCGGGGGAGAGGAGAGAGAGTGGGAGCATGGGGGAGACAGCGCGAGTGTCAAACGAGAGGAGGGGCCTTCGAAACGAGGCGAGGAGACCCCCATGAGGGGCGACAGGGGCGGCGGGGCGCACAACGGCCGTGCGGTAATCCAGCACCTGAAGAGTGTAGTGTCCTCGCCTCTCTCTGGCCGCCCCAACATCAAGACTGAACATGAGGCACTGATCGCAGGGGGTCGCTGGACACACACACACACCTCCTCACACATACAACCCCTACCCTCACACACACACACACCCTGCGGCAGCCTGAACGGCGACAGTCCCCTCACCCCTATCCCGGACTCCTCCTCCAGCAGTGAAGCCCCACCCAATGGTATTTTCACCCCGCCCTCCCCCTCCATGTCCCCTCCGATGTCCGGCTCCTCCCCTCTACCCTGTGAGGAGCGGGGAATGTTGTCTGGAGGCAGGGGGGGCGGGCCGGACTTTGAGCTGTTGCATAGACTGGCAGCGGGGGGTGCTGCAGGACGGGTGTTGTTTCACCCCCTGGCCCTCGGCCCCCAGGGGCCACAGAGCCTGTACGCCCCCAGTACCATCCGCTATGCGCCCCCAGAGCTGCCCCACTCCCACCTCGGTGCTGAGGGGCTGCGCTCCGACCACCACAAGGGCCCCCCAGCCTTCTTCCCCCACCTCCAGAGGCTGGCCGGCCTGCCCTCCTTCAGTGGGTTCTCCGCCTCGGACAATCCCTTCAACCCCTTCTGTGTGAACGGACTGAGGGGGGCCGCGGGGTCCGAGGAGGACTGAAAGAGAGGAGGGGCTAGAGAGAGAGACATGGGGGGCAGGACGTCGGGACATATGGGGTTGAGAAACTGAACAAAGGACCATTTGCACTGCTTCCGTGGGGGAGTCAGATGGTGTCCGACGCAGGTGACAGGATGGGTGACACTCAAAGTGGACTTTGACACTTGACTTTACCCCACTAGCTGTCCAAGCTTTGTCCCCCTCTCTGCTCTCCCACATCCTCTCTCCACTGCTGTTAAATGACTGTGCAGTGTTCCATGTCTAAAGCCATATTGTACATAGAGACAGGGCCATGACATACCTTCACTATTCCTTCCTCAGTATTATAACAACTGCTCCTGAGCCTGTCAGACTGACTTAAGTGTGAATGAAAAAAAGAGAAAAAAAAAATGGATGACATTTGTTCCCGCCCCCCCCACATGTTTGCGTGAATACTGAATAATCTCTTAAAGAGAGAGTGAGAGAGTCTCAGATACATTCCATTCCACTCCGAGGCTGTTCTGTCATGATGTCGTCTGGGAAAGAAAGGCATGGGAGGGGGGGAACGTACAACACCTCTACTGTCTGGTCACTTTGTAATGTTTTCAGTCTTGTGAAAACTGAAAAATGATCCTATAGAATGAAGTGTTGTGAAAGTTAGAGATGCTGGGCTGTGCTGGGTTTGAGATGAAAGCCATAGTCCTGTTATATTGTCATGTTGTTGCCATAGGGTGAAGTGGGAGAGGTGTAAGAACTATTGTCTTACTAGAGAACATACTTTGGGAAATGCCACAGTTGAATTCAGAAGCCCTCTACAAATGTATTCAAAATAAAGGATTTGGGGGGGGGTGGGGGGGGGGTTATTTATTTTGAATTATTCACATTTGTCCGAGCACTTCCTGAAATTTGTTATGAACACATAGCACTTTTGAATTTCCTCGTGTGCATTAAGGGTTCAATTACAGAGTGGTCATGATGAATACCACAAACGGACCACATGAAAGAAAGACCACAGGAGTTTAAAAACGCGGTCATTAAACGTGCGGTCATTCAAATATGACCATGGGGATTTAGTACAGTTGTGGTCAATAAAATAAGAACTGCAGCTTTTTGTTCTCAAAAAGTGGTTGTCCGAAACATCCATAAGGTCATTAGAGGCGGGGTGGAAAACATATATCAAATCATATCAAAGATATTCATCTTTATACACATCACTCCAGAAATCCCATCCCAAACATTATGAGGCCATGAGAGAAAGAACATCATCCCAAACGGAATATTCTAGAGATTAAAATGTCCCCAATCTTAAATCGCTGTCCTGGTTATAAGTGAAGAATTACTGATGGACAGGGGTCGGATGTCAGCTGTATAGGACCATGTGTGTCATACGAGGGGATGTCTGTCCGTCTGTATGTCTGTTCGCCTGTGCGTCGGTTGTAATTCCACTGGCTCGGCAACAACAACAAAACACTTCCCTGCCACATCAGTGACTCTAACCCCTTTCTGTTCAAATATTTCTGAATACACCACCCCCTTCTGATCTTCAACTGAAAACGAACCCATGTATAAATACTATGATACTGATGACGACAATAAAATATTACATTTGAGGAGTACAAGAAAGTTTTCTAATTTCCCTCTAGTGTCTGACTGGCTGTCGGTAAGAGTGGACCGGGCGACTGCCTGTCTCGAAAAACATGCCTTCAGAATGTAACTCGAGAAGCCTTCAAATGTCTCTCGGTGTCTCAAGTCATCTCGACGTTACGTCTCGAGACATTGGAAGATGAAGGTGATGGCTGAGTATGTCTATACCTGCCTCGCACAAGGGTGCACAACAATGTTCGTGAAAAAGTACCTGATGTTAAAAACCGTCATCCATATTGGTCCCTGTAGAGCCGGTTTGAGTGACCCGGGCCTGATGTGGTGCAGAGAAAACATGCCCGTTAGACAGTGTACTGTATATCCAGGTTTATGAGCCAAAGCTCTCTAAGTAATGGATCTGAAGATTTAGACAAAGGGTGTGTGTGTGTGCGCATGTGTGTGACTGAGGCAGTGTTTGTGTGTGTATGCCTGTGTGCGTGTGTCAGGCTGGGTGTCTGTCTGCCTGAGGCCGTGTGTATGCATACAGTGGGTTGTGCGAATAGCCGGTGTATCTGTGTGTGCGAATGCGAGCGTGTGTGTGTTACCGAGGGGCCGTACGTGTGTATGTTTCAGAGCGGGTGTTGTGTTGTTCCAGGCAGCCCTAGGGAGGGGCTCTGACATTGAAGATGGGTTAAATCCTGTTTTACATTCTAGTGGCAGGCCCCAGTTCATTAGAGGGAGGATCATTCCTTCTCAAGACCAAAGGAAGCGCATACTAAACAAGAGCAGTTGTTGGGGAGAAAATGTGAGTGTACGTGTGTGTGTGAGTGCACGTCTGCTGTGTTTGTGTGTGTGTGTGCGCGCACGTCTGCTGTGTGTGTGTGTGTGTGTGTGTGTGTGTGCGCGCCCGCGTAAAGAGAGTTAAGAAATGACCTCAGGTTCCTCCTTTATCTCTTGCTTTCTCAGGAGTGAGTTCTTCCGCTGATAGCCTTTTCCATGGTGGGTGTGAAGGTGTGCCTCTACATCTCAGATAGGGACTGTGGGTTTGTGGGGGACATGGGCGTCTCTCCTCAACCCTACGCCCTAGCTGTCTGTCTGTCAGTGACTTTGAAGGCTTATCTCAGCCCCTGAACGGAGCTGCAGTCTCTAGGGAAATAGTACCTTGGCCACATGGGCTTGACACTGAAATGGAAAACACGAGAGGTAATATTTGAGTGAGAACTGAAGGTAGACCCCCCCCCCCTTCCTTTACACCCCTCTCCTCCCTCCCTCCCCCCATCCATCCTATCCCCAACTACACCACCCTCAACACTTTTCAACGTGCCCCACCCCCTCTCTTCGCCACCTCTTATCTTCCCTCAATCTAACCACTCATTTTACACTATCAACCCTCCTCCTTCAGTCTCTCCATCCTCACCCACGCCACCTGTTCCACTCATTCTTTCACTGCCACAGCCCCATCCCTCTTCTATTCTGTCCAGGTCGTGAGGGGAGGGTACTACGCTCATCTATAACCTGCCATGGTGCCGTGAGGTGGGTTGAGTCAGTCCACGGTCCGGGTGTTTGTCAGTGTGGGTGCGTGCTGCTTGGCGCCATGCCCTTTAGACGCGCCAGGCCCCAGGAGCCGCCTGCATGCCAAACAGCGCAGTCAGACGCAGCCGAGGAGAAGGGAGGTGGTGGTGGTGGTAGGGGGGGGGCACGATGCAGCACCCAGACACACCCTGCATGAGAAACGAACTGCGCCAAAACGCCTTGGGTGGAGAGAAAGAGAAGGACAGAGAGGGATGGTATGAAGCACTGGATGGGCTTCCGACCTCAGGACAGAGAGGTGAGTCTCAGCAGCTCGTGCCTCGACCCGAACCTTCTCATCTCTCCAGTGAATCGATGGATGAGAGATAACCCGCACCTGGGCCTGTAACCTACTCGGTGATCCCTATAATCACCCTCCCGCAGTGTTATCCAGACAGCACGGGAGGTGCTGCTCTGTGTGTCGTGTACCCAGAGAGGAGGGTGGAAGAATACATGGCATTAATGCTTGGTTGAGTGACAGGAACGACACAAGACGAATTAAGGGAATGTCAGCCATTTTGATTCCAAATTCTTATTCCATTTCTATGGTGTGAAATCTGATAGATAACCCTACGTGTGTGTATGCAACATTCTGATCTCTTTAAATAGGTGCTACACATAGGATACTTTCGCATTGTAATTTCAGAAATTAGAATATGCAAGTTGAGCCTTTTACTTCCGGTTTTGTTCCAACAGTTGTAAAAGCTATATTTGTTGTTGGAAATATATTTCACTGCGATGTAGATGAGACAATGACTCCCTACACTATTCAGCGCTTATTTGCATGAACTGAAATTGAGCAAACAGTGTAGCATTTTAACCATGACATAGCGATTTCCACAATATAACACAGCCACAAAGTCAGAACAGCAATGGTGGTATTAAGTATTAAGCTAAACACTATCATTCCACTATTAGCGCCAAATAAATTACGGACATTTTCTGAAATTACAATGCAATTTTCATTTCGTTTTATCCTGTGAGTATTGACCACAAACATACAGTGTGTAGTCTTTTCGCGTAGGGGTCAAACACACAGCAATAACACCAGTTTGATTTTGTAACTGTGTTTATGTACACATTCATACATACATAAAGTCTAATGATGTACCTATACGTTGTACTGAAGGCCATGCAGAAATCAAAACACACATCACACTGCAACTCTATATAGATGATCTCTAACCCGGAGACCAACTCGCCTCGTTCCAACATCCGGGTCTCGCAAGCTCATCTTCTGTAGCTCAGCGGCCAGGTCAGGATGGTGGCTACAGGCTAACAATACCTAAATGTACTCTTATCATCTCACACAAAACATACAGGTTATACAAAATGGTATAGTTTCTTAAGGTTGGTATTTTGATTCAGTTGTAGCTCCCAACTATCAGCCCTCGATTGACTAAAGGTATGAAATATCGTTACTTTGCAGTTCAACGACTCTGGAAATTGAATATTGAATTCAAGATTGCATTGAACATGTTTAATAAAGCAATTACAACTCATGACAAAAACCAAACTGGCAAAGTGCTATTTGCTATACGAATCACAAAACCCTTTGGAAAAATGTAAGCCGAAGCCTAAATAGTTTTTTATTTATTTTTTATCTGTAAGAACAGAACAAACACATTAAAAAGAAAAACCCAGGCTTACACGCACACAGAGACCTATTTATACCCTATATCGTTCGATTCGCATAGGCCTAGTTCATCCACTCAACGCGTCGACATGGGCTACATCTCCTCATTCTACGTCACCAGCAAGGATTACTACAAAGAATCCAAGTAGTCCTTTGTATGGATATAGAATCAACTGATAGAAAAAATAAAAAAAATAGCATCAATCAAAACCATATTTAGGTGAACACAGCATGAGCTGGCTCAGAGTATGGCTTAGGAATTGTACAGGGCTCTTTGATTCTTAAAGTTAACATGATCAGGAGTAAATAAACTCAAATGAGGCACTCTCACAGTGTGTTTGTGTGTGTGTGTAAAATAAAACTAAATTGAAAAAAATCTAACATCTGATATTATATTTTTTTCCCCCATCTTTATTTAACAAGGCAAGTCAGTTAAGAACAAATCCTTATTTTCAATGACGGCCTCGAAACACATGGGTGGGTTAAACTGCCTTGTTCAGGACAGCTCGGGGATTCGAACTTGCAACATTTCGGTTACAAGTGCAACGCTCTAACCACTAGGCTACCTGCCGCCCCATCTGATACCTATCACAGTCACCCACCCACACAAACTCCTCTCACAGAGGACATAACCAAATCATGCCTTTCACTGATCCCCTTTGTACCCACGTATCTTTGAGTGTCATACACTCTCTCTGTCTCACTCACACACAAAGAAACAAAACACACACTTTGTCACCTTTGCCACTCAAGCGCTCTACTTGTCTTGGCCTTTGCCGTTGCCGTGGTGCCTGTCGCCATGGGAGTGGTTGCAGCGGTCGCGACAGTCTGGGCACTCCCCTCCGTCATCGTCATCCTCGTGAATAATCTCCACCTCCAGGCGTCCAATGTAGAGCGATACCGCACACAGCCAGAAGAGGGCGATGCTGCTCACCACAGCAACATTCAGCAGCATGGCAGGCAGGGAGAGAAGCATGATCCTCCTCAGGGAAAACAGGCTGCCCACGTAGGACGCCCCGCCGAACGATACACACACACCACCCAGGATGAAGAAGACTGGGGGAGAGAGAGAGACAGAGGCGGAAAGATTGATTACCGATAGCAGTATTTTTATAATGGGTGTGTGCGTGGGTGTGTTTCAGCAACGTTAAGGACTTTTCTGATAATTATGCTTCGCTGCGACAGAATAGAGCCTTGCCCCTGGCCCTTCCTAGCCTCCTTACCATAGCCTGCTTCTCGTCCTACGTCACTCTGGACGAAAGCGATGACCCCGATACCGGTGGCCAGGAGTCCGTTACGGAACCAAGACAGGAAACCTAGAACAGAACAACACAGAGATTACAGCCCAGTCTGAAAACAACCCCCTCATCCCTTCCTCTAACCCTATCAGTGTTTGCAGTCAGGAGCTTCTCCCATGTTGCGGAGGTTCATGGATTCAGATGTGTAAACATAGCCTAGAGACGCATGCAGAACTTCTTACACTACAACAACTAATCTAACTGTGCCAACAGGAATTCTAACAAAAATGCATAGCATAGTAATTAAATAAATAGCCTGTCTTTAAACCTCTTCCTAATCTACAGTGCCTTCGGAAAGTATTCAGACCCCTTGACTTTTTCCACATTGTTACGTTACGGCCGTATTCTAAAATGTACAAAAATGTTTTTTTTCCCCCATCAATCTACACACTATACCCCATAATGACAAAGTGAAAACAGGTTTTAAGAAATGTTTGCACATTTATTACAAATAAAACAACAGAAATACCTTATTTACATAAGTATTCAGAACTTTTTCTATGAGACTCGAAATTGAGCTCAGGTGCATCCTGTTTCTATTGATCATCCTTGAGATGTTTCTACAACTTGATTGGAGTCCACCTGTGGTAAATTAAATAGATTGGACATGATTTGGAAAGGCACACACCTGTCTATATAAGGTCCCACAGTTGACAGTGCACGTCAGAGCAAAAACCAAGCCATGAGGTCGAAGGAATTGTCCGTAGAGCGCCGAGACAGGATTGTGTCGAGACACAGATCTGGGGAAGGGTACCAAAACATTTCTGCAGCATTGAAGGTCCCCAAGAACACAGTGGCCTCCATCATTCTTAAATGGAAGAAGTTTGGAACCCCCAAGTCTCTTCCTAGAGCTGGTCGCCCGGTCAAACTGACAAATCGGGAGAGAACGGCCTTGGCCAGGGAGGTGACCAAAAACCCGGATGGTCATTCTGTGGAGATGGGAGAACCTTCCAGAAGGACAACCATCTCTGCAGCTCTCCACCAATCAGGCCTTTATGGTAGAGTTGCCAGACGGAAGCCACTCCTCAGTAAAAGGTACATGACAGCCTGCATGGAGTTTGCTAAAAGGCACCTAAAGGACTCTCAGATCATGAGAAACAAGATTCTCTGGTCTGATGAAACCAATGCTGAACTCTTTGGCCTGAATGCCAAATGTCACGCCTGGAGGAAACCTGGCACCATCCCTACGGTGAAGCATGGTGGTGGCAGCATCATGCTGTGAAGATGTTTTTCAGTGGCAGGGACTGGGAGACTAGTCAGGATTGAGGGAAAGATGAACAGAGCAAAGTACAGAGAGATCCTTGATGAAAACCTGCTCCAGAGCGCTCAGGACCTCATACTGGGGCGAAGGTTCACCTTCCAACAGGACAACAACCGTAAGCACACAGCCAATACAACGTAGAAGTGGCTTCGTGACAAGTCTCTGAACGTCCTTGAGTGGCCCAGCCAGAGCCCAGACTTGAACTCGATTGAACATCTCTGGAGAGACCTGAAAATAGCTGTGAAGAGACATTCCTCATCCAACCTGTCAGAGCTTGAAGAATGAGAGAAGCTTTTAGTGTCATACTCAAGGCTGTAATCGCTGCCAAAGTAGTGCGTAAATGGTCAAAATACTTATATAAATGTAATCAGTTTATTTTAATTTTATAAATTTGCAAAAAAATCGAAACCTGTTTTTGCTTTGTCATTATGGGGTATGTGTAGATTTGAGAGGGGGGGTAATTTCATCCATTTTAGAATAAGGCTGTAATGTAACAAAATGGGGAAAAAGTCAAGGGGTCTGAATACATTCCGAATGCTCTGTAAATGTGCAGTTACCGGTTTCGTGGGACTTTCTCAGCATCTGCAGAGCAAACAATAAGACAAATCCCAGTGATTTAGAAAGGTGCTTGATGTCAGCACACACATATAATTTCTGTAATGCAGGAAGGAGTCTATTCATTGTAATTTACCAAGGCATCCGCCTTATCGAGTTCTGTCAGCTGATGATACTCGGGAACCCGAGCCTTGCCCCATGGCTCCTTCTCAACCACCCATTTCCGCGAAGACCCGTGGACTCTCCTCGCCGGCAGTCCTCCGAGGTACTGCGGCCGGACGTGTTTCACAACCCGGGCGAACTGAGATGCAATCCGCGGCAACTGTCCGCAAGTAAACCAACTCAAGGCAGCCATAGCTCGCTAAAAACACGACCTTAGCATGCCCTGTGCACTTTCACACTGCAAACGTCACACGGAAGGAGGTGGTGCTCCCGTGCACAATGTTGGGAAATGTATTATTTGTAGCGCCGTCCTGCGTTTGGTATGTAAAATAAACCGTGCCATATTCTTCCCTTATTACATGTGTATTTTATTTTTGTAAACGTTTAACGTAGTCTGTTTCTCTTTTACCACTGGTTTCCTCTCTCGGTACATCTGGCTAATCTCTTTATACTTTTCCTGCACCTTGTGTTTAGCTTATTCAGCCACCAGATGGCGCCGATAGACCTCAACATGGAGTCCATTATCACATAAGGCCAATGGAACAGTTTTAGTGTTTCAAATTGTTTGTGTGACAGGGAAGGAACCAACGACCCTGTAAGGATTACAAGGGAACATGTAAACGGTATGAAGCCACCTTTGCACCTGGTGACGCTTTCAACTTTTTCTACATGGTCCTGTGTAGAATGTGTGCCTGGCTTTAATTGCTGTGCCGGGCTTTATTGCTGTGCCTGTCTGTTATGCTCATGTGGCCAACCATGCAGTCTGATTGAGAAGAAATGTTTGAGGTGTGATTCATTGTAGTGAGAACCAAATGCAACACAACACTTCTGTGTTATTTGTTTGACAACATTCCATGTGTTTTTGTAAAGTTATGCCTCCAGTGCCCTTTAAGTTTCCAGCTGGTTTGTGTTCGGACAGGCTTTATAAATGTGCCTGTGATGCTTGTCATTTGGTGCCAAGCAGACAGGGTGGCGTGAGTGGTGAAACAGAAGCCAGTGTCTGTTCTTTTGAGTTTACAGGTTGAATCTGTGCCTGAAAAAGTGAACTGCGAAGATGGCGCCGAAGAACATGGCCGACGTTTTAAATTCATTTTTTATTTATTGTGTACATAATGTTGCTGCTACCGTCTCTTATGACTGAAAATAACTTCTGGACATCAGAAAAGTGACATTTTTTCCTTTTAATGAGTCCCGACAAGAAGGATATCCTGCTTTCACTGGAACAGGCCCAGATCCACGCCTTTGCGTGAAGATAAGATGGCGGAAAAGGGGATCCTTCTGAGAATCCGGAGGCCAGCGAGTAAACTCCCACTGCCTTCCATTCTCCTTGCTAACGTGCAATCGTTAGAAAATAAAATGGATGACCCACTATTAAGATTACCCTACCAACGGGACATTAAAAACTGTAACATCTTAAGTTTCACCAAGACGTGGCTGAACAAAGAAACGGACAATATAGAACTGGCGGGATCTTCCATGCACCGGCAGAACAGAGACGCTACCTCTGGTAAGACGAGGGGTGGAGGTGTGTGTCTTTTTGTCAATAACAGCTGGTGCGCGATGTTTAATATTAAAGAAGTCTCGAGGTATAGCTCACCTGAGGGAGAGTACCTTATGATAAGCTGTCGACCACACTATCTACCAAGAGAGTTCTCATCTATATTATTCATAGCCGTCTATTTACCACCACAAAGCAAAGCTGGCACGAAAACCGCTCTCAACCAACTCTATAAGGTCATAAAGAAGAAAATGCTCACCCAGAAGCGGTGCTCCTAGTGGCCGGGGACTTTAATGCAGGCAAACTTAAATCAGTTTTACCAAATTTTTACCAGAATGTCACATGTGCAACCAGGGGGAAAAGAATCCTAGACCACCTTTACTCCACACACAGAGAAGCATACAAAGCTCTCCCCAGCCCTCCATTTGGCAAATCTGACCACAAATCTATCCTCCTGATTCCTGCTAACAAACAAAAACTGAAGCAGGAAGTACCAGTCACTCGCTCAACACGGAAGTGGTCAGATGACGCGGATGCTACACTACAGGACTGTTTTGCTAACACAGACTGGAATATGTTCTGGGATTCATCCAATGGCATTGAGGAATACACCACCTCAGTCATCGGCTTCATCAATAAGTGCAACAGTGACGTCATCCCCACAGTGACTGTATGTACACATCCCAACCAGAAGCATTGGATTTCAGGCAACATCCGCATTGAGCTAAAGGCTAGAGCTACCGCTTTCAAGGAGTGGGAGACTAACCCGGACGCTTATAAGAAATCCCGCTATGCCCTCAAACGAACCATCAAACAAGCAGAGCATCAATACAGGATTAAGATTGAATCCTACTACACCGGCTCTGATGCTCATCAAATGTGGCAGGGCTTGAAAACTATTACGGACTTAAAAGAGAAACCCAGACGCGAGCTGCCCAGTGACGCGAGCCTACCAGATGAGCAACATTTATTTTTATACTGCTTCGAGGCAAGCAACACTGAAGCATGCATGAGAGCACCAGCTGTTCTGGATTACTGTGTGATAACGCTCTCGTAAGCTGATGTGAACAAAACCTTTAAATAGTTACCAACTGTCAAGTGTCTTCACTGACATTTTCAACCTCTCCATGGCCGAGTCTGTAATACTTACATGTTTCAAGCAGACCACCATAGTCCCTGTGCCCAACGAAGCGAAGGTAACCTGCCTAAATGATTACTGCCCCATGGCACTCGCGTAAGAAGCCATGAAGTGCTTTGAAAGTCTGGTCATGGCTTACATCAACAGCATCCTCCTGGACACCCTAGACCCACTCCAATTCGCATACTGCCCAAACAGATCCACATATGACGCAATCTCAATCGCACTCCACACCACCCTTTCTCACCTGGACAAAAGGAACACCTATGTGAGAATGCTGTTCACCGACTACAGCTCAGCGTTCAACACTATAGTGCCCACGAAGCTCATCACTAAGCTAAGGACTCTGGGACCAAACACCTCCCTCTGTAACTGGATCCTGGACTTCGTGACAGGCTGCCCCAAGCGGTAAGAGTAGGCAAGAACACGTCTGCCACGCTGATCCTTAACACTGGGGCCCCTCAGGGGTGTGTACTTAGCTCCCTCCTGTATTCTCTGTTCACCCATGACTGTGTGGCTAAACACGACTCCAACACTATCATTAAGTTTGCTTACGACACAACAGTGGTAGGCCTGATCACCAACAACGATGAGACGGCCTATAGGGAGGAGGTCAGAGAACTGGCAGTGTGGTGCCAGGACAACAACTTCTCCCTCAATGTGAGCAAGACAAAGGAGCTGATCGTGGACTACAGGAAAAGGCGGTCCGAACAGGCCTCCATTAACATTGATGGGGCTGTAGTGGAGCGGGTCGAGAGTTTTAAGTTCCTTGGTGTCCACATCACCAATGAACTATCATGGTCCAAACATACCAAGACAGTCGTGGGGAGGGCACGACAAAACCTTTTTCCCCTCCTGAAACTTAAAAGATATGGAATGGCCACCCAGATCCTCAAATGATTCTACAGCTGCACCATCGAGAGCATCCTGACCACTTGCATCACCGCCTGGTATGGCAACTGCTCGGCATCTGACCGTAAGGCGCTACTGAGGGTAGTGCGGACGGCCCAGTACATCACTGGGGACAAGCTTCCTGCAATGCAGGACCTATATAATAGGTGATGTCAGAGGAAAGCCCAGAAAATTGTCAGAGACTCCAGTCACCCAAGTTATAGACTGTTTTCTCTGCTACCGCACGGCAAGCGGTACCGGAGCACCAAGTCTAGGACCAAAAGGCTCCTCAACAGCTTCTACCCCCAAGCCATTAGACTGCTGAACAACTCATAAAAACGCCCCCACTGGCACTGAATCGGTACCAGTGCCCCTGTATATAGCCTCGTTATTCTTATTGTGTTGCTTTTTATTATGACTTTTTATTTTAGCCTACTTGGTAAATATTGTCTTCTCCTAAGAACTGCACTGGCGTTTGTGGCAAGTAAAGTTTGATTTGATGTTAGGATATATGTTATCCTGTACAAGCTTTTGTGCCAAATGCACTAAGTTGTTACATGTGTCAAGCTTATGGGCATGTGGCAGCAGTGTGTCGGAGGGAGGTTCCTAGGTGTGAGCACTGTGCAGAAGGGCATGAGACAAAGGAATGTGTAGCATTGGGGGAAAGTAGTGGAATGTGTTAATTGTAGGGGTGCCCATGGGGCTGGGGATCAGAAATGTCCCGTGCGAGAGAGAGGCAGGTTGAGGTTTCCAGGGTCAGAGTAGTGCAGAAGTCATATGCTGAGGCAGTGAAGAAAGTCGAGGAAGATGGGTTTAGGGGGAGGGATCCTGAGAGGAGTGGTGTAAGTAGCAGATCTGTACCAACACAGAGGGATACAAAAAAACACACAAAAAAACATGTTTTTTTTCTTTGTATCATCTTTTACCAGATCTAATGTGTTTTATTCTCCTACATTAATTTCACATTTCCACAAACTTCAAAGTATTTCCTTTCAAATGGTATCAATAATATGCATATCCTTGCTTCAGGTCCTGAGCTACAGGCAGTTAGATTTGGATACGTCATTTTAGGCTAAAGTTTTTTATAAATGCTAAAAATACAATCTTACGGAAAAATATATCACCTGTGGCTAACATTTATAGCAATGGTTATCAATTGTACTGCAGGGATGGAACAGAAGTCGCAGAAAAATTTAGTTTGTGGTGGCAGCAGCACAGAGGTATTTGGGTGTGCGAGACTTGACATCATTAGGTCTGGTAAAAGATAATACAAATCATTTATTTTTTGTTTTAGTTTTTTTGTACCGTTATCTTTGAAATGCAAGAGAAAGGCCATAATGTGTTATTCCAGCCCAGGCACAATTGAGATTTTGGCCACTAGATGGCGGCAGTGTGTGTGTGCAAAGTTTTAGACTGATCAAATGAACCATTGCATATCTGCTCAAAATGTTGTATTAAGACTCCCCAAATGTGCCTAATTGGTTTATGAATACATTTCAAGTTCATAATTGTGCACTCTCCTCAAACAATAGCATGGTATTATTTCACTGTAATAGCTACTGTAAATAAGTGCAAATAGATTAATAAGAATTTAAGCTTTCTGCCAATATCAGATATGTCTATGTCCTGGTAAATTGTCATGTCACTTGCAACCTCATGCTAATTACATTAGCCTACTTTAGCTCAACCATCCCGTAGGGGTTAAGTGGTGGTGTCCCATCTTTTCAGGTTGTTGGCATGAGGTAGGACTAAATTGATTTAAATAGTGGAGTAGGGTGGTGTTTTTTTGGTGTTTTTTGTGAGTGTAGTGTTACACGGTAGGGTATTTGTTTATTATTTTTTTCAAGCAAAGTATAAAGGGAGTTTTACTCCAGTCTAGTAGATAGCGGTAATGCAACATATGTTGGATGCCAACTGCCGTTAAACCTCATCAAAGAAGAATGTCAACAACCAACTTGACAGAGATTGAAGCATTTTAAAAATAATAATGTGCAAATATTGTACAATCCAATGTACAAAGTGTGCAAAGAGCTTAGAAACTTACCCAGAAAGACTCACAGCTGTAATCACTGCCAAAAGTGATTCTAACGTGAAGACTTGGATTGAATACTTTTCGATTCAAGATACGAACTCAGCAAAAAAAGAAACATCCTCTCATTGTCAACTGCATTTATTTTTAGCAATCTTAATATGCGTAATATTTGTATGAACATAAGATTCAACAACTGAGACATAAACTAAACAAGTTCCACAGAAATTAAATAATGTGTCCCTGAACAAAGGGGGGGGTCAAAATCAAAAGTAACAGTTGGTATCTGGTGTGGCCACCAGCTGCATTAAGTACTGCGGTGCATCTCCTCCTCATGGACTGCACCAGATTAGCCAGTTCTTGCTGTGAGATGTTACCCCACTCTTCCACCAAGGCACCTACAAGTTCCTGGACATTTCTGGGAGGGAATGGCCCTAGCCTTTACCCTCCGATCCAACAGGTCCCAGACATGCTCAATGGGATTCAGATCAGGGCTCTTCGCTGGCCATGGCAGAACACTGACATTCCTGTCTTGCAGGAAATCATGCACAGAATGAGCAGAATGGCTGGTGGCATTGTCATGCTGGAGGGTCATGTCAAGATGAACCTGCAGGAAGGGTACCACATGAGAGAGGAGGATGTCTTCCATGTAACGCCAGCATTGAGATTGCCTGCAATGACAACAAGCTCAGTCCGATGATGCTGCGACACACCGCCCCAGACCATGACGGACCCTCCACCTCCAAATCGATCCCGCTCCAGAGTATAGACCTTGGTGTAATGCTCATTTCTTCTACGATAAACATGAATCCAACCATCACCCCTGGTGAGACAAAACTGTGACTTGTCAGTGAAGAGCACTTTTTGCCAGTCCTGTTTGGTCCAGCTACTGTGGATTTGTGCCCGTAGGCAACGTTGTTGCCGGTGATGTCTGGTGAGGACAAGCCCTCAGTCCAGCCTCTCTCGGCCTATTGCGGACAGTCTGAGCACTAATGGAGGGATTGTGCGTTCTTGGTGTAACTCGGGCAGTTGTTGTTGCCATCCTGTACCTGTCCTATTGTTACACATGGTCTGCCACTGCGAGGAAGATCAGCTGTCAGTCCTGTCTCCCTGTAGCTCTCTCTTAGGCGTCTTTGGATTTTTACAAATTGTCTTTGAAAGACATTTCTTTTCTGGCTGAGTTTATTAGTGTTTAATTTTTCAGAAATAAACACTAGTATATCTTGAATAGATAAGTATTCAACCCAAGAGTCTTTCTGGGTGAGTCTCTAAGATCTTTGCACACCTGGATTGTATAATATTTGCACATTATTATTTAAAAAAATGCTTCAATCTCTGTCAAGTTAGTTGTTGACCTTCTTCTTCGATGAGGTTTAACGGCGGTTGGCATCCAATATATTTTGCATTAGCGCTACCTACTAGACTGGAGTAAAACTCCCTTATACTTTTCTTGACAAAATAAAACAAATACCCTCCCACACTATTTTGTGTAGATTGTTAAAAAAAGGTTTAAATCCATTTTAATCCCACTTTGTAACACAACAAACTGTGGAAAATGTTCAAGTGCTGCTGTCGGATGTGTGTGCGTGCATGTGCGTGGTCACTGTAGGATAAGTGGGGGACCTCTTCCTGTCTGTCTCTCTGTGCGGTGGGCCCTTTGTCTCCCTGCAGTCCTTGGGGACACAGACCACGTCTGCCCTACCTGACGATTGTTTAGCATGAGGAGCACAGGGAGGCAGACGGGGGGTCTCAGGAACAAGGTGTTTGTGTGTATTGACAGGGTTCTTTCAGGAAGGCCAACAACCCTTTGATGTGATGAGCAGCTGACACTCAGTGGTCTCAGTCTCAGTCACACCACCATTCTGACCATGCTGGACACACACACACCCACGTACACACACACACACACACACACTTGTACAACTAACCTTGTGGGGGGACACAATTCAGTCCCATTCAAAACCCTAACCCTAACCTTAAATCAAAAACCTAACCCTAAAACTAACCCTAGCTCTTAAACCTAATTCTTATCCTAACACCAATTCTAACCTTAATCCTAAACTCGCTAGAAATAGCATTTGACCTCGTGGGGATTAACGGAATGTCCCCCGTTGGTCAAATTTTTGTTTGTTTACTATTCTTGTGGAGACTTCTGGTCCCCACAAGTATAATTAAACACACACACCAGTTTTAAGATCTGTTTCTGTGTTTACTTGAATCATGCTCAGGGCTAGGGACTGAAGGAAATTTGATCAGAAACTGAGAGTAATGGAATGAGTATATTATGTTGGAGAAAGCTTTAGGTTGGAGAGCCTAATTAGTTGAAGTCAATGGCAGAAGTGTGCTACAGTACAGAGCATCCCTCCTAGACCTCTCAGCTGTCAATATCCTGGGTTAGACTAAACATGAGAAGACATCACATTTTATCGGTCATGTACACATGGTGAGCAGATGTTATTGCGGGTGTAGCGAAATGCTTGTGCTTCTAGTCCCGACAGTGCAGCAACATCTAACGAGTAATATCTAACCAATACCTAATACACACAAATCTAAGTAAAGGAATGGAATAAGAATATATAAATATATGGATGAGCAATGACAGAGCGGCATAGGCTAAGATGCAATAGAATACAGAATATACATATGAGATACGCAATGCAAGACATGTAAACATTATTAAAGTGACTGGTGTTCCATTATTTAAAGTGGTCAATGATTTCAAGTCTGTATGTAGGCAGCAGCCTCTCTGTGCTAGTGATGGCTGCTTAACAGTCTGATGGCCTTGAGATAGAATCTGTTTTTCAGTCTCTCGGTCCCAGCTTTTATGCACCTGTGGGGACCTGGCCTTCTGGATGGTAGCGGGTGAACAGGCAGTGGCTCGGGTGGTTGTTGTCCTTGGGTGATCTTTTTTGGCCTTCCTGTGTCATTGGGTGCCGTAGGTGTCCTGGAGGGTAGGTAGTTTGTCCCCGGTGATGCGTTGTGCAGACCGTACCACCCTCTGGAGAGCCTTGCGGTTGTGGGCGGTGCAGTTGCCGTACCAGGCGGTGATACAGCCCGACAGGATGCTCTCTATTGTTCATCTGTAAAGCTTTGTGAGGGTTTTAGGTAACAAGCCAAATTTCTTCAGCCTCCTGAGGATGAAGAGGCGCTGTTGCACCTTCTTCACTACACTGTCTATGTGGGTGGAACATTTCAGTTTGTCCGTGATGTGTACGCTGAGGAACTTAAAACTTTCCACCTTGTCCACTGCTGTCCAATCGATGTGGATGAGGGGTGCTCCCTCTGCTGTTTCTTGAAGTCCACCATCATCTCCTTTGTTTTGTTGACGTTGAGTGAGAGGTTATTTTCCTGATACCACACTCCAAGAGCCCTCACCTCCTCCCTGTAGTCTATCTCGTCGTTGTTGGTAATCAAGCCTACTACTGTTGTATCGTCTGCTTGATGATTGAGTTGGAGGCGTGCATGCATTTTCTTCCCCAAGATGGCGTAGCAGTGCAGATGTGGCTTGTCGTCCTCTCGTGTACTTTTGTATTTTTCGTCTTTCTTTTGTATACATTTCAATTTATTTTCAATCTCTTTTCCATTATTAAATTAAATATACCTTCCGGTAACCCGCCTCACCCAATGTGACACAGATCCGCTATTTGTTTTAGACCTTATACCCAGAACCTCCATCAGAAGATAACCAGCTAATTAGCTACTAGCTATTTACCTATTGTTAGCCACTGCTAGCTGGCTTTCCTTCTGCACAGACACCAGCTGTTTTTTTTAGCCTGGATAATACTTGCCAGCATCGGACCTGCCATAAACCCTGGACCATTACTCCTGATCATCACAGCTAGCTAGCTGCCAACGAGTGACCCAGCCCCGAAGCTAGCCTTGAGCCAGGCCCACCTCCCGGCCTACTCTGTGATCACCCGGCTACCCAGCCGATGCCTTCCGGATTCTACCCCAACACCGCTAGAATCCACCACTCCACCGGATCCTTGCCGTAAGCTCTGGACCTGTGCATTGGATCATCGCTGCTACCGAGTTGCTATAGTGGCTAACGTCCCTGCCCAGAAGCTAGCACCAGTTAGTCACGAGCCAGGCGCATCTCCAGGCTAGCAAAATAAATAACTACAACTACAATTACCTCTTTCGCCATCTGGTCTGGACCCTTTGTCGACATGGCTTCTCACCGTACCACCACGACTGGTCCGCTGACTTAATTCCATCTGCTATGCCCTCAACCGGCCTTTGCCGGACGTCGGAGAAGACGCTTCTACTTACCCCGGCCTGCTAACTTTAAACGCTGTGTATCCCGCGTGCTAGCATAGTAACGACTACCCCGCGGCTTCCCTGTTCCATCTATTGCTGTTCACTGGACCCTATGATCACTTGGCTACATAGCTGATGCCTGCTGTTCATTAATCCCGGTACTCCATTTTGTTTATTTTTTGTTTATCTGTCGGCACCAACTCAGGCCCTGTGTACAGTCGTGGCCAAAAGTTTTGAATGGCACAAATATTAATTTTCACAAAGTCTGCTACCTCAGTTTGTATGATGGCAATTTGCATATACTCCAGAATGTTATGAAGAGTGATCAGATGAATTGCAATTAATTGCAAAGTCCTTCTTTGCCTTGCAAATTAACTGAATCCCCCAAAAACATTTCTACTGCATTTTAGCCCTGCCACAAAAGGACCAGCTGACATCATGTCAGTGATTCTCTCGTTAACACAGGTGTGAGTGTTGATGAGGACAAGGCTGTAGATCACTCTGTCATGCTGATTGAGTTCGAATAACAGACTAGGAAGCTTCAAAAGGAGGGTGGTGCTTGGAATCATTGTTCTTCCTCTGTCAAACATGGTTACCTGCAAGGAAACACGTGCCGTCATCATTGCTTTGTACAAAAAGGGCTTCACAGGCTATTCAAGGATATTGCTACCAGTAAGATTGCACCTAAATCAACCATTTATCAGATCATCAAAAACTTCAAAGAGAGCGGTTAAATTGTTGTGAAGAAAACTCTAGGGTGCTCGAGAAAGTCCAGAAAGCGCCAGGACCATCTCCTAAAGTTGATTCAGCTGCGGGATCGGGCCACCACCGGTACAGAGCTTGCTCAGAAATGGCATCAGGCAGGTGTGAGTGCATCTGCATGCACAGTGAGGCGAAAACTTTTGGAGGATGGCCTGGTGTCAAGAAGGGCAGCAAAGAAGCCACTTCTCTCCAGGAAAAACATCACGGACAGACTGATATTCTGCTAAAGGTACAGGGATTGGACTGCTGAGGACTGGGGTAAATTTTCTTTCCGATTGTTTGGGGCATCCGTAAAAAAGCTTGTCTGGAGAAGACAAGGTGAGCGCTACCATCAGTCCTGTGTCATGCCAACAGTAAAGCATCCTGAGACCATTCATGTGTGGGGTTGCTTCTCAGCCAAGGGAGTGGGCTCACTCACAATTTTGCCTAAGAACACAGCCATGCATAAAGAATGGTACCAACACATCCTCAGAGAGCAACTTCTCCCAACCATCCAGGAACAATTTGGTGACGAACAATGCCTTTTCCAGCATGATGGAGCACCTTTCCATGAGGCAAAAGTGATAACTAAGTGGCTCAGGGAACAAGACATCAATATTTTGGGTCCATGGCCAGGAAACTCCCCAGACCTTAATCACATTGAGAACTTGTGGTCAATCCTCAAGTGTGTGGGTGGCCAAACAAAAATCCACACATTCTGACAAACTCCAAGCATTGATTATGCAAGAATGGGCTGCCATCAGTCAGGATGTGGCCCAGAAGTTAATTGACAGCATTCCAGGGCGGATTGCAGAGTTCTTGAAAAAGAAGGGTCAACACTGCAAATATTGACTCTTTGCATCAACTTCATATAATTGTCAATAAAAGCCTTTGACACTTATGAAATGCTTATAATTATACTTCAGTATTCCATAGTAACATCTGACAAAACATATAAAGACACTGAAGCAGCAAACTTTGTGGAAATTAATATTTATGTTATTCTCAAAACTTTTGGCCACGACTGTAGTAAACCAACCCTCTCTGCCCATTCATCGCCATTTTAGCTGTTGTTGTTGTCTTAGCTGATTAGCTGTTACACGTTGTTGCCTTAGCTATCTCTCCCAATCAACACCTGTGATTGTACTATGCCTCTCTTTATGTCTCTCTCAAATGTCAATATGCCTTGTACACTGTTGTTTAGGATAGTTATTATTGTCTCAGTTTACTGCAGAGCCCCTAGTCCCACTCAACATCCCTCAGATACCTCCCACCTCCCACACATGTGGTGACCTCACCCAGCATAACTAGCCCGCCCAGAGATGCAACCTCTCTATTTTACCACACCCAGAAATTGTCTCCTTTTATTCTCTGTCCCCAATGCACTAGATGACCAGTTTTGATAGCCTTTAGCCATACCCTCATCCGTATACCTCCTCTGTTCCTCGGGTGATTTGGAGGTTAACCCAGGCCCTGCATGTCCCCAGGCACTCTCATTTGTTGACCTCTGTAACCGAGAAAGCCTTGGTTAACATCAGAAGCCTCCTCCCTAAGTTTGTTTTACTCACTGCTTTAGAACACTCCTCCAACGCTGATGTCCTCGCCGTGTCTAAATCCTGGCTAAGGAAGGCCACCAAAAATTCTGAGATTTCCATCCCCAACTACAACATTTTCCGTCAAGATAGAACTGCCAAATGGGGAAAAGTTGCAATCTACTGCAGAGTTCTGTCATACTTTCCAGGTCTATGCCCAAACAGTTCGAGCTTCTAATTAAAAAAATTAATCTCTCCAGAAATAAGTATCTCACTGTAGCTGCCTCTTATAGACCCCCTCAGCTCCCAGCTGTGCCCTGGACACCATATGTGAATTGATTGCCCCCCATCTATCTTCAGAGTTCGTTCTGTTAGTTGACCTAAACTGGGATATGCTTAACACCCCGGCAGTCCTACAATCTAATCTAGATGCCCTCAATCTCACACAAATTATCAAGGAACCCACCAGATACAACCTTAAATCCGTAAACATGGGCACCCTCATAGATATCATCCTGACCAACCTGCCCTCCAAATACACCTCTGCTGTTTTCAATCAGGATCTCAGCGATCACTGCCTCATTGCCTGCATCCGCGATGGGTCCGGTCAAACGACCACCCCTCATCACTGTCAAACGCTCCCTAAAACACTTCTGCGAGCAGGCCTTTCTAATCAACCTGGCCCAGGTATCCTAGAAGGATATTGACGTCATCCCGTCAGTTGAGGATGCCTGGTCGTTCTTTAAAAGTAATTTCCTCACCATCTTAAATAAGCATGCCCCTTTCAAAAAATGTATAACTCCAGACTTGACTGCCCTCGACCAGCACAAAAACATTGTGGTGGACGGCACTAGCATTGAATAGTCACTGTGATATGCAACTTTTCAGGGAAGTCAGGAACCAATACATGCAGTCAGTTAGGAAAGCAGGCTAGCTTTTTCAAACAGAAATTTGCATCCTGTAGCTCTAACTCAAGCCACTACAGTGAGGCTAGGTAACACTGTCACCACCGATAAATCGAGAATTTCAATAAGCATTTCTCTACGGCTGGCCATGCTTTCCTCCTGGCTACTCCAACCCTGGCCAACTGCTCCGCACCCCCTGCAGCTGCTTGCCCAAGCCTTCCCAGCTTCTCCTTCACCCAAATCCAGATAGCAGATGTTCTGAAAGAGCTGCAAAACCCGGACCCGTACAAATCAGCTGGGCTAGACAATCTGGACCCTCTCTTTCTGAAATGATCTGCCGCCATTGTTGCAACCCCTATTACCAGTCTGTTCAACCTCTTGCGTATTGTCTGAGATCCCAAAAGATTGGAAAGCTGCTGCGGTCATCCCCCTCTTCAAAGGGGGAGACACTCTAGACCCAAACTGTGATAGACCTATTTCCATCCTGCTCTGTCTTTCTAATGTCTTCAAAAGCCAAGTTAATAAACAGATCACTGACCATTTTGAATCCCACCGTACCTTCTCCGCTGTGCAATCCGGTTTCCGAGCTGGTCATGGGTGCACCTCAGCCACGCTCAAGGTACTAAACAATATCATAACCGCCATCGATAAAAGACAGTACTGTGCAGCCATCTTCATTGACCTGGCCAAAGCTTTCGACTCTGTCATTCACCATATTCTTAATAGGCAGACTCAACAGCCTTGGTTTCTCAAATGATTGCCTCGCCTGGTTCACCAACTACTTCTCAGATAGAATTCAGTGTGTCAAATCTGAGGGCCTGCTGTCCGGAACTCTGGCAGTCTCTATGGGGGTACCACAGGGTTCAATTCTCGGGCCGACTATTTTCTCTGTATATATCAATGATGTCGCTCTTGCTGCTGGTGATTCCCTAATCCACCTCTACGCAGATGACACCATTCTGTATACTTCTGGCCCTTCTTTGGACGCTGTATTAACTAACCTCCAAATGAGCTTCAATGCCATACAACACTCCTTTCCTTGGCCTCCAACTGCTCTTAAACGCTAGTAAAACCAAATGCATGCTTTTCAACCATTTGCTGGACAGTTCTGACTTAGAATATGTGGACAACTACAAATACCTCGGTGTCTGGCTAGACTGTAAACTCTCCTTCCAGACTCATATTAAACATCTAAAATCCAAAATTAAATCTAGAATCAGCTTCCTATTTCGCAACAAAGCCTCCTTCACTCACACGGCCAAACATACCCTCGTAAAACTGACTATCCTACCGATCCTTGACTTCGGCGATGTCATTTACAAAATAGCTTCCAATACTCTACTCAGCAAACTGGATGCAGTCTATCACAGTGCCATCCATTTTGTCACCACCACGACCTGTATGCTCTAGTCGGCTGGCCCTCGCTACATATTCGTCGCCAGACCCTCTGGCTCCAGGTCATCTATAAGTCTATGCTAGGTAAAGCTCCGCCTTATCTCAGCTCACTGGTCACGATAACAACACCGTAGCACGCGCTCCAGCAGGCATATTTCACTGGTCATCCCCAAAGCCAAACCTCGTTTGGCCGCCTTTCCTTCAAGTTATCTGCTGCCAATGACTGGAACAAATTGCAAAAATCGCTGAAGCTGGAGACTTATATTTCCCTCACTAACTTTAAACATCAGCTATCTGAGCAGTTAACCGATCGCTGCAGCTGTGCATAGCCCATCTGTAAATAGCCCACCCAATCTACCTCCTCATCCCCATACAGTTTTTATTTACTTTTCTGCTCTTTTGCACACCAGTATTTCTACGTGCACATCATCTGCTCATCTATCACTCCAGTATTAATTTGCTAAACTGTAATTACTTCACTACTCTGGCCTATTTATTGCTTTACCTCCTAATGCTATTTGCACACACTATATAGACTTCCTTTTTTTCTATTGCGTTATTGATTGTACGCTTGTTTATTCCATGTGTAACTCTGTGTTGTTATTTGTGTCGCACTGCTTTGCTTTATCTTGGCCAGGTCGCAGTTGTTAATGAGAACTTGTTCTCAACTAGCTTACCTGGTTAAATAATATAATATATATATTTTTTTTAAATGGCCATGCAGTCATGGGTGAATAGGGAGAACAAGAGGGGGCTGAGCACACACCCTTGTGGGGTCCCAGTGTTGAGGATCAGCAAAGTGGAGATGCTGTTTCCTACCTTCACCACCTGGGGTCCGCCCTTCATGAAGTCCAGGACCCAATCGCACAGGGTGGGGTTGAGACTCGGGCCTCAAGCTTAATGTTGAGCTTGGAGGGTACTATAGTTTTGAATGCTGAGCTATAGTCAATGAATAGCATTCTTACATGTCCAGATGGGATAGGTCAGTGTGATGGTGATTGCATTGTCTGCGGACCTATTTGGGCAGTAAGCAAATTGAAGTGGGTCTAGGGTGACAGGTAAGGTGGAGGTGATAGGATCATTGACTAGTCTCTCAAAGCGCTTCATGATGACAAGTCAGTGCTCCTGGGCGATAGTAATTTAGTTCAGTTACCTTTGCATTATTGGGTACAGGAACAATGGTGGCCATCTTGAGGAATGTGGGGACAGCAGACTGTGATAGGGAGAGATTGAATATGTCGGTGAACACACAGCCAGCTGGTTTGCGCATGCTCTGAGGACGTGGCTAGGGATGCCACCTGGGCCGGCAGCCTTGCGAGGGTTAACATGTTTAAATGTCTTCCTCACGTCAGCCACGGAGAAGGAGAGCCCACATTCCTTGGTAGCGGGCCGCGTTGGTGGCACTGTGTTATCCTCAAAGTGGGCAAAGAAGGTGTTTAATTTGTCTGGAAGCAAGGCGTCGGTGTCCGTGACGTGGCGGGTTTTCCTTTCGTAGTCCGTGATTGTCTGTAGGCCCTGCCACACACCAGGGCTTCTCTTTATGGTGATCACACTTTTAAAATGAAGTGCAAGCAGTACATTGCTTTTATACTGTGACAACACCCCACGGTATTATTCCAATAGGAACAGTCCATTCATCATTGCAGCCTGCTTGTCTGGATGTTTGGGCCCGTATCCACAAAGTGCCTCAGAGTATGAGTGCTGATCTAGGATCAGTTCATATAATCTCATGAATGTGATCTAAAAGGCACAACTGATCCTAGATCAGTACTCCTACTCTTGAGCCGCTTTGTGGAGATGGGCCCTGAACACTGAGCACTGAGAGGTTGAGGTTGTGCTTGTGTGGTGACTATAGACTCCTGGACTGGCTCCAGGAGGGTGCAGAAAAATAAGTGGATGTGAATGGACTTTTTTTTCCCAGACGAGAAGTGAGAGGCACTAGGACCATTGTCTTGGTTTGTGTGGCTGGGTTTATCTTTCCAATTATGTGTGTGTGTCTCTTCATGTGAGCGAGTGGATTTATGTTGTCATACTGTAGCAGCCGTGTTGGTAGATACTTGATATTGATATGGTTACATAAAGGGGGCTGAGGCTATGAGCATTTGGGTTATGAAAAGAGGTGGTAGAGAGAGGAGGAACAGGAATGGGGTTAGTATAGAGGGAGGGGCAGATTCAGGGATATCATAGACTTAGGTCCCAAATAGCACCCTTATTCCCTTGTGCACTACTGGTCAAAAATTGGAGCCATGGAGTTCATTCTGGTCTGCAGAACACTGTGTGACCACGCTGTGATCTCAAATCTGTAGTGACATGCAAGCTGCCCACCCACCACCAGTTTAATATTACTCTCTCTGTTTGTCTCTTGCCAGTCTCTTGACATTCAGTCTATCTTTATACCTCCCTATTCTTCCCTCACCACTGCTGAGACAGGTCTGGGAGAGGAAATGGCTGCATGATTGTGGTAAGAGAGTGGACTTCTTACTGTATGGCCTCAGTGTATGTGTGTGTATGTATCGTTCATAATTCCCCTGAATGTCCAGACAGGGTCCCTGCTCTGTGTTGTATCAGTGACTCTGTCCAGAATGAGAAAGGAGTACTCCATGTTCAAGAAGGCAAAAAATAAACAAGTCTTCTTGTACAAAAACACATTTTAATTCAATAATGCAAAATATCTGAAAAAACTGAGGCAACATTTTTTTGTTCTCATTGTTTTAGTCACTATTGCATCTCAACCATATTATCCACAGCATAAAAGCAGTTTGTTTAAAAAATGTACACTGATCATTCACAGATAGCATTTCTGAAAAGTCATATTTTTACTTCTCTCTTACCCAGTCTGTCACACACACACACACACACACACACACACACAAAACACAGTCAAGCGCCTCCCCACCCCCATTCAAGGCCAGACACACACACGCGCACACACACACATTTAACTAACCTTGTTGGGGGGTACAATTGATTCCCACTCAAAATCATATTTTCCTTAACCCTAAACCCCATAGAAATATACTTTTTCCTTGTGGAGACGAACTAAAATGTCCACAGTTAAATGTTTGTTTATTTACCATTCTTGTGGAGACTTCTAGTCCCCACAAGCATAGTTAGACAGACAGACACTGCAGTAGTTTCACACAGACCCTTCTGTGCATTAACATTTGTTTCTGTGCAGTATAACAAGGTTGACTGAGGGTTTGGGTTAGGTTAGATTCAGATGTTGTGGTGAACCGTGTCCAATCTATTGTATGTTTGAGTTGACCAGAATGCACTGTAGGTGATGATAGTGCTGATGCAGCCTCTAGTCTCCGTATAGGGAGGGGTGGGTCTTACAGGTGCAACTGGGACCACCAAGATACTAGTAACAGGGTTGCTTGTACAGTACATTTTCACACACACACACACACTATAACATTCAGCAAACCCTGTTTCGACCTGCCTTCGAACCACCTTTGTTTAGGTGTCGTCTTCAAAAACGTTCACAAACAAAAACACGCTCTTGGAATTGTATTACATTGCTTTCTGACATTACACACTCCTTTCTCACTGACTGTCACATGAACAAACAGTATTGATTTTTTTCTGTTGACTAGTTGAGTTAAAGAGTCTTCATGTTTCTCTGCGATAAAGAGAGTCTTCAGTCTTCTCTGTACACTGGTGGCAGGTGGATACCCTAACAGGGTCTCCAACAACATGAATGCTGGGATAGCTGAATGTCACACTACTGTGTGATATGTAAAGGACCATTTCCTGTGAGGTCACTTCCTCTTTAATGGTGCGTTGTTTACTGATGGCTGGGTGTAAGCTGAGGCAACACACTGGACGTGTCACGATGTGTGTGAATGTCAGGACCTCCAATCACATTTCCTTAACTGTCTTAACCTGATGAGAGAACTACATGGCGAGGTTCTCTTCTGCACTGTTGAACCAATCTAGTAAATGTGAAGGTGGAGTTAAGATGGAGTATCGTCTTGTTAATGTCCAAAAGCTCTTTTTCAGTTTCCCCTGAAAACCAGATGCAATCGTATTCCTCCGACGCCGCCGCAGATGGTGCTCCTGTCTCCTTAGGCCTGCTTTTTGATTGGAGAAATGTCTATTGTATGTTACCCCTTATCTTTTGACCGAGATGAAAAGTTTGCGAGAGCAGAGAAGATTGCTTTCTGATTATATTATAATAGCGCTGATTATTGATGAGGCAAAAACAAGAGTCTGTCCATTCAGTTTGTTGTCTTTATAAAGAATTTTTGAATTATCTGATGAAGAGGAGTCGTCTTCATCCTCTTTTGCCCTTATGCCACCTGAGTCAGTCTGACCCTGCCTCGCTCCATTCGCCAACTGAGTCCACTGTGTTCTATCTCCGCCCTCTTTCCCTCAACTGCCCAATCAGATGCTGCCGTATCTCCTCTCAACCAATAAAGAGCTGGGGGGGGATTGAACAAGATTTAGGTTTTGTTGTTTTGAGTGACGGGCACTTGAACACCTTTCTGTCCGGTTGCTATGGACACAAGAAATGGCGGTGGAGCCAAGAGTCAAAAACACTTTTTGAAAAATGTACTGTACAAAGTGCATAAACCGTTTCATGCACGCTATTACGGTACATGTAAGTCAGACATTCAGAACTGTAACTCACCCAGTCTGTACTTCTCTCTGGCCTCGGCCCTCTCCTTGGCATCAAAATACCAGACAGTGATGGCATAGCTGTAACACACGATGATCTGATCAGACTGACAACAGAGATTCTCAGCTCACAAGCAAGTACAGACTAATTCAGCACAGTGTAGTACAGCATAGGACAGCATAGGAGAAGGTTAAGTCTGTGCTATATACGGTCCGTGGAGGGTTAAGTCTGAGCTGGTTTTGATCCGTGGAAGGTTAAGTCTGAGCTGGTTTTGGTCCGTGGAGGGTTAAGCCTGAGCTGGTTTTGGTCCGTGGAGGGTTAAGCCTGAGCTGGTTTTGATCCGTGGAGGGTTAAGTCTGAGCTGGTTTTGATCCGCGGAGGGTTAAGCCTGAGCTGGTTTTGGTCCGTGGAGGGTTAAGCCTGAGCTGGTTTTGGTCCGTGGAGGGTTAAGCCTGAGCTGGTTTTGATCCGTGGAGGGTTAAGTCTGAGCTGGTTTTGGTCCGTGGAGGGTTAAGTAAGGGTCATTGCCTCTCCTGTGGGGCTTCTCAGTGGGGTTGTGTTGTTTATTCCTGTCTCTCTCCCTCAAGCACGAGAGCTGTAACAGAACCAACCACCCTCCCTCTCTCCCTCCACCCCTGACCCCAATCCCAGTCAGGAAATACGTTCTTCCTGTCCTGAGCCCCACCTCACCCCCCAGCTGTCAGACAGAGAGGAGAGGACTAACTAATGAACTAGAATCAGGCCAATCACGTGTCAAATATTTGTGGCGTACTTCTGACTGCTGCGTTCCAGCTTTCAGTATGTATATGAAAAAAATAATCTGCATGATCACATCATCATGAATAGGCTCTGGCTGAGTTCATACTTCTCTCAACAGTGGATCATCAGCATGAGAGTGGATCTATAATCTGTTAAAGGGATACGTCGGGATTTTGGCAATGAAGCCCTTTATCTACTTCCCCAGAGTCAGATGAACTCCCGGATACCATTTTGATGTTGTCTTGCGTGCAGTTTGAAGGAATTTGCTAATGAGTGTTAGCGCATGCTAGTAGATACCATAGACTTCCAGTCACTGCACTAACACTAGTTATCATTGACTCGCGAAACTACCTCTAACTTCCTTCATGCCGGATGCAGAGACATACAAATGGTATCCACGAGTTCATCTGACTCTGAAGTATCCCTTTAACAGAGCAGGTAAAAGCATCCCCAACACCATTAAGAGCCTTTAGTGAACAGATACTGCACTGTGTGTGAAGGCAAAAAAGTGGGTTAGAGGTTGTAACGGCTCGGCAGAGAGGAAGTGTGGTGGGGGTGGGGGGGGTTGAGTGGATGTGGTTATGGTCAAACGATGTGGCACACTTTCAGGGAACTGAAAGCAGTGGGAGTCATCCAAAAACCCTCCCTGGGAATGACTTTGTGTGCCTTAGTACATAGTAAATCTCTGTTTGACTATACAATACCTATGGGACATGTGTGAGTGTGTGAGAGATGGGATACATTGCGTCTCAGCGAGCATGCAGTGGCTTTGTAAGTGTACATTCTGTGTCACCTCTCTGACCCTAGTGCGAGTCCATGTCAGCATGCATTTGTGTGTGCGCGCGCTCGGGGAGGGGCCATACGGGTACGCCTGGTGCCCAAATAGATAGACGTATGTCACGCAGCTGAGAGTTGAGTAGATTTGGTTCAGTCAGTTATCCTGGTAAGTCCTTCCCAGCTAGCTAGGTTATGCTGGCAACAAAAGCAGCACTGTGCCAGTTGAAACAGGTAAAAGAAAGAGATGTTTATTTAGATATGCGAGGGAGAAATAACTTTGTAGTACTGGTCCTCATCTGGATGTCACCGTGACATGCCAATTCGCTAACGCGACGACAAGCGGCTGCAACGGTATTGTATGGAGGTGCTACGTCGTTGCTTCCCCCGGGGCAGCCGTATCACATGTCGCTGGCGAGGGGTTAATGTCGCCAATTTGTTCCATCCCACTTTATTTTGAGAAGGATAGCAGCCTACAGAAGAAACAAATACGCAATACTGCATGTGGTAGTAACCACCTAGGTGTCAACATGATACAGTCTAACGTTACTGCTCAACGGGTTACAGTTTGTGCCGCATGCCGGCAACACAACAACACCAAGGGGCCCTCTTGGCGAGCAGGGGAAGTATCTAGATAGTGTAGCTAGTATCAGGCCAGGATGACAGCTAAAGCATGGTTTTCACCAAAAAATGACAACTACGGTATTATAGTAAAAAAAATACTAATTTAAAAACTTTATGATTCTGAACACTCTCCCAAGTCCCAAATTCGGCAGACAAGTTTCAAATTCTCACTGAACTTTCTAGCCACAAGCATAAATTAGCTAGCTGGTAAGGGCTCATCAGGACGAATGATTAAATCAGTTTGTCTCCACTCGACTCTCAGCTGCGCGACATACATCGTCAATTTGTGCACCAAGCGTGTCCGTATATCCTTTCCCGTGTGTGTGTGTGTGTGTGTGTGTGTGTGTGGTCACTCACCGTGTAGCGTAGGCCGGCTTAACCTCGTGTGGGTTCCTGCGGTCGGACCAGAAGATGAGCAGACGGTCAAACAGCGGTTCTATGTTGGCCACCACACTCTTCCCCTCTGGATAGATCTGCAGCAAACCTCCTTGAACCTGACCACACACACAAATAGGTGTCATGTTAGATGCACAGTGCCTTATCCATAGCCTTGAGGTTAGAGAGGCAGGTGAGTAGCCAGAGGGTTGCCGGTTCGAAACCCATGGCAGACAGGGAAAATCTGGTGGGACTGTAAAATACGGTAGATTAGATATATGAGACTCAATGTTCCATTGTACCTTGACATCCCAGTTCTTGTTGAGATAGTAAATGCAGGTGATGCAGCGGCCGTCACCGTTAGGGTTGTCCACGTGACGGATGTACCCCGTGCCGTTACCTGGGTAACAGGCCACCATAGCCTGAGGAGAGAAGACGGGGATGTTAGTCGGTTACAGTAAGAACACACACCTCGGGCCTCCCGAGTAGCGCAGTGGTCAAATGCACTACATTGCAGTGCAGGACCTGGGTTCATTCCCGGGCTGTGCCACAACTGGCCGTGGCCGGGAGTCCCACAGGACGTTAAAATTTCCCCACCGCCCACTTCGCTTCCCTTTATTGAACGGGGCTTGGTTGTTTCATCACCCCCAACCAATGCGTTCAAAGGATCATGCCCTTTTGACACCGAAAAGCCCTATACAGATTGACCTTGGAATGCGTGCTACCTGCAGGATGCACAGCCAACAACTATGGTTTGCATGCCCTGCCGAAGGACCCTATATCATGCAGAAAAGGTAGAAGTTCGTTGGTCCCCAGTGATGGTGAGTATACTGGTAGCTAGACAATAGACTTCTGGTTATGTATATTTTGATAATCATTATCACCATTATCGCTAGCATAGCTTGCTAGCTAGCTAACGTTAGCTTACCTAATACAATTCAGATTTGGCTTGGAAACACGATAACATCATGATTGCGATCATCATGATTGTGATGTTGCCAGATTGACTTTAGATGCTGAATACTGTAACTTTAGCCAGCTTTAGCCAGTATTTTAACAAGCTAACATTAACATTGCTAGCTAGCTATTTTTGACAAACAGTAATAGCAATATTGCCATCTCTCTAAAGTAAATTTGACGACATCTTATGGCAAAATGGTTTCCTACCAATTATTTGCCTACTTTAGTAAAGCCATCGTATTTCCATGCCACTCTAAGTTAGTGTAATTTAGACTACAGTCACATTAGCCTCTGATGTGCAACCAATGTCTAGGGCACAAATTAATATTGGATGCAGCTATGGTGATATTAACTAGCTAACTCATGCATGACTACAATAGTGTACTAACTAGCAGCAACAAACTCAAACCAACCCAGGTCAATAGCAAAACATGTCACCGTTGGTTGCAGAGTGTAAGGGTGTCACCGGCCTGAATCTAATCCAATTTGGAGTCAGTCAGTCTACATCTGTAAAGCATAGAATTCGCTTCCAAACAAGATTACATTCTTTCTCGAGCTATGTTTATATTTGAGGTATGATGATAGTTGTTGACCGTGTTTTTTCTGGGGGCCAGACTGATCTTCTGGTCATGAATGGATTCCGGGACCTACCAGAACGAGCAAAGTTGGATTTCATTACATGTCCACCAATGTGATTGCAATGGTTTAACGACCTCCAAAAATCATTTTATTCACTGTTCACTTGCTATTTTTAAAGCTTGTCGGGCAAGACCTCCGAATGAAAGTGTGTAATGCGACACAAGTAGCCTTTCCAGTCTCACTCGACTCCAATGAAAAGGACATGCCATCCTGAGGCATAACTGAACAGTGACTATGTGTGTATGTTTTTCACAGAAACATGTATGGAGCCAGCACATGGAAACTTGCAAGATGATGTGATGACGGGCTTGATACTGATGTCTCGGAATGATGTCTCGTCTTTTTTTTTTTTATTATTGAATTGAATCAGTCAATATGGGGAGGGAGAAACCCTATGTGTTCTACACCAGGATCAGGGAACTCCTGTATACTGGGCACCACACAGGAAGGTATTTGCCAAGGTAGCCCCATTACCACCACCAGTATCTGTATCGGCTGGGAATGACAATGAAAGGTGCCACATTGTTATATTAGTAGACCACTACTTCTATGGTAATTATGTAAAGGGTTGTTTTATTCTACATCAGTGGTTACAAACCGGTCGATTGCAAGCGACTCGTCGATCTTCAAACATTTCTGTATGAAAGCCAACAACAAGGCTTGCGCTCCTTTTTATTTTTTTTGTGTTGCGCTGTTGGCGGGAAGGTGCACTCGATTCAGAAGCCCTGGAAACCTCATGGTCAAACGGGGAAATGGTTCCAATCATTTTTCCACCATTCATTTTTCCCATAGGGGATTTTTAGAAACACTGCAAATAAGGGGGCTGTGTTTCGTGTAGGCTTACCCTGGCGTGACGTTTTGATGACCGTGTAAATCTCTCTCGGACAAGGTGACTTTTATCAGTATATTTGGCTTTTTTTCACTCTCGGATTCGAAAATGCTAATTAGCATCAAAGTAGACGACATGCACAACTACAAATCCCTGTGCAAGCTCCTGCACGTCATCTCTAGCTGACACCTTTGCTAACAGGTATTGGGTCCTTTTAAAACTTGCACAAGACAGTTCAAAGAATTGTTCATTTAAAGAAATGTTGCCAATTTATTAATGACTACATTTAGCTAACATTAGATAGTTAATCCAGAGATACTGATATTGATAAGTCACCTTGTACGAGAGAGATTTACACGGTTATCAAATTGTCACGCCAGGGTAAGCATACACAAAACACAGCCCTTATTTTAAGTGTTTCTAAAATCTCCTGTGGAAAAACGATTGGAACCATTTCCCTATTTTGACCGCTAGGTTTTAAGGGTATTATGACTCATACTGTGGTACTCTACTCTGGTGTGTCTTGGTGGTGGCAAGGACCCACATCAAACCACACCGTGTTTGGCTTCCATCATGGCCGCCAGCATTTCTTGAGGAACAAGAGGGGGAAAAAAAGAGGCCAAATCAGCAGGTACAGTTCCCCTTTAAGACGTGTTATAAAAACACAACCCAGACATTCCCTCCCTCCCCGTGAGGCAACTGGAACACCCCGGCATTGGGAGGTAGGGTGGCAGGGAAACAGCCTGGCCTGGCCTTGGGAGCTGGGAACCTTCCATCCTCCTCACCAGGGACCGAGCACAGTTTACCCTATATATGGGTTCTGAGAGAGCACTGTGTGAGTTAAGCAAGGTGATAAAGAGAGTAAGGGCCTCCCTGTAACCAACGTTAGAGCTTCCATTTAACCTGTAATTGTAGGACTTCAAGGGTTAGGTTTTTGTTTGGCTACTAACGTGGCGGCGGGTCTGTAATAAGGGTTTTGTGCCATGGCCCATTTTAAATCGTGTGAAGAGTGAAGCATGCACACTCAGTCTGCGCCGTGAAACTAGACGCTGTGCCTTTAAGCCATAATGGCCGGGTATGGCAGCCATGTCGCCACCCCCATTTCACTGAGCCTGTACCGTATCATCAGTGGGCCGAACCCTTTACCCACCAATCAGGTAAAAGGCTTGATATTCCACTGCATAGGGCACCATATAGGTTACTGTACTCACTCAGAGTCCCATGGTTCAGTATAGAGACAGTCAGTGTCCCAATGATTTCTCTGTGTCTTAAACACGGTTGTGCAGGACCACTACAATTCTAACCCACATGCATACATTACGGGTCACACATTACTATAAACTCGGACTGTTCTAAGAGCTTTATTATAGAGAAAGACATGGGTTATCGTCTTCACAAGACGGTACTCAAACTCTAACTAGCTGGTCCTGTTGAGGATTGGACAGTGAGCATGTAACTTCTCAGCTAATGTTTCAACCTCACCTGTACTGTACTGGACTGGAGACAGTCCCTTGAGTATCAGTAGAGTAACAAAGGCCTCTGGCTGGCATTTCCCCCTGCTAGGCAAGGCTGTGTTAGGCTGTGCTTCTCTAGGGATGTGTGTTTCTGAATGGGCTGGGAGTACACATTCCTTCGCTGCACGCAACTGTGCGAAAAGCTAACACCACATATCACCAACACCACATTTAACACAGGCTGGGTTAACACAGGCTGCCCAATTCTGAACTTATTTTTATTTATTTTTTTGACCAATCAGATCAGCACTGAAAAAGATCTGATGTGATTGGTCAAAAGACTCATTAGTGGAAAAAAATATCAGAATTGGGCTGCCTGTGTAAACCTAGCCATATTAGCATAATGCCACACATGGTGAACACACATGATGCGTGACCTTGTTCAATACTAATCCTAATAATAATACTGTGTCACAAAGGCTCTGATCCAACACCTCTAGAACACCAAGGGGTGGTTTCCCAGACACAGATTAATCCTAATACTGAAATAAAAAGCATTTTCCATTGAGCTTGCTTTTTGGTCCAAGACTAGTCTTAATCTGTGTCTGTGGAACTGACCCCAAGTCAACCACTTGGCCGTCATTTTGCGGAGGAAGCAAATGAAGGTAAACTAAACAATGTAATTAAATGGAATGATAATGTAGGCTATACCAACTGAATGGAACTAACCGTAAATTGGCAGTTGGATATGTGTGGTTATTAGGCCTACTGACGGCCGATACTGATAGTGGGTAATATTTAACATGACAGAAATGGTCAACAGAGAAAGTCGGGGTAGCCTATAAATAAGATATTCGAGAGTGCCCATCCCTGAAAGTTAAAAGGCCATACAATTTAAATTCTGCATATTGGCACAGCATTTCAGAATTTCAGTTTTCTGCCATACGACTGGTTTCACATGTCTCCCTCCGGTGATTACAAGTTCAAATATAACTAAAACAAGTGTCATTTATATTTACACTTCCCTTATCCAAATGGATTACTCATTTACCTAGCTCGTATCAATAGCCCTTATAGTTGTACATTACAGTGCATGGAGAATGGTGCTATTTCTATCTGGGGAAAAATGAAGTAGGTTTCCACTTGGAACTGGTAGGTTCGCTAGACGATGTTCTTGGTTTCCTCGCTCGTAAAGGTTGTGTAATTATTAGGGAATTAAATCAAGGTCAGAAAACGGCGTATCTGTAGACAGATACCTCAGCCACACCGTAATGTAGTCCATCTCCACCCAAAACGAATAGCACGCTATTCTCATGCTTACGTTCAAGGTCAGAATATGCATAGAGAAGTGGATAAAAATGGAATTACGGTCCATTTACTCACGCTTAACTCGAGTCGGAATCGGGCCCCTAGCCTTTGTATCTCTGCTGGGGAGGTTGTTTGGGTCAGGTTTGGTGCGTGTGTGTGTGTGTGTGTGTGTGTGTGTGTGTGTGTGTGTGTGAGAGCAGGAATGTGAGAAAGAAAGCCATCAGGGTCCCGATGACGGTGTGTTCTGTCAGGGCACGGATACTTCATCACGATACAGATCAGAACCCTGAAGAGTACACTACACCTCATCCCTTCAACTCTGAACAAGAACATTTTCTCCCTTTTTGTTTTACTCTGACTGTCTTTTCTCACTCTTCCACTGTCGTTTCTCTCTGCCTCCCTTTGTTTTCTCTCTCTCTCTCACTTGGTCTTCCCTTCTCTTTAAAAATTCTGTCATTATTTCTCCTTTTCTCTCTGTCTTTACCTTCCCTCTCCTCTGTCCCTCCATAGCTCCTTCTCCTTTCTCTCTCCTCCCCTCTCCCAGCCCATCACAGAGTACAAGGGGGAAGAGTAAACACTGGTGAAGAGCGAAGGACTGACTTCCTCTTTCACTCCAGCTCGGCTCATTTAGACAAATATTGGCTCAGTTATCAGCAAGGAATGAGGAGCGAGCAGGGAGAGAAGACAGTATCATTCAGTGTCACTCCAGAACTGTCAAGCCCAGAAGCTTCAATACAGAGTGACGACAAAGTCCTTCATGTTCAAATCCACTGAATCCATTACAGTGCCAGTCAGCTGTCTGCATGCTGTGGTGCAAAGCAGCTGTGTCAAATACACACCTCAATAATCATATCCGACATAGTGAACAGTCACGGGATACCAAGATGACACCCAAATACTCCCATCTGTAGCCAAACCATAATCTGGCTCAGTCTCATTATGGAAGAGTGATACAGGCCAAAGTACAAGTGTTCCCTTCTGCCTGTGTGACTCTCTGGCCAGCCTGCCGGCCACCATCGTCTCGCCTCATTACCACGCGACGCTCACACGCTGTGTGTGTGTTCATTAACCTCTGACTCCAGCCCCAACCCGCTGGTCTCTACCCACCAACAAGTCCCACACACACAGCCAGGACAGAGCTCCTCTGAAGTCCCTCCGGGAGTCAGTGTGTAGAGGACAGACATTACAGTAATCCCGATGTGATTTACTGTACTTGGGACTGGTGAACGTGGCTACATAATTCAACTGATAACATTTTGGTGTATAAACACACAGGACATGGGCTGTAAGTAAGACTTGATTAAAGGTTTGGCTAGTGAAAATAGTACAGTATAAATCGGTACAGTAGCTTTTTTAAGAACACTCAAAATATGGCTGGCTGCTCTAATGTAATGTATTGTGTTTTGACAGATGGGGGGTGGGGTGTTCGTTCACGACAGGGTCAGGCTGCTTCTGGGAAATATGATGTCATCAGCACCATGGGTGGTGGTGTTGCATTGTGGGGAAGAATGGCCTTACTAAGGCATTTGCGTTGATCCCGACTCACTGTGGAAGAGCTCTTTATCTGGGATTGAGATGGAAATCACAGTCTCAATTCACTCTGCTCTGTTGCTAAGCAATCAGTGTGAGGGCACAGAGAAATGCTGGTGAACATTTATATGTTGTCAAGCACTTCCAGCGGGCTTCCAGAATGTTTTAGTCGCTAATAGTCGCATCCTCTAACCTCGCATCCCCTAACCTCACTCATTACCCTCGCAAAAAAATGTCAACGGAAACAAATGAGAAAAGCACTATAGTGGTAGATATGCAGCCAATAAAATGTTTGATGCTTAGTGGTAGATATACAGCCAATAGATGTTTGATGCTTTGGGGTAGATATAAAGCCAATATATGTGTGATTGCTTAGCGGTAGATATACAGCCAATAGATGTTTGATGCTTAGCGGTAGATATACAGCCAATATATGTGTGATTGCTTAGCGGTAGATATACAGCCAATAGATGTTTGATGCTTAGCGGTAGATATACAGCCAATACATGTTTGATGCTTAGTGGTAGATATACAGCCAATAGATGTTTGATGCTTAGGGGTAGATATACAGCCAATAGATGTTTGATGCTTTGGGGTAGATATACAGCCAATATATGTGTGATTGCTTAGTGGTAGATATACAGCCAATAGATGTTTGATGCTTAGTGGTAGATATACAGCCAATAGATGTTTGATGCTTAGCGGTAGATATACAGCCAATAGATGTTTGATGCTTTGGGGTAGATATACAGCCAATATATGTGTGATTGCTTAGTGGTAGATATACAGCCAATAGATGTGTGATTGCTTAGTGGTAGATATACAGCCAATAGATGTTTGATGCTTAGTGGTAGATATACAGCCAATAGATGTTTGATGCTTGCACTGACCATGGTGTTGAAGATTGCAGCCCACTGCATGTATGCATGTAGTATTTTATAAGTGCAAATTTTTGGGGCCTGAGAGCACATGCAACTGTTGCATACTTAACCACAATTAACATGTACCGTGCCACAGCACAGCCCTAGCCTGGAGGATATGCACATGCGTGTACAAACACACAAAGTTCTTGTACACCAGCGTTCATTGAGACATGACACAGTCCAAACCAGCGCTAGTAGAGATGTAAGCCAGTAGTCAACCAGATCTGTGAGTCAGTCAAACCGGCATATGAATGTCACAAACACCGTGACCATACAACGGCATCCCAGTCGCTCTCCTCTCCTGTTGCTCCCAGCCCCTGATCTCATTCAAACGGCATGACCCGACGTGTCGCGATCAGATCAGCCTTCTTCAATCTCTGTTCAAATCTCTCAGAGCCTCCGTGCCAATCTAATGGGCACCACTGGCACCAGCATTAATGCCCTAATAGCGTTGCCTCCTGTCTCTGCCCGCATGCCTGCCTGCCAAGATGAAGGCCAGAGAGAGAGAGAGAGAGAGAGAACAGGCTGTTCCTGGAAAGAAGTAAAATAAAAAAGTCAGAGCACGCTGTCATAGCATACTGCCAGCAGATAAGGGGCATGGAGGACAGAGGCAGGAGAGAGATAAGGCTGAACAAATACAGGGCCTGACCCTGATGAGACAGACACACTGACAGACAGACGAGAGAGGGGAGAGCATCAGGGTAGTGCTAGGCTAACTAACTAGCACTGGGATAGGTAGGTGTATACTGGGCTGGGGATTTGCCAGGCTGAGCTTAGCTGAAGTGGGCCTGTGTGGGTTTTACTGGACTGGGCTGATGTGAGCTGTTCTATGCTGTGATGGCAAATTCTGTGCCGATCAGACAGTGACAAATGTGTTGGACTGAGGTGAACTCTGTGTGCTCAGCTGGCCTGTGTATTTCTGGATGAGTCAGTAAGGTTGAGCTAAGGACAGACGGTGCCTGTCCAGGGATCGATACAGGTACATTGGGTTCTAAGGCTCTCTGTGGACCTGCAGTAAGTCTCGGGCCTGACTAACCAGCTGAGCTGACACTGACATAAGTTGATGAAGTAATGCACCATGCCCGTCTGTGAATTATTGGAAGCAAATAGGAAAAATAGGAGTGTATTATTACAGGTTTACTTCTAGTGAAATAAACTTTATTCGATAGTCATTAAATCCCATTATATTTCTATCTTCCTCTTCACCTCTCTAATCGTATATATCCATCATCTCACAGTTTCCAGACTGAAATCAACTCATCATTTTCCCTCCGCTGCGGCTGAGTGTGTACTTGTTAATGAGGTCGGGTATCTAGCAGAAAAAGCTGATCAGCCTTGATGAGTCATGCCTGGTGATGGACCCCATCTTGCTTGAGTCACACTAACCACAGGGCTGAGGGTGTGTCTCTGTCTCTCTGTGTGTGTGTGTGTGTGTGTGTGTGCTCCTCCATTTCCAGTAACCTGACAAAGCGGTCATTTATACTATGTACACTCTTTTCTCCCCTGCTCTGTAAATCAGAACGTCACACTACCCACCAGTGTGACTCTTTATGCAAACGCAACCAACCCAGCCTACTGTCAGCATAATCTGAGACCACACACACACACACAAACAAAACACAACGTAAACACACAGACAGTCACACACTAGAACACACGCACGCCGAGACACAAACAATGACACGCTGAATTTCAAACCCAAGATGGACTGCACTTGGGAAGTGCTCTCTGTGTGTGAGAATCGCTTGAAAGGTGAGTGGGCATGTGTTCATACAGTAAGTAGAGAATGTGTGACTGTTTGGCATAGAACACCGAAACGCAGTCCGGACTGCTCTCAGAGTCAGTATGAGTCATCAACCCCTGCTGTAAAAAGCTCCAAAACAAGCTGAGATCACAAGAACCATGCTCTTCCAGAGCCTACTCTCCCAGGACAAACAACAAGCACTAAAATCCCCTAGGAGGTCACCCAGAGAAAAGTAAATGCTCATCTTTAAAACGGTTTTGCATTCGAGTGCAAATGGTTACATGATCCTTCGGCCTTCTGTAAACTGAACGGGTAAGGATAGGAAGGAAGTGTGAAGAGCAGTGTGATCCTCTCAGTACCTTAAAGCCTATGTAAAGCTCTCGTCATTTGTTTTACATGTCTCTTTGTCTTAGCAGCTAGCTTGGTACTGGATCGTGAGTGCGCTAGGCTAAATGCTAGTTGCTAGCATCTCCCTGGCTGTTCCTGTGTGCAGCAGCGCGGCAGTCTCTCTGGGAGGGGCATCTGAGGGCACACTGCACTAGACACTCATGATACGGCTGGCGCTGCTGCATCGGGCGCTGTCTATCCCTCTGAACCACCTCTCATCTCACTCCTTCGAAATAACATCCATCTCTCCCTACCTAAGATATCTTCTTCTTCCTTCTCTCGTCCACTCTTCTCTTCATCTACTACTCGCTCTCTCTACCCATCTCTCGCTCTACCACTCTTTCTCTGTGCCTTTTCTGGTGATATATTGTCGCTGCTGCGTTGTGCTTGGATGGAGCTAGAGCTGGTGTGTGTTTGCTGAGCGTGCATTGGGTTGAGCTCCAGCTGGTGCTATGGTGGCATTATTCTGGGCACACACACACACACACACACACACACACTGCAGTGCTACGCTCTGTATGGCCCTGTTACCAAGGAAACGGAGGGGAAATAGTTTGGCAGAGAAGCTAGAGGGGCTGATAAGACGCAGGAGAAAGGGAGTGGGAGAGAGGACCGAAAGGAAGAAGTGGGGGGGAAAAAAGAGGGAACAACGAGAAAGAAGGACAAAAGGAAAGAATAGACACATAACATTAGAGAGAAACAATGGTGGGGGACAGTACTTACTGAGCCATATAGACAGTAGGCTAATACAGATCGGCGCTACGTACAGATCGACATAGGAAAACGAAAGCAAGTTTCAGGTTGGGGGTAAATGTATATAGCTTTTGTTGTGATTCTGTTGCAATTTAAAAACCAATAAATAAAAAGTATTAAAAGCTACAATATGTAACTTTTGGAAGACCTGACTAAATTCACATAGAAACGTGCATTATAGATCTGTAATTCTCATTGAAAGAACAGATCTACCGCTTGTTGGACTTGCTATGTGCACTATTTCTATGCTTCCCTTTAAGGTTTGTTTTTGCGTCTTTTACGTTTTCCTTCAAACAGCTGAAAATACAATATTTTTGGTTATTGAAAATATATTTCACAGCAGTTTAGATGGTACAATGATATTCTACACTATATATTGCTTGTTTGGTCACAAACTGAAATTAGGAAACTAGTAGAAATTCTGCAACCAGGAAATGGCATATTGCACCTTAAAAAAAAGAAAGAAGAAACACATTAAAGAGCAGAGAACTGCTGGCGCAATGACCTTGTAAATTAGCCGAACTCCTCCCTCCCTTTCTGTTATTCTAATCTTTGCCTCGCCCACTTCCACCCCCTCAATTCATACCTTGATCTATGACTCATTGCTACTGTTCTATCCACTTCCACCACACTACATAACACACAGCAAGTACATTCTTTCCGTTCAAGATGGCACAGTATGCCAAGGCAAGAGTAGGGGAGTTGTGATGGAACATATGAGCAGGGACATTGGCTTGTGGCTCAACTAACCCATTTAGCATCAGCTGCCTGCCTGCCACACTCATGGACCAGAGCAAGCATAACCTTTGACCTGGAAGAAGAATAGTCAGTTCCATGACAGAGGAGCAAAGGGCTGATGACTGGGAGAGTGACGTCCCTGTTCAAACACATGGTGTCTGGGTATTCCAGAAAGTATGTCACTGTGGGGGCAAGGTGTATCTCTACTACTCCCACGGGGTCGCCACGCAGCTACGGTTTGATAATGTAGTGTACACAGACGCGCGAGCACGCACGCACTGCACCCCACGAGAGGTGAAGAGCCCATATTCTGACAGCTCTGACCCACTGAACACTGTTACTGCTGCTAGCCCTCACATCTCTACTGCACACACACTGTTAACCCTGGAACTGGTGCTCCACTCGCACGCTAGGCTAAATCCACAAGTACTGCAGTACCACTATGACTACCACTACTACTACCCTACCTTACAGTTACTACTACTTCTAAAGCTACAACTATTACTACTACCCTCCACTACAGTTACTACTACCTTACCTTACAGTTACTACTACTACCCTACCTTACAGTTACTACTACTACCCTACACTACAGTTACTACTACTTCTAAAGCTACAACTATTACTACCACCCTACACTACAGTTACTACTACTACCATACCTTACAGTTACTACTACTTCTAAAGCTACAACTATTACTACCACCATACACTACAGTTACAACTACTTCTAAAGCTACAACTATTACTACCACCCTACACTACAGTTACAACTACTTCTAAAGCTACAACTATTACTACCACCCTACACTACAGTTACTACTACTTCTAAAGCTACAACTATTACTACCACCCTACACTACAGTTACTACTACTTCTAAAGCTACAACTATTGCTACCACCCTACACTACAGTTACAACTACCCTCCACTACAGTTCCTACTACTTCTAAAGCTACAACTATTACTACCACCCTATACTACTGTTACTACTACCCTACACTACAGTTACTACTACTTCTAAAGCTACAACTATACTATAACTACTACCACCATACACTACAACTGGGCAATTCCACTATAATGGAAATACGTAGAGATGTTTTTACTTTAAAATGTATGCCAAACAAAAAACAAACATTGATTTCAAAGCACAACGACTGCTTTGAACAATTCACTCAAATAAATAAAAACACATTTACTGGAAAAACTGTGCCGATGCAAAGCTTGATAAAATCTCAGTTTTGTTCGGTTACCAAACTTTGTATCTGCACAGTTCTTCACGTAATGTGTTTTTGTAAAACTTTGTGTGAAATTGTTCAAAGTAGTCATTGTGCATAGAGTTGTATGGTTTGTTCAACTTTGAAAGCAATGGTTTTTGTTTGGTATACATTTTAAAGTGAAAAAATGTGAGTCTCTGCGTAATTCTGCTACCATGGAATTGCCCAACTACTACCACTAGTGAGGCTACAACTACCTCAACTATTACTACTATTACACGTAGTACCCTACATTATAGCTACTACTACTAATTCTATTAAGGCTACAACTACCACAACTATTACTGCTATGCCCTCTACCACTTCTATCACGACTTCTATCCCCACCATCACTACTTTATCTACTATAAATATTGAAATGAAATATTTCACTTCAAGCTCTTTGAGTAAATGTGGCGTAACAAAGTCTAGACAGTCCTTCAATGACTAACGCCACTGATAAGAGGCAGACCCTGGGGTCAAGGTTCAGTAGTGAACAACTGAGATAATATGTTAATATAACACAGTCACTAGGTAGCAGATTATATCAAAGTGACTTACAGTGAAACACAATAGGGTTATATTCAGTATAATGTACTGCAGCTTGTACAGGACTCAAACCATGCTCTAGTCTAGTTGAACCAAGGACTAGATAGGTCTGAACCCTGCTTTGGGAGAGGGCTGAGTGGGCTGAGAAACTGGGTCAGGGTGGGATGGAAACCTGGGAGAATGCAGTGAGACTGGGTGACAGACGTAGGACCGTGACATAATACGCAAAGATAGACGTAGGACCTGGCTCAAATATCCAGACCTGCGTCACTGGGCAAGCTCACTGACAGCTTACAGCACTGTAGCCAACTACTGCTCCTTGGTAATCGAATGAAAGTCAGTCTATTCAGGAAGTCAACTGAAATTCCAATTAAATAACTGAACAGGGCTTTTCAGGGAATTCTTAATAAACTGAAAAGGAGAAACTATTAATTTAAAAAAAAAAATATATATATATATATATATATATATATATGTGTGTGTGTGTGTGTGTGTGTGTGTGTGTGTGTGTGTGTGTGTGTGTGTGTATATATATATATATATATATATATATATATATATATGTGTGTGTGTGTATACACACACACACACACACACACACACACACACTTTTTTTTTGCTTCCTGAATTGTGTGACTTCAATTTGAACTGAACCCAAACCTGTCAGTCATATCTGGCCATTGTCTAAGCTTGTAATATTAATGTTTTATGCTATGCTGACGACGGTTAAAAATAACCATTCTTTCGTACATTCATAATCTCAAACACACAAAGACAAAAACGAGCCAAACAAGCGCATACCATACAGAAGTAGCCTACAATAGGCTAGGCAAGCAAACAATCAAACATACACAGCCATCCAAACAGACACCAACCAATCAAACACACGCACCCTTACCAAACCAGCCACAAGAATGCCTTGTTTGCGTATGGGTGAGAGATTGAAAGAGCGGTCATCAAAGCTAGTGAAACACCGATCTCAGACCAGATAGCTCCCAGAAGGTTGACTTGCTGCCAGTGGTATGAGAACATTGGCATAAACAGTGGCATGACAATAGGGGCATACACTGGCATGGGAGAAGTCGGGGGCATATAGGACAGCTATGGCCCCACTTACCTGAGGGTGTGGCCCTATCACATTGAATGAGACAGGGAGGGAGAACAGACAGGATTACATACCCACCCTTTGTCAGTGATATGATAGTGCCAGTTCAGGATCACAGTAGATGATGTCATCAAAATGGGACACCGCACCCCCCTATCTATGGCGTAGAATTACATAAAACGTTGACATTGGTACTAATCCTTTCTATTTCAGTCTCTCCTCCTTCTCACCCCTCATCCTCCTCAGCATGATATGGCCATTGATGACACTGAGTCCCCAGCTCACCCTGTTCCCTTCCACAATTCTCTATATTCCCTTTTTCCCAGCTTCTCGTCCCACATCTCCCCTCATCTTGGTGCTCCAAGTGATGACGCCGTCCCTTCCTGTCCTCAAACCCACCGTCTCTACCTGCTACCCTGCCCCTCAGTCCTCCCCCACCCTTCCAGTTCTCTCACCTTGGTGCGTCCATTGATGACACAGTCCCCCAGCTGCCCGTTGGCAGCGCTGTGCATCACGGCCTCGTCGATGTGTGCCATCAGCATGGCGATGCCCTCGCAACCCGGCTCGTGCCCCTCCACCCAGGCGATCTGGTCTCCACGGATATTCCGTGAGGGGATGCTCCTCTGGCTGACCAGCTGACCCCCCCGGAACTTCCCGCTGCGGTTCAGACTCTCCACCTCGCCCAGCACCGACTCACCCAGCCGTGGCCCCAGGAAACTGTCCTTCACACAGATACCATAGGAAGTCAGGCAGGGCACGATGTACTGCTGGGCGATACTCTCCGCCGACCAGCCCACCCCGGCTGGTAACGGTAGAGACTGGATGCTGTTGGCCTCCACCGGGGACAGCTGGCCTGGAACAACCCCAGGGCCCAGCAGCATCACCTTGTGTACATTGTGGTGCAGCTTGTTGTTGTGAGGGTCAGGCAAAGAGGGGTGAGGGGTGGCGCAGTGGTTGAGGTTGCTATGGTTATTGTTGATGCTGCTGTCGCCGTTGGCAGCAAGAGGGAGGACAGCCTTGCCGGGTTTGGAGGGCTCCGCTTTGTGAACTTCGCTCTCCGACACTCGTCTCCGTTTGCAGTCCGGGGTTATCGACTCACCTGGTCCATAGGCCATCATACCTAGAGTACCTAAACCTGAACCCACTGATAAGGCACAACCTTTGGGCGTCTCAGAACCCATGTCCCGGTTCTCCTCACCTCTCCGCTTCCTATGGTGCAGCTGTTTGACCTGCGGGTCACCATTGGGCCTCTTCACCAGAAGAATGCATTTCTCATGTTGTGTTCTGTCCCCATTCTCCACGAGGCGTGCTCTGCTGCCTAGGGGTTGCGCAAGGCCATTGGGTGTCTCCCCCACCCCTTTCACTTGCGGAGGGTAACCGTTGGGACCACTGTGGCTGCCCTCAATGGTTGCGAACGGAGACACAATCCCACCGTTATAGAACGGCAGCCCAGTATTCGTCTGTTTCTTTAAAACCGTGATGCTGGAAGTGCTTGTTTTTGAAGCCAGACCAGACAGTAATTCCGCGGCCGTGGCGCTCCCAACCGGCGCTATGCCCTGGCAGTAGCCGTTTAGTCCATTGAGTCCCATGTTGGTTTGGAAAGGTTGAAACTCGGCAGCTCCAAATATGTGTTCACCGTTTCTCACTCTCTCGCCGGAGGCTGGAAAACTGTTGTGTCCGTGGGAAGAGCTTGGATTTAAAAGGTCCGTGTGTTCCAAGCTCTCCATTTCATCTCGTCTAGTGCTAGATGCGCACGTAGCCCACGTCCTCGCCTCATTTTTTACCGGAGCCACCGTGCGAGAGCGAGAGTGCAGCACAACTGCCGAGGCTGCGAGAGAGGAGCGGTGCCACAGTTTTGGGAAGTTTCATATTTAAAAAGTCTCCTTGTCACCGTTTTTCTTTCATTCATGAATTTCCTTTAAATGGTTTCACATTTGTCTTCGATTGAAATGTTTTCTGGTATTCAGAAGCTTGAAACGTTTCTAAAACAAAATGATACAATAATTACTTGACTGCGATTGCCGTTATAGCCTATAATAAGTAGGCTAATCGTATAGCCTCACATGCTTGGGACAAAATACTCAAGCTAAACATAAATCAGCGTAATCTTCCCACCAGGCCTAGACTATTCATATTCCATAAATTAAGAAACCTCCAAGGGACCCTACACTTTGTAGACAAATTTAACCGTAGTCCTAATATCTTATGTAGCGTTGCCTACATTTATTGACTAACTTTAAATAGGCCTACATTGCTTTAAATATGTTTTATTATATTCTAATAATATAATATATATTCTATTCCGACATGGGGCTATAGTGACTCGGGTAGTTAAATAGTAATTGATTTGTTACAGCAGTTCAATCCTAAAATATTTTTATGACAATATATTTCAGGCAATAACAACACATTAAAGTCATAATATTGATATCGGTTATAATAATTCCCCACTTCACGATGAGGGGGCAAACACACTGTCAGAGCAGCTAATCTGAAGAACTCATGCCACTCTACCTTGTTATGCATTCACATTACTAGAGTGTATAGCCTGCATGCATAGCCAATAATTTAAGACATATAGCCTACACGTGTTTGCATTCCTTCCAACATACAGATAGCCTATGTTGGATTATTTTGGAGTGAGTTTAGCTACGATTCAGAAATCAGATCAACAACGTGCATGTAATAATAGTAGCCCGGGCAAATTATAGCCCTCTGTCTGTCAGCTGATTGTACACTTACCTATCAGTAACGCAAAGCTTCCAGCAACGTAGCCTACGTGACCGGCTGAGGGTATGTCTGTTATTTCCGGGATTGTCTTGGTGATGTTCTAGACACATTTCTTTGTTTAACCTATAAATATCCATATATGTCCACCACCCGGGGTTACATTTGGAAACTGATGCTTGTCCTGGGGAGGGAACTACCGCTTCTGCCGCGGGAGAAACGGTAGGTCCCCCTCAATCAACAAAAAGTACGCTCCATTCCCCCGCCGATCCTCCGCTGGTAACTCCCACTAGCATCTCTCTCTATCTCTCCTGCCTCGCTCTCCCTCTCCTGTCCACGAACGACCCTGTCAATTACATGTGCTCATGAACAAGTCATGTGACACCAATCTGCTACAGAAACAAAATACATTCCACGCGTGTGTTTAGACTATTTATCTTCAATATGTTGAAGGTTCATAGAGTGTAATATTAGGATCTAAAATATAAGGGAAACATTGGAGTGTATTCATGGATGACAATGGAAGGCAAGCTTCCCCAAATATTTGACCAATAAAAATGATGAAATAATGTCTCTTTCCTCTTTGTGTTTTCATAATTTAACATCAATTCCTGGTGGAATCATCTGAGTGAGGGAAACTGCCACCGCCTGTCTCAGTATGGGTAGCCCATGTACTGTATCTGATGCTCTCTGGAACAAACTAGTATGACATGTTGTCGCTGTAGCATTTGATAGTATTTATTTTTAATAAAAGAAATGTCAATCAGCGTTAAACTGAGCTCAAATGTGGGTTGTCCTGGCACAGCAAAAGGGAGACCAGTTTGGTTCTCTTTCAAGTATTCGTTTTGGTTGTACTATGCCAGCCATGATTATCTGGACATCGAGACGTGTGCGCCGGGGAAGGGTGTCCCTCTTACCCTATAAAAGGCAGCGTCTCTGAGTCATTCAAACACCTCTTCTCGCTTTTCATCAGAAAACTTACGTCAACACGACTGCATTTTCTAGAACTAGCTAAACTGTTCAGACGTGAGCTTACAACTAGCTCGCCGGGCGCTATTCTCGGGACTGTGCGGTGGTGACAATTTTCCTTTTCCTTCACCATAGTTAGAGAAATATTATTTGAGGGAGAAACTGGTACAGCTGTGACACGGCTAACTCGTTCACGACCAAGTTAGCTGTATCCAATCAGTGACTAATCATTAGCAAGCTAGCCACCATGCTAGCTAGCTTTTGTGGTTTACCAACAAGAAAAGCTTTTACTAGCTACACCAAGCTATCTTTTCTAACCTGTCTTTTCGGAAACGTTTTCCAGCCATCACACTGAGTGCCATCATCGGAGGTAACCCACTTCCGGCGCCGACAGAGATGGCCGCCTCGCTTCGTGTTCCTAGGAAACTATGCAGTTTTTTGTTTTTTTACGTGTTATTTCTTACATTAGTACCCCAGGTCATCTTAGGTTTCATTACATACAGTCGAGAAGAACTACTGAATATAAGATCAGCGTCAACTCACCATCAGTACGACCAAGAATATGTTTTTTGCGACGCGGATCCTGTGTTCTGCCTTACAAACAGGACAACGGAGTGGATCCCATGCAGCGACCCAAAAAAACGACTCAGAAAAAGAGGGAAACGAGGCGGTCTTCTGGTCAGACTCCGGAGACGGGCACACCGTGCACCACTCCCTAGCATTCTTCTTGCCAATGTCCAGTCTCTTGACAACAAGGTTGATGAAATCCGAGCAAGGGTAGCATTCCAGAGGGACATCAGAGACTGTAACGTTCTTTGCTTCACGGAAACGTGGCTCACTGGAGAGACGCTATCCGAGGCGGTGCAGCCAACGGGTTTCTCCACGCATCGCGCAGACAGAAAAAAACATATTTCTGGTAAGAAGAGGGGCTGGGGCGTATGCCTTATGGCTAACGTGACATGGTGTGATGAAAGAAACAAACAGGAACTCAAATCCTTCTGTTCACCTGATTTAGAATTCCTCACAATCAAATGTAGACCGCATTATCTACCAAGAGAATTCTCTTCGATTATAATCACGGCCGTATATATCCCCCCCCATGCAGACACATCGATGGCTCTGAACAAACTTTATTTAACTCTTTGCAAACTGGAAACCATTTATCCGGAGGCTGCATTCATTGTAGCTGGGGATTTTAACAAGGCTAATCTGAAAACAAGACTCCCTAAATTTTATCAGCATATCGATTGCGCAGCCAGGGGTGGAAAGACCTTGGATCATTGTTACTCTAACTTCCGCGATGCATATAAGGCCCTGCCCCGCCCCCCTTTCGGAAAAGCTGACCACGACTCCATTTTGTTGATCCCTGCCTACAGACAGAAACTAAAACAAGAGGCTCCCACGCTGAGGTCTGTCCAACGCTGGTCCGACCAAGCTGACTCCACACTCCAAGACTGCTTCCATCACGTGGACTGGGACATGTTTCGTATTGCGTCAGATAACAACTTTGACGAATACGCTGATTCGGTGTGCGAGTTCATTAGAACGTGCGTTGAAGATGTCGTTCCGAAAGCAACGATTAAAACATTCCCTAACCAGAAACCGTGGATTGATGGCAGCATTCGCGTGAAACTGAAAGCGCGAACCACTGCTTTTAATCAGGGCAAGGTGTCTGGTAACATGACCGAATACAAACAGTGCAGCTATTCCCTCCGCAAGGCTATCAAACAAGCTAAGCGTCAGTACAGAGACAAAGTAGAATCTCAATTCAACGGCTCAGACACAAGAGGCATGTGGCAGGGTCTACAGTCAATCACGGACTACAGGAAAAAATCCAGCCCAGTCACGGACCAGGATGTCTTGCTCCCAGGCAGACTAAATAACTTTTTTGCCCGATTTGAGGACAATACAGTGCCACTGACACGGCCTGCAACCAAAACATGCGGTCTCTCCTTCACTGCAGCCGAGGTGAGTAAGATATTTAAACGTGTTAACCCTCGCAAGGCTGCAGGCCCAGACGGCATCCCCAGCCGCGCCCTCAGAGCATGCGCAGACCAGCTGGCCGGTGTGTTTACGGACATATTCAATCAATCCCTATACCAGTCTGCTGTTCCCACCATGATGACGGAAGTGAGAGCACTGCACTCCTGGAGACAAAATACATTTTTGTCACAGGGTGCCCAGATGGCCACTGTTTTATCCAGAAAAGTAGTCACGGCGGACTAATCTCTCGCTTGTTGGGGTGCGACCCACGAGGGCAGAACAGTCAACGGGGTGTGGGGACCCCATCTCCGATCTACTCATATAAACTGCCTGGAACTCCTTGCAGTGTCCCTAGCATTAAAGTCGTTCCTCACATTTCTGGAGGGTCGTCACGTTCTAGTCAGAACAGACAATACCACTGTTGTGGCTTACATAAACAGACAAGGGGGACTGCAATCCCCTCACTTACACACACTGGCACACATACTGATTATGTGGAGCAGTGTGCATCTCCAGTCACTGAGAGCTACTCATGTACCGGGAGTACTGAATCTGGGGGCAAATTTACTTTCCAGGGGGAACCCTCTATACGGAGAGTAGAAGCTCCACCCAAAGGTAGCCAATCAGGTTTGAATGCACCCAGCAGTGGATCTTTATGCATCAATAGAGAATACTCGGGATACACCGATGGGAGTGGATGCATTGGAGCACGTGGAGATTTTCCATCCTCACTCGGAACGGTTGGCACTCTGGGCCTGGGCCATGAATGGTTCAACTTCAACACTGCCGGGTTTCCCCAAAATGTTATTTAGACTATTCAGAGTGCTAGAGCCTCATCCACCAGATCCCTTTATAGTTGTAAATGGCACATGTTTGAGGAATGGTACACTAAATCACAGACAGTGCCATTCCAGTGCTCTGACTATTAAGGTATATCTAGCAGCTATTTCGGCTTGTCATGTGGGTTTTGGGAGCACAACAGTGGGGCAACACCCCCTTGTTGCCCGTTTTATGAACGGTGCACATCGTTTGCTTCCGGTGTCCAAAACAGCTTTCCCGGTCATGGGATTTATCAATTGTTTTGAATACTCTATGCTAACAGCCTTTTAGCCCCTGGATCAGGTGGAGCTGAAGATGCTTTCATTTAAGGCCGTGCTATTACTAGAATTGTCCTCCGCCAAGCGTGTAAGTGACATTTACACACTCTCAGTGTGTAAATGTAACCCATCTTTGATGCATCTTCCCCTTGAGCTGGTAACTTTTTATCTCCCACTGTTTTCCTCTCCGGAAACATCAACATTTGCATATGTTGTGCCCGGTGTGCGTTCTGGCAATCTACATGGACAGGACAAAGGGATTTAGAAAATGTGATCAGTTGCCTGGGCGAAACCTCACACAGGTAAATTGCCTACTGAACAACACCTCTCCCACTGGATAGTGGAGGCTATCACTTTGGCCTACACAAGTAAGGGTCTTCAGTCTCCTGTTGGCCTACAGGCTCATTCCACTGGAGGAATGGCTACATCCTGGAATTTATTTAAGGGCATATCTATCCATTATATTTGCTCAGCAGCGAGTTGGGCTTCTCCTCTTACATTTGCAAAGTTTTATAGGCTCAATGTCACTGCACCGACCCTGGCGCATACTGTTTAACGTGTAGGATCTTCTGAGGGCAAAGTCCGATTTTGTGTGATATATCGCACAGGGCAGTCATTGTCAGGATAAGCTTGTCTGGCAACACGGGAGTCAGTATATCCCATAAGGGAAATACCGAAATAAATACTTGAAAGAGAACTTTAGGTTACAACCGTAACCCCGGTTCTCTGATAGTATGAGTGAGGTATTTCACAAGACCACCCTCCTTGCATGAGTGAGGACGAGGTATTGCTTATTTTGTAAAGGCTCAGAGACGCTGCGTTGGACCTTTTATAGGGTAGGAGAGACACCCTTCCCGATGCACACGTCTCGATGTCCAGCCAATCATGGCTGCTGTAATAAAGGCTTCTGACGAATACGCTGGGGGCATATACCATGGTCAGGCTCCGGAGACGGGCACATCGCGCGCCACTCCCTAGCATTCTACTCGCCAATGTCCAGTCTCTTGACAACAAGGTTGATGAAATCCGAGCAAGTGTAGCATTCCAGAGGGACACCAGAGACTGTAACGTTCTTTGCTTCACGGAAACATGGCTCACTGGAGAGACGCTATCGGAGTCAGTGCAGCCAGCTGGTTTCCCCACGCATCGCGCCGACAGAAACAAACATCTTTCTGGTAAGAAGAGTGGCGGGGCCGTATGCTTCATGGTTAACGAGACGTGGTGTGGCCACAACAACATACAGGAACTCAAGTCCTTCTGTTCACCTGATTTAGAATTCCTCACTATCAAATGTCGACCGCATTATCTACCAAGGGAATTCTCTTCGATTATAATCACAGCCGTATATATTCCCCCCAAGCAGACACATCGATGGCTCTGAACAAACTTTATTTGACTCTTTGCAAACTGGAATCCATATATCCTGTGGCTGCATTCATTGTAGCTGGGGATTTTAACAAGGCTAATCTGAAAACAAGACTCCCTAAATTGTATCAGCATATCGATTGCGCAACCAGGGCTGGAAAAACCTTGGATCATTGCTATTCTAACTTCCGCAACGCATATAAGGCCCTGCCCCGCTCTCCTTTCGGAAAAGCTGACCACGACTCCATTTTGTTGATCCCTGCCTACAGACAGAAACTAAAACAAGAAGCTCCCGCGCTGAGGTCTGTTCAACGCTGGTCCGACCAATCTGATTCCACACTCCAAGACTGCTTCCATCACGTGGACTGGGATATGTTTCGTATTGCATCAAACAACAACATTGACGAATACGCTGATTCGGTGAGCGAGTTCATTAGAACGTGCGTTGAAGATGTCGTTCCCATAGCAACGATTAAAACATTCCCAAACCAGAAACCGTGGATTGATGGCAGCATTCGCGTGAAACTGAAAGCGCGAACCACTGCTTTTAATCAGGGCAAAGTGACCGGAAACATGACCGAATACAAACAGTGTAGCTATTCCCTCCGCAAGGCAATCAAATAAGCTAAGCGTCAGTATAGAGACAAAGTAGAATCTCAATTCAACGGCTCAGACACAAGAGGTATGTGGCAGGGTCTACAGTCAATCACGGATTACAAAAAGAAAACCAGCCCCGTCACGGACCAGGATGTCTTGCTCCCAGGCAGACTAAATAACTTTTTTGCCCGCTTTGAGGACAATACAGTGCCACTGACACGGCCTGCAACCAAAACATGCGGACTCTCCTTCACTGCAGCCGATGTGAGGAAAACATTTAAACGTGTTAACCCTCGCAAGGCAGCAGGCCCAGACGGCATCCCCAGCCGCGCCCTCAGAGCATGCGCAGACCAGCTGGCTGGTGTGTTTACGGACATATTCAATCAATCCCTATCCCAGTCTGTTGTTCCCACATGTTTCAAGAGGGCCACCATTGTTCCTGTTCCCAAGAAAGCTAAGGTAACTGAGCTAAACGACTACCGCCCCGTAGCACTCACTTCCGTCATCATGAAGTGCTTTGAGAGACTAGTCAAGGACCATATCACCTCCACCCTAGACCCACTCCAATTTGCTTACCGCCCAAATAGGTCCACAGACTATGCAATCTCAACCACACTGCACACTGCCCTAACCCATCTGGACAAGAGGAATACCTATGTGAGAATGCTGTTCATCGACTACAGCTCGGCATTTAACACCATAGTGCCCTCCAAGCTCGTCATCAAGCTCGAGACCCTGGGTCTCGACCCCGCCCTGTGCAACTGGGTACTGGACTTCCTGACGGGCCGCCCCCAGGTGGTGAGGGTAGGCAACAACATCTCCACCCCGCTGATCCCCAACACTGGGGCCCCACAAGGGTGCGTTCTGAGCCCTCTCCTGTACTCCCTGTTCCCCCACGACTGTGTGGCCACGCACGCCTCCAACTCAATCATCAAGTTTGCGGACAACACAACAGTGGTAGGCTTGATTACCAACAACGACCAGACGGCCTACAGGGAGGAGGCCCTCTGAGTGTGGTGTCAGGAAAATAACCTCACACTCAACGTCAACAAAACTAAGGAGATGATTGTGGACTTCAGGAAACAGCAGAGGGAACACCCCCCTATCCACATCGATGGAACAGTAGTGGAGAGGGTAGTAAGTTTTAAGTTCCTCGGCGTACACATCACAGACAAACTGAATTGGTCCACCCACACAGACAGCATCGTGAAGAAGGCGCAGCAGCGCCTCTTCAACCTCAGGAGGCTGAAGAAATTCGGCTCTCACAAACTTCTACAGATGCACAATCGAGAGCATCCTGTCGGGCTGTATCACCGCCTGGTAGGGCAACTGCTCCGCCCACAACCGTAAGGCTCTCCAGAGGGTAGTGAGGTCTGCACAACGCATCACCGGGGGCAAACTACCTGCCCTCCAGGACACCTACACCACCCGATGTCACAGGAAGGCCATAAAGATCATCAAGGACAATAACCACCCGAGCCACTGCCTGTTCACCCCGCTATCATCCAGAAGGCGAGGTCAGTACAGGTGCATCAAAGCTGGGACCGAGAGACTGAAAAACAGCTTCTATCTCAAGGCCATCAGACTGTTAAACAGCCACCACTAACATTGAGGGGCTGCTGCCAACACACTGACTCAACTCCAGCCACTTTAATAATGGGAATTGATGGGAAATGATGTAAAATATATCACTAGCCACTTTAAACAATGCTACCTAATATAATAATGTTTACATACCCTACATTATTCATCTCATATGTATACGTATATACTGTCCTCTATATCATCTACTGCATCTTTATGTAATACCTGTATCACTAGCCACTTTAACTATGCCACTTTGTTTACATACTCATCTCATATGTATATACTGTACTCAATACTGTATCTTGCCTATGCCGCTCTGTACCATCACTCATTCATATATCTTTATGTACATATTCTTTATCCCCTTACACTTGTGTCTATAAGGTAGTAGTTTTGGAATTGTTAGCTAGATTACTTGTTGGTTATTACTGCATTGTCGGAACTAGAAGCACAAGCATTTCGCTACACTCGCATTAACATATGCTAACCATGTGTATGTGACAAATACAATTTGATTTGATTTGATTTGAAGTGAAATAACTCACTCATACTATCAGAGAACCGGGGTTACTGACATAACCTAAAGATTTGACTTTACACAAATCAAATCACATCCTAGGCAACAGTCATCATTATCGGAAAAATGTGTCTGTTTCTGGCCTGCTTTGTTGATGTCCTGCAGTAGCTAGCTAGCTTGAGTGGGCTTTCAATCATGAGTGAAGGAGCTTTTCAGATCAGAGCGCAGAGCTGCAGGTGTTGATATTCTTTGATAGTTAGCAAGTTATTAGCCCAGTTATAGATTCGTATAGGTCAGCAATGGGGAGTTTTTGCTTCCTACAAGAGCACAAAACGTGTAGGCTACTTTTCAAGCTGTCTTTGAAAACCCAGTCAGTTAAAAAGCCTGTCTTAATTAAAGGGACAGTGTTGTATTTTGAGAAAGGCATGAATATGCAAATAAACCATTTGGCAGAGGGGTAGCCTACATTGTCTACATTGTCTACTGGGCTGTGGAGGCGCACTGGAGGTCTGGAGCGTAGAGCTGGCACAACGTGTCCTGGACAGATGACAACCTTCCCACTGCAAGTGCGTCAGTGGAGGCAAACGGTGCACTGGGCAGTGGAGGTGAACGGTGACACCGGACTGGGGAGGTGCAGGAGTGCCTGGAGGAGACACAGGACTTACCGGACTGGTGTCATGCTCCTCAGCATGCCCGCTCTGCAGCGTTGCTCTCTCCGGAATCACTCGACTCACACTTGGTGGTGGGATCTTCTGTCACGATAGTTGGTTGAATTAATGGACCAAGGCGCAGTGTGCATAGAGTTCCACATGTTTATTGGATGAAACTCACAGAAAACAATAAAGCGCAAAACGAAACGTGAAACTAATGTAGTGCTCGCAAGCAACTAGATATAGACAAGATCCCACAAAAACCCAGTGGGAAAAGGCTGCCTATATATGATCCTCAATCAGAGACAACGACAGACAGCTGCCTCTGATTGGGAACCATACCAGGCCAACATAGAAATGAAAAAACTAGACTACACACCCTAGTCACACCCTGACCTAACCAAAATAGAGAATAAAAAGGATCTCTATGGTCAGGGCGTGACAATGGTACAGTAATAATAATTCATTTATAAAGTGGTTTCTTGCATCATACAACACAATGCAATGCAATGTACAGTCATAACTTGTAGACTTGTTTACGTGCTGCTGTGCGGTTTGTTGCTAACCTTACTTTGCTACCTGCCAACTTTACGGTTTATACTTTTTAATTACCGTTTATATTTTTAGTTTTTCCCTCCCTCTACTTTTTTCATTCAACTTTTTCAACCCGGACGCTTTATCTGGACGTGGTTCGTCAGGACCTCCACCAGACGAAGCTAAGTTGTAACATTAACATGGTGTCTTCTAATTGCAGTCGCTGTACTCATAATATACAGGAGAACGATTGCCTTATGGCGAGGATGGCTGTGCTGCAAGCCCAGCTTCAGACGCAATCGTTAGGCAAGGGTAATTTTAGTGTAGGAAAGGATGAAACAGCGTCTATGCCACCAGTAAGTACAGATAGTAGTTTAAATCCCCTCACACAGTCCCAGCAGCCGGGCAATTTTCTCATGGATTCTGGAAGGAAATGCTGTAGGAATGCTCAACCGGTGTCGCTCATTCAGCCGACAGAAACTTTCAACCGGTTCTCCCCATTAAGAAACGGGGCAGAGTCAGAGGCCAAGCCTTCGTGGGGTCTCTACTCCTCCCGTTACGGGGTCTGAGAGACCGAAGCTCTGACAAATTGAAAACCTTAGTCATTGGCGACTCCATTACCGGCAGTATTAGACTTAAAACGAATCATCCAGCGATCATACACTGTTTACCAGGGGGCAGGTCTACCGACGTTAAGGCTAATCTGAAGATGGTACTGGCTAAAGCTAAAAGTATAGGGATATTGTTATCCACGTCGTTGAGTAGGGTGTTGGAGGCTTTTGTAAATGACATCGCCGAAGTCGAGGATTGGCAAGGTGGTCAGTTTTACGAGGGTATGGCAGCATTGAGTGATGGATGCTTTGTTGCGAAATAGGAAGCCAATTCTAGATTTAACTTTGGATTGGAGATTTTTGATGTGAGTCTGGAAGGAGAGTTTACAGTCTAACCAGACACCTAGGTATTTGTAGTTGTCTACATATTCTAAGTCAGAACCGTCTAGAGTAGTGATGCTGGACGGGCGGGCAGGTGCATGCAGCGATCGGTTGAAGAGCATGCATTTAGTTTTACTTATATTTAAGAGCAATTGGAGGCCACGGAAGGAGAGTTGTATGGCATTGAAGCTCGTCTGGAGGGTTGTTAGCACAGTGTCCAAAGAAGGGCCAGAAGTATACAGAATGGTGTCGAGATTGTCTAGCCCGGCTGATTTGCAGCTCTTTCAGAACACCAGCTGACTGGATTTGGGATAAGGAGAAATGGGGAAGGCTTGGGCGAGTTGCTGTGGGGGGGGGGGGGGGCAGTGCTGTTGACCGGGGTAGGGGTAGCCAAGTGGAAAGCATGGCTAGCCGTAGAAAAATGCTTATTGAAATTCTCAATTATAGTGGATTTATCGGTGGTGACAGAGTTTCCTATCCTCAGTGCAGTGGGCAGCTGGGAGGAGGTGCTCTTATTCTCCATGGACTTTACAATGTCCCAGAACTTTTTTGAGTTTGTGTTGCAGGAAGCAAATTTCTGCTTGAAAAAGCTAGCCTTGGCTTTTCTAACTGCCTGTGTATATTGGTTTCTAACTTTCCTAAAAAGTTGCATTTCACGGGGACTGTTCGATGCTAATGCAGAACGCCATATGATGTTTTTGTGTTGGTTAAGGGCAGTCAGGTCTGGAGAGAACCAAGGGCTATATCTGTTCTTGGTGTTACATTTCCTAAATGGGGCATGCTTATTTAAGATGGTGAGGAAGGCATTTAAACTAAATAACCAGGCATCCTCTACTGATGGGATGAGGTTGATATCCTTCCAGGATACCCTGGCCAGGTCGAATAGAAAGGCCTGCTCGCTGAAGTCTTTCGGGGAGCGTTTGATAGTGATGAGTGTAGATCGTTTGACCACTGACCCATTACAGATGCAGGCAATGAGGCAGTGATCGCTGAGATCTTGGTTGAAAACTGCAGAGGTGTATTTAGAGGGCAAGGTAGTTAGGATGATGTCTATGAGGGTGCCCGTGTTTACGGCTTTGGGGTTGTACCTGGTAGGTTCATTGATCATTTGTGTGAGATTGAGGGCATCAAACTTAGATTGTAGGATGGCCGGGGTGTTAAGCGTGTCACAGTTTAGGTCACCTAGCAGCACAAGCTCTGAAGATAGATGGGGGGCTATCAGTTCCCATATGGTATCCAGAGCACAGCTGGGGGCAGAGGGTTGTCTATAGCAGGAGGCAACGGTGAGAGACTTGTTTTTAGAGAGGTGGATTTTTAAAAGTAGAAGTTCAAATTGTTTGGGTACAGACCTGGATAGTAAGACAGAACTCTGCAAGCTATCTCTGCAGTAGATTGCAACACCGCCCCCTTTGGCCGTTCTATCTGGTTTGAAAATGTTGTAGTTAGGGATGGAGATTTCAGAGTTATTGGTGGTCTTCCTAAGCCAGGATTCAGACACGACTAAGACATCCGGGTTGGCAGAGTGTGCTAAAGCAATGAATAAAACTAACTTAGGGAGGAGGCTTCTAATGTTAACATGCATGAAACCAATGCTTTTACAAGGCTTTTACAGAAGTCATCAAAAGAGAGCGCCTGGGGAATAGGAGTGGAGCTAGGCACTACAGGACCTGGATTCACCTCTACATAGCCAGAGGAACAGAGGAGGAGTAGAATGAGGCTATGGCTAAAAGTCATGAGAATTGGATGTCTAGGACGTCCGGAACAAAGAGTAAAAGGAGCAGGTTTCTGGGGGTGATAAAATTGATTCACAGTATATTGTTCAGACAAAGGTATGGTAGGATGTGAATACAGTGGAGGTAAATCTAGGCATTGAGTGATGATGAAAGAGATATTGTCTCTAGAAACATCATTGAAACCAGGTGATGTCATCGCATGTGTGGGTGGTGGAACTGAAGGGTTGGATAAGGTATAATGAGCAGGGCTAGAGGCTCTACAGTGAAATAAGCCAATAAACACTAACCAGAACAGCAATCGACAAGGCATATTGACATTAAGGAGGGGCATGCTTAGCCGAGTGATCATAAGGGTCCAGTGAGTAGTGAGGTTGGTTGGGGTCACGGCGATTCAGACAGCTACCCGAGCCATGGGTAGCAAGCTTGCAGAAGATGGAGGTCTGTTTTTAGCCTCCCCGTGCGTTTCCATTGGTAGATTAATGGGTTCCGAGTGGTAGAGGGGACCAATCAAATTGTCAAAATAGTTATAGTTATAGTGGCCCAAGAAGATTGTTCGGTAGACCTGTTCAGATAGCAGCCGATATGGTCAAGACAGCTAACGATTAGCGGGCCGCAGTTAGCAGATGGGCGTTCAGGTTACGTCGCGATGGAGGGGCCAGTTGAATAACTCCCTCGGGCAGATAACGTTGGTATTCCAGTCGTGAAGGTGGGGCTCCACATCGGCAGTAAAACGGGTCCGGATAGGTGATTGTAGCCCAGGAGTGGCTGATGGAACTCTTCAGCTGGCTAGCTCCGGGATAATTGGTGTTTGCTCTGGAATTGACGGTAGCCAATAGTCACTTAGCTAGCTGCAAGATACAGGTGTAAATGTCCAGAGCTTGCGGTAGAAATCCGGGGATATGGAGAAAAAATAGTTGGATAAGGTATCCAAGGATGGATAAGGTCCGGTATCCTCTGGTCTGAGTCGCGTTGTTCAAAACTGGCGATAGCTTTCCGAGCTAAAGGATAGCTGATGACCGCTAGTTGTGGTTAGCTGAATACTAACATTATCTAGTGAACTGGCTAGCTTCTGGCTAGCTTCTGTTGTGGATTTCAGATACGAGGTAAATAATACTTTTGAAAAAGAAACCCGCCTCACATTTGGTGAGGCGGGTTGCAGGAGAGTGTTTTGAAGTTTTTTTTTTAAAGATATAAAAAAATATGCAAAGAAAAAGACAAAAAGATACAAAACATGTATACACGGGACAAGACGAGGACAAAGGACATCTGATTGCTACGCCATCTTGGAAACCTAAGATTACAGGGGCTGAGTCATTTGCTTACTAGTGCTCTTCCATGCCTTCCCTAGGAGGGGTGCGTCACTCGAGTAGGTTGAGTCACTGATGTGATCCTCCTGTCCGGGTTGGCGCCCCCCTGGTTTGTGCCGTGTGGGAGATCTTCGTGGGCTATACTCGGCCTTGTCTCAGGATGGTAAATTGGTGGTTGGAGATATTCCTCTAGTGGTGTGGGGGCTGTGCTTTGGCAAAGTGGTTGGGGTTATATCCTGCCTGTTTGGCCCTGTCTGGGGGTATCTTCGGACGGGGTCACAGTGTCTCCCGACCCCTCCTGTCTCAGCCTCCAGTATTTATGCTGCAATAGTTTGTGTTGGGAGGCTAGGGTCAGTCTGTTATATCTGGAGTATTTCTCCTGTCTTATCCGGTGTCCTGTGTGAATTGAAGTATGCTCTCTCTAATTGTCTCTCTCTTTCTCTCTTTCTTTCTCTCTTTCTCTCTCTCTCTTTCTTTCTCTCTGAGGACCTGAGCCCTAGGACCATGCCTCAGGACTACCTGGCCTGATGACTCCTTGCTGTCCCCAGTCCACCTGATCGTGCTGCTGCTCCAGTTTCAACTGTTCTGCCTGCGGCTATGGAACCCTGACCTGTTCATCGGACGTGCTACTTGTCCCAGACCTGCTGTTTTCAACTCTCTAGAGACAGCAGGAGCGGTAGAGATACTCTGAATGATTGGCTATGAAAAGCCAACTGACATTTACTCCCGAGGAGTGCTGTTGCATGCTGTTTGGGGTTTTAGGCTGGGTTTCTGTACACTTTGTGACATCAGCTGATGTAAGAAGGGCTTTATAGATACATTTGACTGATTGATTGACCTATCTGGCCCATGGTGTTACAGACCAACTAAAGAAATCATGAATTCATGTCAAGCCCTTTATAAACTTTTTAAAAGTCTCATGCAATGTAGGCCTGCATTGAACACCACATACAGGCTATTGTAGGCTACATCATAGACATCAACAGAAGCTATTTCCATGTGAAAATGGGATTTGCTCAATTGGTTTTGTTGCTAGGCCTACATTATGCTGAGATAACCACAATAGCCTATTGGATACTGTCTAAAACTGTAAGGGAACAGCCTCAGTGTTCACTGTAAACGCTCGCTGGAAGTTGCACAAAATTCTCACAACTTTCTAATTTCTGCTCACAAGACCAAATATTTGATCAGTGCCCCAAAAAAATTGAGGGAACATTGCTGGACAGATGTTGCTCTCCGCTTTTGTGATGATGCAAACGTATGTGTAGTTGAATTTATTCCACCACTGTGTGAATTTAGTATTTTTGTTGTCACAACCTTATTGTGGTGAACGAACTAATGGGTTATAGTTATATATGAAATAATATGGCTTTTTTTACTGGCTTGGCTTCCCCAGTGAATGTATCCACACACTGCTACAGAAGGGAAAACCTCTGTGATACAATGTAACCGTTTTGAGGAAGTGGGCTATCACGAGCTTGGCAGCAATGTATGCTATCACATTCCTGTTTGTATGAAATTGGTCCAAAAGTCAATGATAGTCAGTGGCTATTAAGTCGTTCCCAATGCAATGACGACAAGCCTTTGAAACCTTTTGAGCTTGAAGCTGGCCATTGACAACCTGAGCATGTGGATTTGTTATGGATTGGGCCTAAAAGGAGGCCTACAGTTATTGCATTATTCAGTGTATTGCTATGGGTGCGCTTCTACATTGACAATGTTTTATTTAAACTCTTAGACATACAGTAGGCTATTAACCTGCTGACATTTGGGGTTTTTGTATATCTTCATCCATGTACTGTAGTAGGCCTACAGATGTAGGATCTTAATTTGATCATTCTCACAACAGGAAAATAATCCTTGCAGCTATAGGAAATGTGAATAAATGTGTGGATTATTGTTTTTAAATTATACGTTTTTTTGTTGGAGCAAATCGATTCTGAAAATATAAAGTGGAAATTACAATCTTTAGAAACCTTTTTCAACCTAGAATACGTTAAAAGTGTGCATTTCCTGCTGTGCAGGACATTTCCGAAACAGCAGAGTGATCAAATTAAGGTCATACATCTGTATGTGTTGAAGGAGGAGGTGAGATAATGTGAGCCTGTGCCCGTGGATTAGTTCCACTCTGTGGGATTATAGACAGGGAGTTGTTTTGTTTCCACAGAGCACACTACTCTCATCTGCCATTTTCCAGGAACAATGGGTACGGGCAGCCGCCATGTGGAGTGACTGGGTCACCAGTCACACTGTCCCTCCTCACACCTCAGCAGACACACACAGAGAGACAGAGACAGGCAGGCACGTGTACAATGCATACAGGACAATACGGACAAACGAACAGACAGACAGACATGCACACAGACCAGACAGAAGGAGAGACTTAGAGACATTAAGGCAAAGTCCAGAGAGGAGATACAGTATGCCCGATAGTGTACGCCTATAGGTTAGACACAGGGTTCAATGGGGAAACCAAACAAACCATGAGTACAGGGTCAGCAACTCTGTGACTGACACTCATGGCCATTAGGATGTGGCGTACATAGTGTGGCTTCCATTAGGCAGGGCACTCAATGTGGGCAGTAGGGGCTTTCCTTAGGACTTTCCACAGCCTTCAGGCTTAAAGAAAAACTCCTTTAATACTCATTGACAATATTTTCACCACATAGGCCTACATACTACTTTATAAAATAAACCTTTGCAAGGTTATATGTATTTTATTTAAAGAAGGGGGAAGGGTGGGGGTACGTTTGCTATTGAATTTTGTTTTCTTTATTCTGTCAAAGCCGTTTCAGGAACTGAAACAAGTGCACCAAGATATACCAGTCATTGAATTAAGTATAGCCTACCATTCATTCTCCAGCCTGATGCTTAGTCACATGGAAAAACCCCAAATATGTCATGGACAGATTTTGTAAATAGTTGCGTTCAAAGTACTAAAGTTGATGATTGGCTTTAGGCTGCAGCCTGGCAGTGTTGGCAGAATGAACTATGTACCCAGCCGTGTGCCCACCCACAGTCCTTGGCAGTGCCCCCTGCAAGTTCTTGAACCGCCCACACAATATTAGAGGTCAGCCAGTTCGATACTATTTAAATGACTCATTCTGTCTTTCACTTTGGGTAATGCCTTGTTAGGGGCGGAGTCTAGGAAGATCCGATCACACAACGTCTGTCATAGACCACTCTACTTCCTATATAATGGGCCATAGTCCTCTCCCATCCTCACTCCTTTCGTCTTCCTCGCGGATTCAAATAAAATCCTCTACTCTTCTCAGCATCAACTTGGACCTCTGCTTTCCTGCTAACACAGGTGAACCGTCAAAGACTCTGCTACCGAGTGTAGCACAGCAGCTTCTAATCGAGAGGATTGAGCTCGCAGCAAAGCTACTTCTCTGGCTCAGCTAGCGCCACATGGCTAGCTCTCGCCCTAACAGCCCGCTTAGCTACCTGCTTCGTGCTGCTTATTCCCACCAAGGTGGAAGAAAGGAAATAGACTTTTGAGATTCGGTTAGCCACACTCTAAGCCAGGAATGGTCCGTTTTTATGGAGGTGGGGGCCACAAAAAGGGGCTGCAGTGGCTCGCGGGTCTGTGTACCCACATTCATACTGACTTAGTCAGAGCCAGCACTAGCCTTTTGGGGGCCATGAATAAAATAGAAAAAAAACAAGTTTTAGAGTTAATTTCCTGCAATTATGCACATTTTGCCATAGGGTGGTGAGAAATTTTGCAGTTTTTAATATTATATCTGAGTGGAAGTGACTAACAAAATCAATGGTTGGTTAAATATTCAGATAGCTGGCCGCTAGACTAACTTACCAACCTAAAATTGTTTTGCATATAGAGCAACGCCAACTAGTGGTGCTTTCCAGCTGATTGTGTGCCATTTACGACAGGCTTGTAGCCCACTCTACGGACTCATATCCACCGCTACCAGGTGAAGCTAACCAGCTAGCTCACCTAAGACTTACGCCATTTGCTTTGTCTTCAACAAGCAGTGTACTACAGTAGCAATAGCTAGGCAATTGGCCCACAGGGCGAACAGTAGCTAGCTAACGCCAGGACTAGCCCCACAGCTTCCGCCTGCCAGTACACGCTTAGAGCTAGCTCTTTCTGCTTTTCTACCTACACTGGGTAGCAGTACATCTCCCCTCGTTTAGCCACCCAGTGCCCTCGCTGACTGGTTGTGCCTCTCGGTGCTACGTTCATGGGAGATTTTTAGCCTGTAAGAGCCACTGTGCTCTTTGGCTAAGGAAGAGCTAACTGCAGCTAGGCGTTTAGTCCACCAGGCTACTACTAGTTAACTGAGCTGTAGGGACCCCACGGTCAGGCTTTGAGTAGCTCACATATAATGCATCAAAACCTTCTCTACCAGAGTTATGCCTCCTGCTTTTCCCCGTGCTGAGCAAACTATAAGCCACACACTCAAATTCCTGGAATTATTAGCTAGAGATTTTAGGTTTAAAGGGAAGGGTTGGGAGTAGTATACGAACCCTGTTTAGGTGAAGGGGTAAATAACTTTTTTTTTTTTAAATAGAAAGTAGGGGATGGAAACTACTGGGAGCGGAGTGGTGGTTTGCTATTTTTGAAAAGGGGGATTAATATTTGTAGTTATTGTTGACGTTTTTTGTTTCAATTGAGTTCTGTGGAAGAAGAAAAAACATACAGTGCAGTAAAACCTGCGTTTAGGTTGTTAAAATGTCCGCTTCTATTGCAGTGCCTAAAGATGGGAGCGGACTGAGGCCCCTTGTATAAGTGGAGTGGTCCACTATTGGCTGCTGTTCTTGTCGGTCTATGACAGATGTTGTGCGAATGGAAGCCCCCTAACAAAGCATTAACCAAAGCGATTGACCTTACTCATAATATCATAGAACCAGGGTTACATTAGGTAACCTTAATTAGAATGGAATAGATGTGAAGTTGATGGGCATAGCACACACGTACGTATTGACACACACACACACACACACACACACACACACACACACACAGAGAGATGTTTAACCTATGAACAGAATATTCTTATTTTGAAAACATCCCAAAATAAATTATTAAATGATATAAAGGAAGAACAAAAGGAAAGAACCTGTCAGAATTAGATGAGAAAAACAAAGGATGGAACACACCTGTGCCCATAAATACTTCTTCCCACAGCTTCCTGTACCCTGTAGCGTTCCAACTGGAACGCGACTTACAGTATCTGTTTGTGATGACAAAAACACTAGCCTTGGCATATTGTTACATTGTAACAACCTACCTAAACCCTTCACTTCTGATAACTTAAAGGAAATGATCTGGTTTTGTATACCTCTATGGAAACAAAGTAACAGATGAGTGCACATATTTTGGTTGAATAATGTGGACTACATATTTTGGTTGTATAATGTGGACTACATATTGACCGACACTTATCTGGAGCAGAAAAACATTGTATCAGTCTGTTCACTGCTCCCTATACAGCTGCACTGGAGTCCCCAAGCCTGCATTTTACTGAGGGGTGCTTCTCTGCACGTATACCCCCTGTTGCTCTCTCTCTGTCTCTCTCTCGCTCTCTCTCGCTCTCTCTCTTGCGCATTCTCTCTCTCTCTCTCTCTCTCTGTCTCTGTCTCTCTCTCTGTCTCTCTCTCTGTCTCTCTCTCTCTCTGTCTCTCTCTCTCTGTCTCTCTCTCTCTCTCTCTCTCTCTCTCTCTCTGTCTCTCTCTCTCTCGCGCGCACTCTCTCTCTCTGTCTCTCTCTCTCTCTCTCTCTCTCTCTTTCTCTCTCTGTCTCTCTCTCTTCTCTGTCTCTCTCGCTCTCTCTCTCGCACACTCTCTCTCTGTCTCTATCTGTCTCTCTCTCTGTCTCTCTCTCTCTCTCTGTCTCTCTCTCTCTGTCTCTCTCTGTCTCCCTCTGTCTCTCTCGCTCTGTCTCTCTCTGTCTCCCTCACTCTCTCTCTCTGTCTCTCTCTCCCTCTCTCTCTCTGTCTCTCTCTCCCTCTCTCTCTCTCTCTCGATATATATATTTATATTTATATAACTGTGTCAGAGAGCGGAGACAAAAAAACTAAAGGAAACTTGATGCACATACAGAAATAGCCTCACATTCTCTTGTTCTTATGCGATTTCTTTAACTCCTTCTTGGGAGTGGAGTGCCATTGTAGTTCAACAATTCATTAGATTTATATGCATGTTACGTTTAACCAATCCCATATGTCTATAGTATTGTCGTATGTTAATGTTGCTGATGAATAGCATATGCTAATACCATGTCGAATGTGATTCATATTCTGGTCACGGGTATATAAGTAGAACGCATATACAGATATAGAGATTTAAGTGTCTCTTGACTGGGTATAGTGAGTAGCAGACTAGCAGACACGGTTGACATGGCAGCGGGCGCTAGGCACTGTGTTTTCACTGAGAGGGAAGGGGAGAGAGAGAGAGGAGAATGTAAGAGAGAATGAGGAGATGGGGGCGTGCACAGTGCCCATCAACTGCACAGATAGCCTTACCTAAAAGAGCATGCTGAGGTCTATAAAAGGGACATCATATGTCTGCAGATAGACTGACCCGTCTGTCTTCATTCGAATTCCGTAGAGTCCAAGATGACCACGGAATAAGCTCACATACACCACGAAGCAACATTAGATTCATGCACCTGGGACGTGTTACATTCATTTGTCAGTGTGATGGAAAGGGACGCAGCGGGACTGAAAACCCTGTGTCTATAATGATATGCAGCCTAATAAGTGATGTTCTAATGAGGTTTACCATACCGTTCAGTGTCCTCAATATGACTTGCAGCCAGAGGTTTAGCAATGCTGTGGCAACATTGTCCAAGCATTGCAGAAATGTTATGGCCCAGCCAAGTCCCTACATTGTTGGCTGTTGTCAGGCTGTGATTCCTTCCTGCTTTAACGACTTTGTTCTGGCTGTAGATCAGGTGTCAAAGTTCAGCATCAGCAGGCTCTCTTCTGTCAGCTAGCTGCTGTCTATTTCTATACATTTCACATTAATTACAAAGGAAATTGAATCGAACCTACATCATACACTTGGTGTGAGAACATCTTTGTGTGTGTGTGTGTGCCTTGTCTGTTTCTATGGGTGTGTTTGTGAGTTGAATAATGTCTTGATAGCTTGTTTTTATAATAGCGTATTTAACTGCTGGTGGGTGTATAGTGCGAACAGGAGTTGATCATGCTCCAGTAGACAGGGAAATGTTATCAATAGCAGGAAGAGAGCTTCCACGAGCTGCCGTCCCACCTCCCACTTCACACACACTGACATACGCACACGCACACACACACACAACACACACATTCAGCCCTGTTCTCGCTTAACTATGTGATGTCATTATCGTAGGCCCCGACTCCACCAGGAAATACAATTTGTCCTGCAAAGGATCCTGGGAACCTTGTCTGCCTGGACCACACCTACAGTAGTGGAGATGGCACTATAAGCGTGTGTGTGTGAACGTGTGCATGTGTTCATGTGTGACCATATTTTGTGGTTTAGTATTTTTAACATGGGCCTCCTCTCTTATTCAGCGCAACTTTTCACTTACCTGGGCCATGTTCAGTACACAAACATTGTGGAAAGTTTCTGATAGAAATGTAATAAACAGAGATGACGTTATTCCACATGCCAGAGAGGCGTGTTTGTTCTACATAATACATTTTTATCTGAATGTTGTCCAACATTGTGTCCTGCTGTATTACTGCCTCCACATGGAATGGAAACACAGGTTGGTCAGAAGCAATCCCTGGTCGGGAACACTGTGTTGTACTGCTGTCTTACGCCACCTGCTGGTGAGTACTCATCCCGCAGCAGTTTGACCAACAGATACGGTTAATTGTAAACCAGATATTACTTTGGGGAAGTGCATGAGAAAAAAACATATTTTGGTAATTTCCTTTATTTTAATGTCAATTTAATTGAATCAACACAGATCATCATTGTAGGTCCACATATGAAACAAATATGTTAGGTTTTGTAGTCACGTTGGGCAGTCAGCGTTGCCTTTTTGCGGGTAGCAGAATTGAAACAAAATCACATGACAGAAACTGAGAATTTCTATGGAAAACACATGACACTCACATTGCCTATTTCTCAAGTGAAGCCGCCAATTGGATCCTGCTGTACATAATACATACAGTGCCTTGCGAAAGTATTCGGCCCCCTTGAACTTTGCGACCTTTTGCCACATTTCAGGCTTCAAACATAAAGATATAAAACTGTATTTTTTTGTGAAGAATCAACAAGTGGGACACAATCATGAAGTGGAACGACATCTATTGGATATTTCAAACTTTTTTAACAAATCAAAAACTGAAAAATTGGGCGTGCAAAATTATTTAGCCCCTTTACTTTCAGTGCAGCAAACTCTCTCCAGAAGTTCAGTGAGGATCTCTGAATGATCCAATGTTGACCTAAAGGACTAATGATGATAAATACAATCCACCTGTGTGTAATCAAGTCTCCGTATAAATGCACCTGCACTGTGATAGTCTCAGAGGTCCGTTAAAAGCGCAGAGAGCATCATGAAGAACAAGGAACACACCAGGCAGGTCCGAGATACTGTTGTGAAGAAGTTTAAAGCCGGATTTGGATACAAAAAGATTTCCCAAGCTTTAAACATCCCAAGGAGCACTGTGCAAGCGATAATATTGAAATGGAAGGAGTACCAGACCACTGCAAATCTACCAAGACCTGGCCGTCCCTCTAAACTTTCAGCTCATACAAGGAGAAGACTGATCAGAGATGCAGCCAAGAGGCCCATGATCACTCTGGATGAACTGCAGAGATCTACAGCTGAGGTGGGAGACTCTGTCCATAGGACAACAATCAGTCGTATATTGCACAAATCTGGCCTTTATGGAAGAGTGGCAAGAAGAAAGCCATTTCTTAAAGATATCCATAAAAAGTGTCGTTTAAAGTTTGCCACAAGCCACCTGGGAGACACACCAAACATGTGGAAGAAGGTGCTCTGGTCAGATGAAACACAGCTGAACACACCATTCCCACTGTCAAACATGGTGGTGGCAGCATCATGGTTTGGGCCTGCTTTTCTTCAGCAGGGACAGGGAAGATGGTTAAAATTGATGGGAAGATGGATGGAGCCAAATACAGGACCATTCTGGAAGAAAACCTGATGGAGTCTGCAAAAGACCTGAGACTGGGATGGAGATTTGTCTTCCAACAAGACAATGATCCAAAACATAAAGCAAAATCTACAATGGAATGGTTCAAAAATAAACATATCCAGGTGTTAGAATGGCCAAGTCAAAGTCCAGACCTGAATCCAATCGAGAATCTGTGGAAAGAACTGAAAACTGCTGTTCACAAATGCTCTCCATCCAACCTCACTGAGCTCGAGCTGTTTTGCAAGGAGGAATGGGAAAAAATGTCAGTCTCTCGATGTGCAAAACTGATAGAGACATACCCCAAGCGACTTACAGCTGTAATCGCAGCAAAAGGTGGCGCTACAAAGTATTAACTTAAGGGGGCTGAATAATTTTGCACGCCCAATTTTTCAGTTTTTGATTTGTTAAAAAAGTTTGAAATATCCAATAAATGTCGTTCCACTTCATGATTGTGTCCCACTTGTTGTTGATTCTTCACAAAAAAATACAGTTTTATATCTTTATGTTTGAAGCCTGAAATGTGGCAAAAGGTCGCAAAGTTCAAGGGGGCCGAATACCTTCGCAAGGCACTGTACATTTACATAATATGTCCACTAGAGGAGAGGGCGAGACGACACAAGCTTGGATGTCAAGCCTCGTGTCACTGGGGCAAAACGAACAGCACAGCTTGTGCTGTACACACCCCATGCAGCCTATTGTTCTGATGTCTGTGTGATGTAACTCAAACTGTTAGTTGACTACATAGCCTAACAACACATTTTATTGACCACTTTTATGTGATATTGTAGTGTGAGAGTGGGTGGGGGGGGGGGGGGGGGGGTGGGTAAGGACAGCACATCGGTGTGTGTTTGCTACGTGTGTGTGTGTGAGGTGAGTTTGTCATGTACAGAAGGCTCTTAGTGTCGCTGTGCACTCCTGGAGGAAAGTCTAAAGCTGTTCGTACATTCAGTCTCTCTGTCCTTGTCTCACACACTCACGCAATACATTCACACACATTAGACACACAAAACACCATGCAATTACCAGTACACTACATTCTCAAACGTGCCTACATGACAGTGGTGGCAGGTGGGAGGAGCTCTAGGAGGACAGGCTCATTGTAATTTGCTGGAATGGAACGGTATCAAACACATCAAGCTTATGGAAACCATTCCAAAGATATTACAATGCGTTCTCCTATGGCTCCTCCCACCAGCCTCCACTGCTACATGCACACTCACACACTCACACACGCGCGCGCGCGCAAGCCAACATAGGTCACGATTCATTGCTCTAAATGTAGGTCTCCTCTTCATCCGTTTACTGGCAAGACACTGATGCAATTCCTCAAAGATCAATGTTTGCATGGTTGCTCTGTGAGTGTTTCCATGTAAGTGATTCTACCGTGATGTTTTTGGAAGGTGTTTCTGTTCCTTGGCCATCAAGCCACTTTTGTCTCATTGTCTCTCTGTCTGCCTTTACTCTAACACAACTGTGAATTGCGTCATGATTGTATAGCAGGGGTTTCATTACTACTCTGTCCCATTGGTGGGATATGCAGGGGTGTCATTTTACTGTCACCCTCCGACCGAGTCTTCTGTGACCCCACCTCACCTTGCCTGATGACTCAAACGGAATTCTTCCGCGGCTCTACGTTCGTCACGTACTTCATTCTGAGACTGCCATCATTAAAGTAGTTTACCCACGTGTGTTCTGGCTCTGGCCCAACCCATTGGTTTCCCGGGACCAATCAGAACGGTTACAATGTGTTTGAAATCACCTGGGGAGGGACTCGAATCCAGACTCATTTCGGAGAGGAAGCGTTCATGGGCATGGCGTTCGGCCGAGTTTGGGTAGCCAGGCAACCTTACATGCACACCATAATAAATCATCTCCTTCCCCTGGACCCTGCCCTGACTTCTCTGGTACCATGCAGAGCCCATGTGTATGCAAGTTTTGGTTCCAATCATTCTCACATATGTTCAGGTTACCTGATCACAGACGACGGGCATGGATGTAACATTACAGCATTATGTCTTGTTACCAGCTCCAGGTCCTTGTAGAATAGCTGTTATGACGATGACAGTGATTCACTTTAATCCAGGTAGAGAATATCAAATCCGATTGGAAGAGTTTTCATACCTCCCCAGAAGGGATTGTTTTGTGTTCTTCCTGTTTGGCTGCACCATTTGTACCGTGACACCCTAAATCGAGAGTCCAGCTGTGCTTTCAGTTCAGCAGCACACTCATAAAGGACATTCCCTTGTACTGTCACTATCTTCAGCCTCGAACTCTGTGTCCTGTCCGTTTATTAATCTGTGGTCAACACACACACCCTGGATCTATCCGTCTGTCCGCCTGTCTGTCCGTCTGCCTGCTTGTCCGTCTGACTATCCTTCTACCTGCCTGTCCGTCTGCCTGACCGTCCGACTGTCCGTCTGCCTGCCTGCCTGTCCGTCTGCCTGCCTGCCTGCCCGTCTGTCTGTCTGTCTGTCTGTCTGCCTGCCTGCCTGCCTGCCTGTCCGCCTGCCTGCCTGTCCGTCTGCCTGCCTGTCCGTCTGCCTGCCTGCCTGTCCGTTTGCCTGCCTGCCTGTCTGTCTGTCTGTGCAACACTAATTGTTTCTAGATCATCAGAGGTGTTCTGACACCTGTGCTGTGATGTAGCAAATCACACAGCCCGGCTCCATTGCCCGTGGACCAGCCATAGATGCAGTGCGTCTGTATCTGATTGATGCAGTGTTAGTCCGGTGCTAAATCTTCCCTGGAAACGGAACATCTATCCCCTGGGACTAGTTGGGACTTTATGAGTTATAAGAGAGACACAGCAAGGCCATGACAGCAGAGGGAGATTGGAACAGGGGAAAGATACATCCAAGGTTTTGTAGTTCAGAGTGTAAAATGGGAGAGTGTCTTCATCAAATGTGTGGCATTTCATTATCAATCCCCTCCTTTTTCAACTCTTTCTTTACAGAGGGAGAGAGGAAGAGGCAGAGAGGAAGAGAACATATTGTACTGGATTTTTTTTTCTCTGTTATGGCTCCGTGAGCTGTGGGTTTGTTTCAGTACCACTTTGTGGGTTTCTGTTCATTAGGCCCTATGGTCCTGCTCTCTCTCTGTCTCTCTATTTCTCTCTCTCTCGGTCTCTGTACTCACATGACCCCGAGTCCTCTGGAAGAAAACACTTGATATCATCGCTATTTTAGGGTTTGCTCATTCATTTCTGCATTAGCATCGAATAGCCCCCGCGATACACAACTTTTCAGGGAGGTCAGGAACCAATATACACAGTCAGCTAGGAAAGCTAAGGCTAGCTTTTTCAAACAGATACTTGCATCCTGTAGCACTAAATCCAAAAAGTTCTGGGACACTTTAAAGTCCATGGAGATTAAGAACACCTCCTCCCAGCTGCCTACTGCACTGAGGCTAGGAAACACTGTCACCACCAATAAATCTACGATAATTGACCATTTCAATAAGCATTTTTCTACGGCTGGCCATGCTTTCCACCTTTCGATTCATCTGAGATCCCCAAAGATTGGAAAGCTGCTGCGGTCATGCCCCTCTTCAAAGGGGGAGACACTCAAGACCCAAACTGTTATAGACCTACAGTGGGGCAAAAAAGTATTTAGTCAGCCACCAATTGTGCAATTTCTCCCACTTAAAAAGATGAGAGAGGCCTGTAATTTTCATCATAGGTACACTTCAACTATGACAGACAAAATGAGAAAAAAAATCCAGAAAATCACATTGTAGGATTTTTAATGAATTTATTTGCAAATGACCTTGGCCGTCTTCATCAACCTGGCCAAGGCTTTCGACTCTGTCAATCACCAAATTCTTATCGGCAGACTCAATAGCCTTGGTTTCTCAAATGACTGCCTCCCTGGTTCACCAACTACTTCTCAGATAGAATTCAGTGTGTCAAACCAGAGGGCCTGTTGTCCGGACCTCTGGCAGTCTCTATGGGGGTGCCACAGGGTTCAATTCTCGGGCCGACTCTTTTCTCTGTATATATCAATGATGTCGCTCTTGCTGCTGATGATTCTCTGATCCACCTCTACGCAGACGACAACATTCTGTAAACACCTGGCCCATCTTTGGACACTAACAAACCTCCAAACAAGCTTCAATGACACACAACACTCCTTCCGTGGCCTCCAACTGCTTTTAAATGCTAGTAAAACTAAATGCATGCTCTTAAAAATTAAATCTAGAATCAGCTTCCTATTTCACAACAAAACCTCCTTCACTCATGCTGCCAATCATACCCTCGTAAAACTGACTATCCTACCGATCCTTGACTTCGGCGATGTCATTTCCAAAATAGCCTCCAACTCTCTACTCAGCAAATTGGATGCAGTCTATCACAGTGCCATACGTTTTGTCACCAAAGCACTGGTTCCAGGTCATCTATACGTCTTTGCTAGGTAAAGCCCCACATTATCTCAGCTCACTGGTCACCACAGCAGCACCCACCTGTAGCAAGCGCTCTAGCAGGTATATTTCACTGGTCATCCCCAAAGCCAACACGTCTTTGGCCGCCTTTCCTTCCAGTTCTCTGCTGTCAATGACTGGAACGAATTGTAAAAATCACTGAAGTTGGAGACTTACATCTCCCTCTAACTTTAAGCATCAGCTGTCAGAGCAGTTTACCGATCAGTGTACCTGTACACAGCCAATCTGTCAATATCACACCCAACTACCTCATCCCCATATTGTTATTTATCTTCTTGCTCTTTTGCAACCCAGTATTTCTACTTGCACATCGTCATCTGCACATCTATCACTCCAGTGTTAATGCTAAATTGTAATTATTTTTCCTCTATGGCCTATATATTGCCTTACCTCCCTACTCTTCTACATTTGCACACACTGCACATAGATTGTTTCTATTGTGTTATTGAGTGTACGTTTGTTTATGTGTAACTCTGTTGTTTTCGTCGCACTGGTTTGCTTTATCTTGGCCAGGTCGCAGTTGTAAAAGAGAACTTGTTCTCAACGGGCCTACCTGGTTAATAAATAAAGGTGAAACAATAAATAGAATTCAGAGGTGTGTGTTTGCATGCATGTTAGCGTGTTTGTTTCTCGGCGCTTTCATTCTGGATTCAAAGGCAGGGATTTAGAGTGATGACTTTGCATTTCTGTCTTTATTGAGGAAACGCAGCCCATATGTAAACACCTGATCTCCAAAGACAATCTATGTGGGTGCCGCATTCCTGCCATATTGGTACACAATGAATGAAGTGTCATTCGGAAACAATATCAGTGGCATATGTTCCTTCAAAGAGCCAATATGCTGAGTATTTTTTCATTGTGAGCAAACAGAGAAACATGTGTCTTTAAGGTTTTTTCAACCACGTGAACAAACGAATTGGCCTTCACTGGATAAGAAAATAATACTTGAGTTTCCTTGACTTGATAGAAGCAATTGCTAAAATATACTTAAAGGAAAACTCCACCCCAATTTTTTATTTTGGTATTTGTTTCATTAGTCCATTGTTGACATCGTCCCAAAATGTTTTTCTTGTCAACACTCAAGTTTTCAAGATATGTAACTTTCAAAATGCATAAATCATTCCGTATGATGCATTTTGCCACAAATGATTCAAAACACATCATCATATGACGCAATACGCAGCATCAGATGATGAAAAATGCATCATACGGGGATGATTTCTGTATTTTTTCTGTATTTTGGGTATACAGGGACTGTAGTGATGCCTCTTGCACTGAGTTGCAGTGCCTTAGACCGCTGCGCCACTCGGGAGCCCATATTTACTTAAGTAGTAGTTTAAAGTATTTTGACAGAGCTACTTTACACCACTGTCTTAATTATTGTCAACCTTTAATAGCCTCTAAAATATATGTAAACAGACCATAAATGTCAAATATTTAATTTTTTGGAAAGCTGTGAGTGCTATTATATGATACAATATCAATACTAGTTGCATTGACAACTTGTCTAAGTCCTATCATCGACTGATTTCAGCCAGTATATGGCTGAGGCTTGAGTGCATTGTTTGAATGGAACGTTGGCATATTGGCAGTTTATTTGAAAAATGTAATGGTAACATTCCTCAACTGGCTGGCTAGCTAGCTAACAAAACTAAATTCTTCGTATTCATCATTTTACACTATCTTATCACAGCACTGGCAAACCATGGTTGACCAACTCCCAACCAAAATATCTGCCCTATCAAAAGAAGGTACATGTGCATTCTGATATTCAAATTCTACTGTATGCATGCCACACTGTTTAGTAAGCACTAGTGGGATATGATTCCATTGTATGTCTTGATGTCTTGATGAACTGACATGAACGCTACACAGTGACATGCAACCCATAGTAAGTGCTAGCAATCACACATTGGTATTCTGTTCAAAGGCCGGCAGGGAGGCACACAATACACTGGCATTAATTAGTATGTGCTATGGCCTTGAGTTGTGCCGCTCAGGAAATGTGACATCTGGCTCCGAATCCTGCTTTGATGAACATCCGGCGTGTCATATAGCTGGCGTGCCTTCTGTTTTCTGTCAAGCAGCGGCAGAGACCATGGCCTTAGACGGGCTCCCGAGAAGACTATAAAACATGTGAACGTTACGACATCTGGCCCTGCCTTGGATTCTACCCACTCTCCAACCCCTGCCTCTTCTCTCTTACTTTCGCTTTTAACCCCTCGTTCAAGCCTGGTCTTTCTGCGTTCCACCCTTTCATTCTCTTTGCACTCTGTTTTCAAAAGGAGAATTACGTTCTATCCTCTCCTCATTTTATTGTTAGCCTTTCTCTCCTTGAACCTTGGTTGCTCCTCTTTCTATGTTTTACCCGTCCGTCCATATTGATATCCACACGTGCCCAGTTTAGTCACGTGGTCTGTTGTGTGTGGGGAAAGTGAACATCCATTGGCACCCGAAGCTGTTTCTCTTCCACACATTCCAGAGCACTGACCAATGCTCCTGAATCCAAAGGAACACTGTGATCACTTTGTAAAGGATGATAAGCTCACATGTGTAATTACATTTATCTTTGTGATCATATCGTCCAATCCACAACCGACCGAGATGGTAGAATGGCGCCGGAGAGGATGGCTGACGTTTTACGTGCTCCTAACCAACTGTGTTATTATGTTTGTTTTTTTGCATTGGTTGTAATATATTTATTTTTGAAACTTATTTTGTACATAATGTTGCTGCTACCTTCTCTTGTGACTGAAAATAGCTTCCGGACATCAGTACAGTGATTACTCACCACGGACTGTTAGAAGCTTTTTCCTTTAACGTGTCTGACGTGAAGGATATGCTGCTTTCCCGGGAACAGGCCCAAATCCCCGTCATTTGGGTGAAGAAGAGAAGACGGATAAAAAGGTTGTCGGAGGTCGAGCTGCCTTCTGAAATAAAATCGATGACCTACGAGAAAGATTAAACTACCAACGGGACATTAAAAACTGTAAAATCTTATGTTTCACCGAGTCGTGGCTGAACGACGACATGAACATCATACAGCTGGTGGGTTTTACACTATATCGGCAGGATAGAACAGCAGCCTCTTAAGACAAGGGATGGCGGTCAATGTATATTTGTAAACAACAGCTGGTGCACGATATCTAAGGAAGTCTCGCCTTAGGTAGGGTATCTCATGATAAGCTCATGATAAGCTGTAGACCACACTACCTAGAGAGTTTTCATCTGTATTTTTCTTAGCTGTCTATATACCACCACAGACCGATGCTGGCTCTAAGACTGCACTCAATGAGCTGTATACCGCCATAAGCAAACAGGAAAACACTCATCCAGAGGCGGCGCCCCTAGTGGCCGGGGACTTTAATGCAGGGAAACTTAAATCTGTTTTACCAAATTTCCACCAGCATGTTAAATGTGCAACCAGAAGGAAAAAAACTCTAGGCCACCTTTACTCCACACACAGAGATGTGTTCCAAGCTCTCCCTTGCCCTCCATTTGGCAAATCTATCCTCCTGATTCCTACTTTCAAGCAAACATTTTATCAGGAAGACCAGTGACTCGGTCAATAAAAAAGTGGTCAGATGAAGCAGATGCTAAGCTACAGGACTGTTTTGCTAGCACAGATTGGAATATGTTCCGGGATTCTTCCGATGGCATTGAGGAGTACGCCACATCAGTCACTGGCTTCATCAATAAGTGCCTCGATGACATCGTCCCCACAGTGACTGTACATACATACTCCAACCAGAAGCCAGCATCCTGGAGTCGACCTCTTCACTGTTGGCGTTGAGACTGGTGTTTTGCGGGTACTATTTAATGAAGCTGCCAGCTGATGAAGCTGCTAGTTCTCAAACTAGACACTCTAATGTACTTGCCCTCTTTCTCAGTTGTGCACCGGGGCCTCCCACTCCTCTTTCTATTCTATTTAGAGACAGTTTAGGCTGTTCTGTGAAGGGAGTAGTACACAGTGTTGTATGAGATCTTCAGTTTTTTGGCATTTTCTTGCATGGAATAGACTGACGAGTTTCAGAAGAAAGTACTTTGTTTCTGGCTATTTTGAGCCTGTAATCGAACCCACAAATGCTGATGCTCCAGATACTCAACTAGTCTAAAGAAGGCCCGTTTTATTGCTTCTTTAATCAGAACACCAGTTTTCAGCTGTGCTAACATAATTGCAAAAGGGTTATCTAATGATCAATTAGCCTTTTAAAATGACTAACTTGGATTAGCAAACACAACGTGCCATTGGAACACAGGAGTGATGGTTGCTGATAATGGGCCTCTGTGCGCCCATGTAGACATACCATTAAAAATGAGCCGTTTCCAGCTACAACAGTCATTTACAACATTAACAATGTCCACACTGTATTTCTGATCAATTTGATGTAATTTTAATGGACAGTAAATGTGCTTCTCTTTCAAAAACAAGGACATTTCTAAGTGACCCCAAACATTTGAAAGGTAGTGTATATGTAGGTATGTATATGTGTAGTGCAGCAGAAAGGGCTCTGTAGCTGTTCTCACAGGCCAGAGTGTGTCTCAGCACCCGGCCCTGGGGGCGACTCCCACACAGGGCCGCTTAGACAGGCTGACCCCTCGTCTGACCCCACGGTTGGCCACTCACTCCCAGACCCATCCCTCTCTAAATCCCAGCCCCATCCATTTCCCTACCTATCTAAACACCTCACTGAGCTAACATTCCACTCTTCATCCCTACCTAACTTTCCACCAAAAGAGTGGGAGAGACTGGTACATTTGATGCAATGCATCCTGCCTATGGTCTTTCAACCAACAAGCAACTATGTCTCCTTCCTCTACCAAACACCCTGCAAGCACTCCACAGACAACTATGCATCGGCACACACCTTGCATGCATTGACACCTCTCCTCTCTACAGCATCTGCCTACACACCAGGCAGAGTGCCTATACAGGTCTGCGTGGACGTGTGTCCCCTGGGTGGAGGCTGTGAAGTGAGGGCAGGATTAGGCCAAGGGGAGCAGCAGAGCAGCAGCCACAGTAGCCTGAGCCAGGCCTTATTAGCACCTACTGTAAGGGGATTAGGGTGCCATTCGGGTCCAGGGACAGGGAGGGAAGGAGAGAGACAGCGATAGAAATGGAGGGAGAAAAAGAACGAGAATGGTGGGCTGGTGAATGTTTACAGAGTTGCTCTGCTCTTGTGCACTAGTACTAACAGTAGACTTCGAGAAATCAATGCTGTCTTGTCCTGTGACCTCTTATTCAATATCCTTTCTGTAAAAATATGCTTTGACTGAACAGTTGGTTCCCAGACCAGTCTCTTCAGTTTAGGCATATTTAGAGCAAGTTCTCTGTTCTAGGAAATGGAGGCTCATTCATTTAGTCAGTCATTTAGTCAGTTGAGTCTGTCTTCTTTTCATTTTGAGCAGAATCCCTTCATAACGGAGGTAATGACAGGATATGAAACAAACTCTGTGGGTTACATGAAGAAATTAGTTCCACAGCCCTTTATCCCAAGTATTGTGGAATAATTATGGAAATTTAATTAAAATGTTAGTCCCAAATAGGGCTGTGGCAGTCACGAAATTTCGTCAGTCAGTGATTGTGAAGCAAATAACTGTCGGTCTCACGGTAATTGACCGTTAATTAACGTAAACACATTTAGCATCTCCTGGCTTTCACACATCTACATTTTAAAAAGTCGAATAAATCCATGTAATATAGCCTACACCTTCACAATAAATCCATTATTTATTTTAGACCGGTCTAAAGAAACATGATATAAAGGAAATGTAGTCTATTTCAGAAGAACAGAATAGCATACTCTGAGTTGTTCTTATGTTAGGTCCTGATCTGACTATGCCAAACGGCTGTGGGCTACACTAGTTCATTCAGCAGACAAGATTTTCTTAGAATTCCGTGGCATTATTTTATATTATTTTATAGTATGAAGAATACAATTGAACAAAGCTGAATAAAATAGAAAGGATAATTTCTCCGAACGATTTAAGGGAGTGCGTACATGTAGCAATTCTGTGTTCAGTGGATAACAAAGAAATACATACCCCTATATGCTTCATTGAGTTATTAATTTAACTTTAGTTGTTCTACAAACGTTGAGCTATATGTTTTGATATTTAATACATAAGGATGCATGATTCGACTCTAATGATGATTTGAAAAAGTTGCTTAAAAGGCATGAGCTTTGCTTTGTTTTTTTTCGCAGGCTGTACACAATTCATCAGTCTCAGATTCACAATTTAACGAGCACTTGATAATGCTTCGAATTTCAGGGCGGCATCCCCTTTGTGTAGTCACAATGCACCATAAAAAAATCCATGCCTTTTGCTCCCAGTGACCGTTGGGCCCTTAGCCCGTAGTCCTGCATTGTGCCCTTATCCCTGAGTGCTGCGTGCTCTGAAGCACCTCTAACTCACGTGGCTCTCCATCACATGAGCGGGGCTTTCTCACAGGCTACAAGTGAAGACAGACACATTGGGGATGCAACCGCGTGGTTCCTTATCCAGTTCTGAGGTGCATATTAAAAATATTGGAAGAACTGTCCACATTTACTTTTCATCAGCCTACAAGATGAGTAGGCCTAACGAACAGCAAAAGCACTAGCCTATGTCAATCTACTATCCCCCAGGGTACAGCAGTTGACCTATTCTGTGTTGAGACAGAAATAATCCAAACATAGTCTGGGACAGTTGTGGGACGCGACAGATCCCTAATTAATACAACCACTAGCATAAAAAAAAATGTTTTTACCGATTCTGGCTGACGCAACAGATGAGAGCGTTTACCTTAAAATGTTGATCAACAGTTAGACTATTTCTTCATAGTATAAGCCAGCAATGAGCACATGGCAGTAGGCTATAAGCGCATATGTTCCATTAGGGTGAAAACACCTTAATCAAAAGAGATCGCAAATGTCGATTATGCATGTAATGCTTTCATTATAAAGGTGCATTTTTATATCTTGTATTGTATTTCAAGGCCTACCTTCAAACTCACTGCCTCTTTGCTTGACCTCAGAAAAAAATTTGTAGACCTCCACAAGTCTGGTTCATTCTTGGGAGCAATTTTCAAATGCCTGAAGGTATCACATTCATCTGTACAAACAATAGTACGCAAGTATAAACACCATGGGAACACGCAGCTGTCATACCGCTCAGGAAGGAGATGTGTTCTGTCTCCTAGAGATGAACGTACTTTGGTGCGAAAAGTGCAAATCAATCCCAGACCAACAGCAAAGGACCTTGTGAAGATGCTGGAGGAAACAGATACAAAAGTATCTGAAAAGTCGCTCAGCAAGGAAGAAGCCACTGCTCCAAAACCGCCATAAAAAAAGCCAGACTACGGTTTGCAACTGCACATGGGGACAAAGATCGTACTTTTTGGAGAAATGTCCTCTGGTCTGATGAAACAAAAATAGAACTGTTTGGCCATAATGACCATCGTTATGTTTGGAAGGAAAAGGGGGAGGCTTGCAAGCTGAAGAACACCATCCCAACCGTGAAGCACGGGGGTGGCAGCATCATGTTGTGTGGGTGCTTTGCTGCAGGAGGGACTGGTGCACTTCACAAAATAGATGGCATCATGAGGAGAGAAAATTATGTGGATATATTAAAGCAACATCTCAAGACATCAGTCAGGAAGTTAAAGCTTGGTCGCAAATGGGTTTTCCAAATGGACAATGACCCCAAGTATACTTCCAAAGTTGTGGCAAAATGGCTTAAGGACAACAAAGTCAAGGTGTTGGAGTGGCCATCACAAAGCCCTGACCTCAATCCTATAGAAAATTTGTGGGCAGAACTGAAAAAGTGTGTGCAAGCAAAGAGGCCTACAAACCTGACTCAGTTACACCAGCTCTGTCAGGAGGCCAAAATTAACCCAACTTATTGTGTGAAGCTTGTGGAAGGCTCTTCAAAATGTTTGACCCAAGTTAAACAATTTAAAGGCAATGCTACCAAATACTAATTGAGTGTATGTAAACTTCTGACCCACTGGGAATGTGAGAGAAATAAAAGCTGAAATAAATCATTCTCTCTACTATTATTCAGGCTGACATTTCACATTCTTAAAATAAAGTGGTGTTCCTAACTGACCTAAGAAAGGTAATTTTTACTAGGATTAATAAATGTCAGGTATTGTGAAAAACTGAGTTTAAATGTATTTGGCTAAGGTGTATGTAAACTTCCACCTTCAACTGTAAATAGCGAATGGAGGATGCTTTTCACGTGGTTCATTTTCATGGCAGCCAGATAGTCTACACTCCTGTTGTAAAGATAAGCAATGTGCTTTATATGAGGAAAGTTGAGAAATAAATGTAATAGGCCTAGCCAAGATAAATCTTTTTTTAATAGAGACGCAATTGCATAGCCTGTTATAGCCTATTGTCATGAAGTGTTTGATTAGATTTTTGACTACATTTGCATTAATGTCAGAGTAACTAGAGGAACAATAGAGTGCTAAGTACCAGTCAATTCGCAGTTTTTGGTAGGCTAGTAATGACCATCAGCAGAATCAGAGCTTGGAGAAGCCTAATTACCGTGACTAAATGGTTACGTAGAATTTGACTGCATTCATGACCTGTGTGGCGGTAATATGGTCACCGCAACAGCCCTAGTCCCAGACCTTCTGCCCGCACACACGTACATGCACCCACACACCTACTTTGTGTAGGACCAGACCATCAGAGATGGTAGAGATGATCTTAGGAAAGGGAGAATCATTTGCCTGTCATTTAGTCAGTTGAGTCCCGTCTTCTTTTCATTTTGAGCAGAATCCTTTCGTAATGGGGCCCAATGACAGGATATGAAACAAACAAAATACAGAGTTGCTCTGCTCTTGTGCGCTAGAAAAAACATTAGCAGCTCTAATGCAATATTGGCTTCACAGTGAAACACCACTATTATGGCTATTAATCATTCTTAAACAGTCAGTGAAATATCTAATTGAGCTGTCTAAAAAATACCTATCCTATCATGCATGCAAGCTTCCTTGTCTGTCCAAAACATTGGAGCAGCAGACCAAGCAATATGCGAGAGGAGGACCCTATACCGTAGGATAATTATTCTGGTCTGTGTCAACTTAATTCATGAACACGTACCGAGGAGATCGATTCTGTTTCTTGTTTACTTGCTATTCGAGTCAGATATTTACATTTTGGGATAGCTGTTCACTGAATTGCCAGCACTAGTTGCTCAAGCTGCTAAAATGACTACACTGTAAACAAACATCTCCCGGCACAATGAGAATGTGTTGTCACATGATGCAGCCTTTGAATCCCTTCCCAAATGGCAGTTGCCTACTGGAAAAGATCTACTTACTGAGGTACTGTAGGTGCCTTTGGAGGCAAGTAGGCGGCAGGCAGCTGCCTTTTGGATTGGGACACAGCCACTATCACCATGGATGCTGAGGGTGGTTATAGCAACCTGGCTCAGTTTACCTCCCCAAGGGCAGTGATGACATCTTCATCGCCACAGAGGGATGTGGACCAGAGAGCTTGGGGCAGAGTGGCGCTGCCCACCATGATATTACATAGACAATCATTCTGTTTATCTGCTACATGCAAATGTAGTTTAGGAAGGTTCAATCAGGAAGGCTGGTCTGAATGCTTGTTGAACTTCATCAAGCAGCATAACAATTCACTCTGTTTCCTACTATACAGGCACAAATGTATCATCAGCATAGCTTCTCGTTCTTCTCCTTTTCCTATTAGCCATGTGCGGGACATCATTCAACTACGTATTGACCTTTTGTCACGTGTGCTCCCTCTCCGGCCTCTAGGTCACCAGGCTGCTCGTTATGGCGCGCACTTGCGCATCGTCAGACTCACCTGGACTCCACCATTTTCTTGATTACCTGCCCTATATATGTCACTCCCTTTGGTTCCTTCCCCAGTCGTCATTGTTTCTGTTTCATGTCTGTGCGTTGTTTGAGGTTCTTGTTTTGTATTATGCTCTGTTTAATTAATTAAAACAGTCACTCCCTGAACTTGCTTTTCGACTCTCAGCGCACGTCGTTACGGAATGATGCCTCACCTAAGAGAAGCATCAGGGAGTGTTTTTTTCATATTTATTTTTCTTTAGTTTTTCTGGTTAGGTGGGAATGACGTTGGGTGCGGGAGTCGCTACAGGCTCCCCTGCCTCAGCCGGCTCATCGGACTTTCATGCCTTCGCTGGATCAACAGGCAACCTTGCTTCCACTGGCTTGTCAGGTTTTCATGCCTCAACCGGATTGCCAGGCTCCCCTGCCTCAGACGGTCTGTCAGGTTCCCGCATCCCAGCCGGAGACAGGTTCCCACGCATTAGCGGGGGTGACCGGTCCGCTCATGATCCCGGGGATCGTCCCTTGGGTTGCCGTCCTCACTCCCTGAACTTGCTTCCCGACTCTCAGCTCACATCGTTACACCTTTAGCCTTTAAGCACGGCCCGATAATGCAGTTTCCACATGCTGCTGTTTAACCTGTGGGCTCGCTCTTGCAATGATCACTTTCCTCTCTCTCAACCAATGGGTGTAAACGTTGGGATGTATTCATATGTCAACATACCCATGTTCACTTGCTGTTTTTCAGCAACAGTTTTCAATAACCATCTACCTCCCCACCAACACCAGCTAGCTATACTACCCTTAAGGCCTGTCATTGGAACTTATTCTCTAGGCCAAACCGTTCAGACGCTACAGTCGTTTTCGTGAGATGACAGTTACGGAAGTCCTCCATTGGCGGATGCAGTGGACTGAGATGGAGTCCATGCAAAAAAACAGATGTCTCCAGCTTTAACAGATGGATTTTGATGGGGAGACAAGGCCATACCCCAAACTATTTAATAACATTCCATATTTCATTCTGTCTCTGTTCATTCAGTTAGGCATGTACTGAGAAAACTACAATTTGTTGACCCCCCCAACAACTTGTATTGGATAACCCATAAATCAGGTGAATAAATGTTATTTGTTGTCCTCAAATCAAATGATTTGACTGTATCTGTTTACACACAGACAGAAACACAATAATACAAGGAATATCAGTAATACATGGTTGATGATGGTATATTGCCCTCACAGGCCAAACAAAGACCAATGTGTGATGTCTCACGACACAAGCAAACCTTAGCATCTCCATTATTACAGATGTGTGTGCGTGCAGGAACCGGTGAAACAGAGACGATCTGGAGGAAGGGAGGAGAGAAGTCTGAGGTTCACTTTCGATAAAAGGAAGGGATATGTCGTTATGATGACACGTCTTGCAAGTCAATGGACAAGTAGATTTGAACTTCAATATTTATTGTGAAACTAGAATGTCAAATTATGGTGTTGCTGATTGTCATTAACTTTTGTTCTGTGAATTCAGAGGGTTTGGTTCCATCCCCTACCATAACCAGAACTGTTTTCCACATCTCACAAAAGATGCTGCAGTCTGCCAATGACAACCTGATAGAATTCCACTCAGTGCCTTCTGTAACTAGATGCAATCTTTTATCTCACCAGTTCTAGGGTTCTTATCTGGGGGTCCAAGACTGAGTGGAGCTCCTTGTGGCGTTAGTGGAAGAACAAAGTCGAGGCCAGTCAAGGACATCACCACAGCCATTCACAGGAGTGATAACGATCCCAAAGGAGACCGTAAGGTACTGTAAACACTGCCAAGCCTTGTGGTAACGTCCCTTCAACCAACACCACAAGAAAAGGTTGCATAACACACACAACCTCAAAGGACCTCTGGACACACTGGACAGTGGACACTGACCTGTCCATACAGGCTTGCCCGGATACACATATGTGCGAAAGCACACACACGCGTACAAGCTCATACTGTAAATGGGCACACGTACACACTCATGCCTCGTTGCCCTTGAAGTGAAGACCTGTGGCTCACTTATATAACCTCTTCGATATTAAGACCCCTATTCCGACTGATATTTGTGACTGACCGGCTCAAATCGGTCTTATGTAGCAAAATTTGAAATTGGGTTATTTATATTGGTAAAAAGTAGAGACTCAGAGATACAAAATGTTATATCATACACTGCATTTTTGAGGAGCAATGGGAAAGTAATTCTGCCATGAAAGTTGATAAACTTGTGAACTCACTTTTGAGAAAAGGGCCTTTGAATGTTTTGGTACCTACTGGAGAGCTCTCCTTTGTCTACATCCATTCAGCATTGTTCACACCCTCTTAAGCCAGCCCCACCCAAGTATTTAAGGATTCACATGAGGTCATGTGCTAAACAGGGAGTAGTTGTCACGTTCTGACCTTAGTTCTTTTGTTATGTCTTTGTTTTAGTATGGTCAGGGCGTGAGTTGGGTGGGTTGTCTATGTTGTGTTTTGTGTTTGGCCTGGTATGGTTCTCAATCAGAGGCAGATGTCATTAGTTGTCTCTGATTGAGAATCATACTTAGGTAGACTTTTCCCACCTGTGTTTCGTGGGTGATTGTTTCCTGATTTGTTGTTCGTGTCACCATTCAGGACTGTTTCCGTTTTCGTTTTCATTCTCTTTGTTATTTTTGTATTGAGTCGTGTTCAGTTATTATTAAAGTATCATGGACACTTACCACGCTGCGTATTGCAATAAAAAACTTTTTTTTTTTAATTGGGCCGTCTGGTTTGATATAAGGAATATAAGGAACTACAGTAATGTAGTAAAGATTAAGATTATTGTGGTAGTAGCCTGCAATAAGGACAAATTCCAGGTAAACAGAAAGTGTCCAGATACAAATATTTTATAAATATTAGATTACACTTACCGAGACACACTTGTCTAAATTGATGAGTCACGTGAAAGAAATGTTATAGCCACCAGCCACATCCAGTGGTGGAAAAAGTATTAAATTGCTATACCTGAGTAATTGTAAAGATTCCTCAACAGAAAACTACTGAAGTAAAAGTAACATTAACCTAGTGAAATACTACTTTAGTAAAAGTCTAAAAGTATTTGGTTTTAAAAATACTTAAGTATCAAAAGTAAATGGATTTGCTTAAATGTACTTAAGTGTCAAAAGTATAAATCATTTCAAATTCCTTTTATGAAACCCGACGGCCCAATTTTATAATAATTTACAAATTAAACGTTTGTGTTTAGGAAATCTGCCAGATGAAATGCAGTAGGGATGACCAGGGATGTTCTCTTGATAAGTGTGTGAATTGGACAATTTTCAAAATCTAGTACTTTTCTGCGTCAGGGAAAATGTTCGGATTAAAAATTAGCATACTTTATATACGGTTACACACACACACTTATCACATAGTATTCCATACATAAGTTAAGGCCATGCAACCTGAGTTGAAACCTGAGTGAGTTGCACATGTACAGTACATAAATAGATGCATGCTCCATATAGTTATGTAGTGGACACTTGATACGGTCACATGATATTGTTGTGGTATGTCACACAATCATGTTACAACCACACATATCAATATTCATTTTATCAGTATTTTGCTAAGTTTTGCCAAGTGGATTGGTCTCCAGAGAAGGTGTAAACGGTACAGCCAAATGGTTACTTGCATAGTAGCAATATCAGAAATAGATAGTGTCTATATAAATATAATAATATACAGTATGTACACAAACAATATCAATAACGATAGTGATAACAATAGATGAGGTAGTAATATGCATACAATCAGGTGTCACGGCTGTCGTTCAAGGAAGACCAAGGTGCAGCGTGGTGAGCGTACATTTTCCTTTATTTAGTAAAATGTCGCCAACAAAACAAGAAATAACAAAAACGACCGTGAAGCTTAAAAGGGCCAATAAAAAAAACAACTTCCCACAATCACAAAAGGGAAAAAGGCTGCCTAAGTATGATTCCCAATCAGAAACAACGATAGACAGCTGTCCCTGATTGAGAACCATACCCGGCCAAAACATCGAAATACAAAAACATAGAAAACAAAACATAGAATGCCCACCCAAATCACACCCTGACCAAACCAAAATAGAGACATAAAAAGGCTCTCTAAGGTCAGGGCATGACATCAGGGGTAAAGTGGCTTAGCAGCAGGATTTTAAAAAATAGTGTCAGCAACGTATGGCGTGTGGAGGCACTGCAGATAGTGCTGATGACTGGTCCGTCCGAACCACGCATTAACAAGGGAATCTATATTCGAAGAGCCTGTTTCTGTCCTGCCCTTGACTTTGGTGCAGGGCATGTGATGTCCATAGCCTCTTCGTCGCAAAACTCCCTGATCTTCTCAAAAAGGTACGTTTGTCTAGCTGTGTCCAGTCCAGGTGGTGCTTGTACAGGCAGACCATCTATGGGAGGAAGGATGTCAGCGTTGCACAGCAGCTGAAACCTAGTCCCGACTGAGTCCGAACGCTCCTTGGCGACAACACCAGGCTCCAGAGCAGCGAAGCTGTAAAACAGGAAAGAACAAAAAAATGAAGACATTAAAACCTTGCACAACATCAATTCACCTCCTAAGTTTAGATAAGAAGAATAACCTCATATAATGCAATGAAAATGATATTATCCTGAAGTGCTGGTACAGCTTGATCTGTGGTAGTGGCCTGAAGTATGGAGTCAGGTGTTGTTGCCAGCCATAGCTTTCCACCAGCACCGTACCATCCTCCAGTCCAACCAGCTGTGGGATGTGAGATCAATAAAATTAGTTCCAATCATGTTGGAGGTCAATTAAATAATCAGAATGTGTTTATGCTTTATATACCAAGTGTTGTCATTGATTCCTTGTAGAGACGCCACACTGCTGCTTTTGTCACATGGGATAGCAGCAACTTTCCACCAATTCCAGATACAAATATTTTAGCATTATTATAGAGTTGACACAAAATGGCATTCTGAGATCACCACACACAGTTAATACACGTAATGTTAGCTAGCCAGCCATCTAACGTCAGCTGTCTAGCTAACAACAAGCTTTAACTAGCAATACAAATCGATTGTCATAGCTAGCTAAAGTTAACTAAATAGGTTCAATGTTAGCTAATTTGCTTTTTCTACGGATGGCCATGCTTTCCACCTGGCTTCCCCTACCCCGGTCAACAGCCCTGCACACCCCACAGCAACTTGCCCAAACCTCCACCATTTCCTCTTCACCCAAATCCAGATAGCTAATGTTCTGAAAGTTACAAAATCTGGACCCCTAAAAATCAGCTGGGCTAGACAATCTGGACCCTCTATTTCTAAAACTATCCGCAGCAATTGTTGCAACCCCTATTGCTAGCCTGTTCAACTTCTTTTTTTGTATCGTCTGAGATCCCAAAAGATTGGAAAGCTACCGCGGTCATCCCCCTCTTCAAAGGGGGGGACACTATAGACTCAAAACTGTAACAGACCTATATCATTCCTACCATGCCTTTCTAAGGTCTTCAAAAGCCAAGTTAAGATCACCGACCATTTTGAATCATACCGTACCTTCTCCCTTATGAAATCTGGTTTCCGAACTGGTCATGGGTGGACCTCAGCCACGCTCAAGGTCATAAACAATATCATAACCGCCAACGATAAAAGATAATACTGTGCAGCCGTATTCATCGACCTGGCCAAGGCTTTCGACTCAATCACCACATTCTTATCGCCATTCTAAAGCCTTGGTTTCTCAAATGAATGCCTCGCCTGGTTCACCAACCATTTCTCAGGCAGAGTTCAGTGTGTCAAATCGGAGGGCATGTTGCCACAGGGTTCAATTCTCGGGCCAACTCTTTTCTTTGTATACATCAATGATGTCGCTCTTGCTGCTGGTGATTCTCTGATCCACCGCTACGCAGATGACACCATTCTGTGTACTTCTGGCCCTTCTTTGGACACTGTGTTAACTAACCTCCAGACAAGCTTCAATGCCACACAACTCTCCTTCAGTGGCCTCCAACTGCTAGTAAATGCTAGTAAAACTAAATGCATGCTCTTCAACCGATCACTGCCCGCACCTGCCCTCCCGTCCTGCATCACTACTCTGTACGGTTCTGACTTAGAATATGTGGACAATTACAAATAGCTAGGTGTCTGGTTAGAGTGTAAACTCTCCTTCCAGACTCACATTTAGCATCTGCAATCCAAAATTAAATCTAGAATCAGCTTCCTATTTTGCAACAAAGCATCTTTCACTCATGCTGCCAAACATACCCTCGTAAAACTGACTATCCTACCGATCCTTGACTTTGGCGATGATATTTATAAAACACTCTACTCAGCAAATTGGCTCCAGGTCAAATTGGCTCCAGGTCATCTATAAGTCTTTGCTAGGTAAAACCCCAACTTATCTCAGGTCACTGGTCCCCATAGCAGCACCCACCCGTAGCACGCGCTCCAGCAGGTATATTTCACTGGTCACCCTCAAAGCCTATTCTTCCTTTGGCCACCTTTCTCTGCTGCCAATGACTGGAACGAACTGCAAATATCACTGAGGCTGGAGCTCACTCACTAACTTTAAGCGTCAGCTGTCAGAGCAGCTTACAGATCACTGCACCTGTACATAGCCCATCTGTAAACATCCAACTACCTCATCCCCGTATTGTTATTTTATTTCATGTTTTGCTCCTTTCCACCCAAGTATCTCTACTTGCACATTCATCTTCTTCACATCTTTCACTCCAGTGTGTAATTGCTAAATTGTAATTACTTCTCCACTATGGCCTATTTATTGCCTTACCTCCATGATCTTACCTCATTTGCACACACTGTATATAGATTTTTTTTCTATTGTGTTATTGACTCTACTTTTGTTTATTCCATGTGAGTTTGTGTCGAACTGCTTCGCTTTCTCTTGGCCAGGTCGCAGTTGTAAATGAGAACCTGTTCTCAACTGTCCTACCTGATTAAATAAAGGTGAAATAAATAAATAAAATAAATCATATTTGTACTATGTATTGGAGCTTGTGTCCTCAAAAGTGAGTACACCTCAGAAATTATTAATCAGAATGTGCTGGCTGCTGATCAAATATTTTACTGTTAGGTTAATGGACACCCCTATAGAACAATGTTCTTGATTTGTTGAGTTGTGGGCTTCCGAGTGGCGCAGTGTTCTGCATCTCAGTGCAATAGGTGTCACCTTAGTTCCTGGTTCAAATCCAGGCTTTATCACATCTGGCCATGATTGGGAGTCCCATAGGGCAGTGCACCCCCACCGCTATGGTTCTATCTTGTTGGGCAACTTAACTCTTGGTGAATGTAGGGTTTTAGCTAAACCTGTGGGTATTTGTACAGTATTTCCTGTTATGAAGTTAAATAAGTGAGAGTATACCCCCAACCAAGTACATGCACAGTAGTAACAGCTCACTGTGTTAAAAGTCGTCGACAGCAGTCTGCATCTTTTGTGTATTTATTGTGTTGCCAAACAGTTGACTCTCAACCTATGTTCCTCTAAAGTTTTCTTGTCGCCCATAGACATCTAGAACCCTATATACTACGAATCAGGTTTGAGGAGTTAGCGAGTTAACTTTGGTCAACTCTGAGTTCAACTTGGGATAACCGGTACCACAAAAGTGTATCACTTTTTAGCCAGGTAAATTCCTATAGCAATGAATCCTTTAGAACTAACCTGCTCTGGTACAGGCTAAAGGTGTCCGCATGCTTCCCAGGCGAACCAGTTTGGAATAATTTGTGCATATACTGTACGTATTATGACAACATTGTGTGACGTTTTTGTTCATCTTGGACTTCGGTGAGGGGTTTCTCCGGAACACATTTTTTGCTTCCAAGCGGCTGAGGTGTTGTTGCTCTTATACGTTTCCACTTCACAATAGTGTGTCGAGGGACATGTCCCTCGACACATTCTGAACACCCCCCCCCCCCCACACAGTTTTATCATTGGAATGTGATACAAAACAGGCAACGGTGTGCTTTAGGACCTTGGGTATGCCTCAGTGCGGTTGGGTAGGCTGTTTGGAGTGTTTATCTGATTGAATTTAGGGCCACGTGGACACCACAGAGCGGCTGACAGCCTGTGTGAAGGCAAAGCTTCTGGAACGCTGGCTGGACCAGCGTGGGAGAGTTGAGCATAGTTCAGTGTGTGGGTTGCTCTGTTTGACCAGATTGTGAAAGGAACAGAAACTGGCTACTCTTTAGTTGACTGATGTAGCTGGCAAGGTAACTGCTGTTTAACTTAACAGGGGAAAAAAACTGAACTAGTGTTTATTCACAGTGCTGAGCTAGTATTGAACCTGACATGTACCGTTAGCTACATTCTGTTACGTTACAGCCTTATTCTAAAATTGATTTTAAAAAATAACAATAATTCAGCACACAATACCCCATAATGACAAAGTGCTGCCCTCAAACCAAGGCACTCTGCCTGCTAATTATCTCTTGGCCTTTTCTCAACTTATGAATTGTTAATTATTTTATGACATGTTTTCTTTTCTAACAGTTTGTGTTCCACCTCCTCATTAATTCACATAGAAGTAGCCCATTTCACTGTTGCAGACAATTTATGTTTGAAGCTTTACTGAGCTGGACACACTTCTCTCTTCTACAAGAGGAGACCACAAGCACTTCCCCAGTGTTTCCGCAGATAACGTATGCAGACATTTGCACATCTCCAGTCAGAAAATGACATGCACAAACTTTTCCCCCTGGCACATTTTCCGTCTGGTGCCCGCATTGCCTTCATTGTCGTTTTCCTTACTAATAATAACTTTGGACACGTGTGTGTTCGTATCAAATTAAGTGCCTTATTACGTTATCATCATAGTTTCAGTATGTCGTGTTGTCGTTTCTACCACAGCACACAGTATTTATGTATGTATGGAGCATACTGTATTTACTGTTTTATTCACGTGTTCCAATATTGGTGACAAATCATGCAATCCTATTCTTGCATAGATTGTAATGGACAAAAAATATGTGTGTAAAATACTTTTTGGAAAGTTGTACTGATGAGTTGATGCTAAGCTAAATGACAGCTATGTGTGGCACCATATTTGTTGACATCATACAATGCATTCTGGTTATTACGTTAACGTCTGTCAGACCAAAGATGTTACAACAAAAGGAGGTGAAGGGATGGTCCACTCGACTGACTTAGATTGTTACTCAGGGTTGCCAGCATAGACCCCCTTTCCAGAGATTTCATTTTTATTTGGTGTATGACCTTCTCCTGTATTTGCCCCCCATTTATTGATAAGAAAAAACATAGTTAGTAATATTTCCTGCGTCATATCACCCTACGATACCGTCCCCCAATTCTACCCCCCATGGACATGAAATCCCCAAAATATTTTAAATGCTCCCCCTGTTGTAGTTTCAATGAGCAAGGCAGAGGCAAAAAGCCTGATATGGACAGTGGTGGTGCAGAGATGGCAGGAGCAGTGGAATTGAGCTAAGAAGGGCAGGCGTTTATTTCAAGTACAGAGGAAAGTTGGGGAGGGGAGGACGGCAGGAAGGGACCGAATAGAGGAGGCTATTTTTTTTACAAGATTAAGAGTGGGACACAGCTAGTTGAATACGATTTTAAATGTGATAGGAAGCATCCAACCGGAAAGTGTGATTATTGCCAGGAAACAGAGACCGTGGAGCATGTATTGATACAGTGTGGGCGGTAACAGAGGGAAAGAGAGAGACTGAGATTTAGCATGAGGGAGAAGGGGATACAGGAAATTAGTTTAAAGAGTATATTGAGTAGATATGGACACACCAAAGACGGCATTAACGATAAGTAATAAAAAAAAGACGGCACTTCTAAAAGCCTATAACACACTATAGCCTGCTGAATTTGCCAGATAACTTTTCTTTCATTTAGATTTCGGCACAAATTACGATGTGGCTCTGACTCGCCCATGGTTTAACGTTTCAGCATTGTCTCAGCGAAGCGTTCGGCGTTCGACGAGCCATGTGCAACATGAACTCGCAGTTACAAGCCCGCTGAAGTTAACGGCAGGCAGACTATCAATATCCACTGTCAAAGTACAGATGAAGCAGGACCTGGAATGTGAAGCTAACTGAAGCCGGCTAGCTTTATAAAAGCCTGAGTAGATATAGCTTGCTTCTTAGTATACCACTCTGCCGTGAAAAACAGGTCATGAAGTATCTGACATTGCCACAGTGCCAATACAAATACCATTCACAACATTGCCGGTCATGTGGCCCTCAGCCTGAAAGAGAGCGGAGACAGACACGGGAACTCTCTGTGCTTTCCAGAGCCAGGTATCAAAAGCCGTGTTAAAGTGCTACGCATACACCCCAGCATGAACCCAACTAAGGCAGAGGAAAGCGGTTTTTACAACAAATAAAGACTTAATTACAGGCTCGCTGACTGACTTCCTGGCGGCTATTTGGGCAACACAGTGTCTTCATGAGGTCGTTAAAAGCCAAAGTTAGACGGAGCGTATGCATGTTATGAGCACATGACATATCCAGCTGGGGGAGAGTGCTGTTATGTATTCAACCTCTAGTTCTCTTCCTTCAATCTCCTTCACTCAATTCAATTCAAGGGGCTTTATTGGCATGGGAAACATATGTTAGCATTGACAATGCAAGTGAAGTAGATAATATACAAAAGTGAAATAAACAATCAAAATAAACAGCAAACTTTATACTCCGCAGAAGTTCCAAAAGTCATAATGTCATATTATGTGTATATACAGTGTTGTAACGAAGTACAAATGGGAAAATAAATAAACATGGGTTCTATTTACAACGGTGTGTGTTCTTCACTGGTTGCCCTTTTCTTGTGGCAACAGGTCACAAATCTTGCTGCTGTGATGGCACACTGTGATATTTCACCCAGTAGATATGTGAGTTTATCAACATTTGTTTTCAAATTCTTTGTGCATCTGTGTAATCTGAGGGAAATATGTGTCTCTAATATGGTCATACATTTGGCAGGAGGTTAGGAAGTGCAGCTCAGTTTCCACCTCATTTTGTGGGCAGTGTGCACATAGCCTGTCTTCTTTTGAGAGCCAGGTCTGCCTACAGCGGCCTTTCTCAATAGCAAGGCTATGCTCACTGAGTCTGTACATAGGCAAAGATTTCCTTAAGTTTGGGTCAGTCACAGTGGTCAGGTATTCTGCCACTGTGTACTCTCTGTTTAGGGCCAAATAGCATTCTAGTTTGCTCTGTTTTTTTGTGAATTCTTTCCAATATGTCTAGAAATTATATTTTTGTTTTCTCATGATTTAGTTGGGTCTAATTGTGCTGCTGTCATGGGGCTCTGTGGGGTCTGTTTGTGATTGTGAACAGAGCCCTAGGAACAGTTTGCTTAGGGGACTCTTCTCCAGGTTCATCTCTCTGTAGGTGATGGCTTTGTTTGGAAGGTTTGGGAACCGCTTCCTTTTAGGTGGTTGTAGAATTTAACGTCTCTTTTCTGGATTTTGATCATTAGCGGGTATCGGCCTAATTCTGCTCTGCGTGCATTATTTGGTGTTTTACGTTGTGCACGGAGGATATTTTTGCAGAATTCTGCATGCAGAGTCTCAATTTGGTGTTCGTCCCATTTTGTGAATTCGTGGTTGGTGAGCGGACCCCAGACCTCACAACCATGAAGGGCAATGGGTTCTATAACTGATTCAAGTATTTTTAGCCAGATCCTAATTGGTAAGTTCCTTTTGATGGCGCTCTCTCTCTTTCTCTCCCTCTCCCTCTCCCTCTCTCTCTCTCTCTCTCTCTCTCTCTCTCTCTCTCTCTCTCTCTCTCCCTCTCCCTCTCCCTCTCTCGCATTCCTCCTGCTTTCTTGCTTTTTCTTTTTGGATAATGAGCAAATAGAGGGAGAGAGACATGGACGAAGACGAAGGAGTTAACAAGTTGGTTGGAGAGAGTGAGTAATTGTCTCTCATTCTTATTCTTTCCATATCTTTAGACTATCACATTTCTCACAACACACACACACACACACATTTCTGTCTCATACAAATGTATGTCTGCTAATTTCTTATGTGAATAATGGAAATGGAAAGAGATGGGAAGCAAGGAGAGAATGTGCACGTGAGAAAGACTGCAAAGGTCCTCTAGGCCATATCATGTGACTGTGGAGAGGGAGGGAGGCGTGGTGAGGCGGGCGTGTTTGTCTCAGCCAATCACAAGACTCCTCCTGTCTCTGGTTAGCTGTGAGCCTAGGGCGGGGCAGGTAGGCAGGCCCATGTGTTCCATTGAGACCTCCTCTGGGAAGATAGTGTTCCAGACCAGCTGGCTGGTTGGCTGTTTCTACATGTCTCGAACCTTTGACTCCCATTCATCTAGCTGTCCTTACACTTTATGTAATGATTATGCGGCCCTCCCGAACTCCTGGCTAATGTTTACAGTGACTCTAGCTGCTGAGTGTGCTGTTGTGGAGTGTTGGTGAACTAAATGACCTGTTAATTGTCATAGGGAGAGGTCTCATTGCTGATCCAAAGTGTTCCATGATGTGTGTGGATCATGAGTCCTTCAGCTCCAGTGTGTTAAACTCATAACTGGTACATGTAATGGATAGGAAAAAAACTTTTTTTTTCTTCAAATGAACTCATCTTGCAGGTATGAAACAAATGTTATTGTTAAGTGCACTGCAGTGCTAACCTATACATCTGTGCACAGCATTTGTTCGATTCATTTAACCTGTGTTCTGCCAGGCAAGTTATTTAGAACAAACTCTCCTCTTCCATAACAACCTGGAAGTTGACTTCAGTGATTACTTATGCCACTGATGTCATGCAGGCTGAGGGTGATGTAATGCATTACACAGGCAGATGCAGTTCCTGGGGATATATATCTCTCTGGGAGTGGAAGCTCCAGGCCTCGCCAGTGAACAAGGCCCAGCTGAGAGCCTATAGGCTGGAATGACTGTTCTGCTTGTGTCTCTGACCACCCTGACTGCAATGTATGCTGGGAATGTCAAACCTGCCTCTGCAGATCAGACACGGCCTGACCTTTACTGCAACCCTACGTGAGCGAGCGGGACGAGGACCAGTGGACAGAATAGAGGGAAGAAGAGGGGCGCGCGATGGACAGAGTGATAACAAGAGGGATTTCGAAAGACCCAAAATACCTGCAACAGTGTGTGAAAACCTTGTGAAGACTTACAGAAAACGTTTGACCTCTGTCATTGCCAACAAAGGGTATATACAAAGTATTGATGTAAACTTTTGTTATTGACCAAATACTTATTTTCCACCATAATTTGCAAATAAATTCATAAAAAATCCTACAATGTGATTTTCTGGATTTTTTTTCTAATTTTGTCTGTCATAGTTGAAGTGTACCTATGATGAAAATTACAGGCCTCTCTCATCTTTTTAAGTGGGAGAACTTGCACAATTGGTGGCTGACGAAATACTTTTTTGCCCCACTGTAAGTGTTTTAACATGTGGGCACGCGTGGTGAGGAAAACAGCTTCCTTTTGCATGCAGGCATTGTCATGCTGAAACAGGAAAGGGCCTTCCCCAAACTGTTGCCACGAAGTTGGAAGCACAGAATTGTCTAGAATATCATCGTATGCTGTAGCGTTAAGATTTCTCCTCACTGAAACTAAGGGGCCTAGCCCGAACCATGAAAAACATCCCCAGACCATTATTCCTCCTCCACCAAACTTTACAGTTGGCACTATGCATTGGGGCAGGTAGCGTTCTCCTGGCATCCACCAACTTTATTTAAGCAGGTAGGCCAGTTGAGAACAAGTTCTCATTTACAACGGTGACCTGGACAAGATAAAGCAAAGCAGAGCGACAAAAAACAACACAGAGTTACACGTGAGATAAACAAAAGTACAGTCAATAACACAATAGAAAAATCTATATACAGTGTGTGCAAATGGCGTAAGGAGGTGAGGCAATAAATAGGCCATAGTAGCGAAGTAATTACAATTCAGCAAATTAACACTGGAGTGTTAGATGTGCAGATGATGATGTGCAAGTAGAAATACTGGTGTGCAAAAGAGCAACAAAAAAAAAAAAAAAACAATATGGGGATGAGGTAGGTAGTTGGATGGGCTATTTACATATGGGCTGTGTACAGCTGCAGCAGTTGGTAGGCTGCTCAGATAGCTGATGCTTAAAGTTAGTAAGGGAGATAAGTCTCCAACTTCAGCGATTTTTGCAATTTGTTCCAGTCATTGGCAGCAGAGAACTGGAAGGAAAAGCGGCCAAAGGAGGTGTTGGTTTTGGGGATGACCAGTGAGATATACCTGAAGGTGCGCGTGCTACGGGTGGGTGTTGTTATAGTGACCAGTGAGCTGAGATAGGGTGGAGCTTTACCAAGCAAAGACTTATAGATGACCTGGAGGCAGTGGTTCTGGTGAGGACTATGTAGTGAGGGCCAGCCGATAAGAGCATACAGGTCGCAGAGGTGGATGGTATATGGGGCTTTGGTGACAACGGATGGCACTGTGATAGACTGCATCCAGTTTGCTGAGTAGAGTGTTGGAGTCTATTTTGTAAATGACATCGCCGAAGTCGAGGATCGGTAGGATGGTCAGTTTTACGAGGGTATGTTTGGCAGCGTGAGTGGAGGCTTTGTTGTGAAATAGGAAGCCGATTCTAGATTTTGGATTTGAGATGCTTAATCTGGGTCTGGAAGAAGAGTTTACAGTCTAGCCAGATACCTAGGTATTTGTAGTTGTCCACATATTCTAAGTCAGAACCGTCCAGAGTAGTGATGCTAGGCGGGCGGGTGTGGGCAGCGATCGGTTGAAAAGAATGCATTTAGTTTTACTAGCATTTAAGACCAGTTGGAGGCCACAGAAGGAGTCTGTACATGCACTCCATTTAGTATCATACTGTAGGTTACGTTTGGTATGGTTACCTAAGACAGATGGTTACTTTAGGCAAAACAAAAGGGGGATGGTTGGATGGATGGCCGTATAACTCGAACGTCTAGGTTGCGGGTTCAGTTTTCATCACTGGCAACTTTAGCATTTTAGCAACTTTTCAACTACTTACTGCTTTTTAGCTACTTTCCAAGTACTTAGCCTTCCCTTCCTCTAACCATAACCCTTCACATAACCCTTTAACCTAACTCCTAAACTTAAACCTAACCTTAGCCCTAACCCCTAGCCTAGCTAACTTTAGCCACCTAGCCACCTAGCTAGAGTTTGTAACATATTATACGTTTTGCAAATTCATAACATTTTGTATGTTTTACAAATTCGTAACATATTATACGAATTGTAATTGATAACATATACAAAACGGGTGATGGACATCAACAAATGAATACATGCCATATGAAATGTAACATATCATACTAAACGGAGAGTCTCAGATTTACTTATAGAATAGTATGAAATGCCCTGAGACCAGGTCGCAATTATTATTTATTTTTCATTGCAAAAAAAATCATTACTTTTTAAACAAAATCTCTCTCTGAGGCGATTATATTAGTATGAAATAGTAAAATGTTCATACAATATAGCTCAGTATTTGTATTTATTTTATACTGTCTTTTTTGCTTGACTGTATGTATTGTCAGTCTTTTTTGCTTGACTGTATGTATTGTCAGTCTTTTTTGCTTGACTGTATGTATTGTCAGTCTTTTTTGCTTGACTGTATGTATTGTCAGTCTTTTTTTGCTTGACTGTATGTATTGTCAGTCTTTTCTGCTTGACTATGTATTGTCAGTCTTTTTTGCTTGACTGTATGTATTGTCAGTCTTTTCTGCTTGACTATGTATTGTCAGTCTTTTTTGCTTGACTGTATGTATTGTCAGTCTTTTTTGCTTGACTGTATGTATTGTCAGTCTTTTTTGCTTGACTGTATGTATTGTCAGTCTTTTTTGTTTGAATGTATGTATTGCTCAGTTTACTAAACTCTTCTTAAATATTTGCCTCCTCATAACGCACATTGTTGGAGAAAAGTTTCAAAAGAAAATCACATTGTGAGATTATAATGAGATGCACTGTACTTGTTTTGCACTTTGCACAATGCTTTTGCTCTGCATTTCGCCCTGTTCGTTTACTACCACCGCATTCCTTCATAACTCTAACCCTGACTATGACATTGCCATTTAAGTTACCAATAGGCCTCTTCTTCTGTGTTATTGATTTGGATACGTTTTGTAAAGATGATCTTGTATGGACGCCCTACTGTTCTCTTCCACTTCAGAGTCAGTGGTCAGTCAGGCTGGGGCAGAAACAGACGGGGAGAGGGCGGGGGGGCGGGGTGAGGGAGTCGGGTTACAGAGTGTAAATGTGTCAATTCAGGAGGCCTCTGGTGCTGTTCACATCGGACTAAAGAAGATCAGACAGGGTTTAAGGGTGTACCTTACATCTCTGTGCTTGGAGAATAACAGGGTGATGTGGGAATGGACTGCGGGACATCCCCCGGCGCCCGTCCAGCCAGATAGAGATCACTAGCCCTGGCTGGCCGCCTGCATCCAACCAACATGGTCGTTTCTTTTTTTACCTACATAAATTAATGTGCATTGGATGTCTGGTATTCATCATTTAAATGACCTAAATTATATCAATATCGAGTTCAACTAAACATCATCAAATGTATAATTTAATTGTAATAATATCAAGTATAACAATAACATAAAGTAACAAAGTTCCATGACGTTTATGAGTTGGCAGCATGAGCAGAGAGTAGAGTATTACTTAATTCGTCTCAATTTGGGAAATTGTTTTATCACAGCACGCATCATCAATGACGTACAACCACAGGGACACGTAACAACGACCAACACACGATAAAAAAAAACAATGCACATTAAGACACGAAGGCACATGCAACACAGCTGCTCCTGTGCTGCATTAGAGTGCTGTGGACTGGGTCTGTGTCATTGTCCATGAACATGCCTGTTTTTACCTGCAGCATTTTTATGACAAGAGGTCCAGCATTGATTCCAGGGTGCAGCCAACTGTAGCACTGGCATTCTTAATGACCTTGTCAAGCTTGTTCAAGTCTTCCTTAGCTAAATTCCCTTCCCAGCACACAATGACATAGGTCACTACACTTGCCACGACACTGCCATAAAACATACGAAGCATTTTGTCACATACATTCTAAGATCTAAGCTTCCTAAAAAAAGTAGTCTCGATTTTTTTGTTTGTTTTAGTAGACACCCTGCTGGCGTGCCTCTGAAGCTAAACAGGGTTGGTTCTGGTCGTCCCTGGATGGGGTGACCAGATGCTGCTGGACGTGGTGTTGGAGGGCCAGTAGGAGGCCTTCTTTCCTCTGCTCCAAAAAAATATCTGAATGCTCCAGGGCAATGATTGGGGACATTTCTGTCTTTTGGATGGGACGTTAATGTCACGCCCTGATCTGTTTCACCTGTCATTGTGATTGTCTCTACCCCCTTCAGGTGTCGCTTATTTTCCCTGGTGTATTTATCCCTGTGTTTCCTGTCTCTCTGTGCTGTCTCTCTGTCTTGTATGTTTCCAACTCAACCAGTGTTTTTTCCCGTTCTCCTGCTTTTTGCATTCTCCTTTTTCTAGTTCTCCCAGTTTTTCCTCTTGCCTGTTTCTGGACTTTGTACCCGCCTGCCTGACCCTTCTGCCTGCCTTGAGCACGAGCCTGTCTGCCACTCTGTACCTCCTGGACTCTGATCTGGTTTTGACCGTTTTGCCTGTCTACGACCATTCTCTTACCTACCCCTTTGGATGAATTAACATTGTAAGTCTCTAACCATCTGCCTCCTGTGTCTGCATTTGGGTCTCGCTTTGTGCCTTGATAGTTAAACGGGTTTCATAAAGTTCCATTACACGGAACACAAACCGGCTGCACGCGTACATCTTGTGCTATCGTGCATACATTTTATTTTGTCCCCCTACACCAAACGCGATCACGACACGCAGGTTAAAATATCAAAACAAACTCTGAACCAAAGACATTAATTTGGGGACGGGTCGAAAAGCATTAAACATGTATGGCAATTTAGCTGGTTAGCTTGCACTTGCTAGCTAATTTGTCCTATTTAGCTAGCTTGTTGTTGCTAGCTAATTTGTCCTGGGATATAAACATTGAGTTGTTATTTTACCTGAACTTCACAAGGTCCTCTACTCCGACAATTAATCCACACATAAAACGTCCAACTGAATTGTTTCTAGTCATCTCTCCTCCTTCCAGGTTTTTTCATCTTTGAACTTATACGGTGATTGGCATCTACACTTTCATAGTATTACCACGACGACCGGCAAAACAGTTCGTCTTTTAATATATATATATATATTTTTACCTTTATTTAACTAGGCAAGTCAGTTAAGAACAAATTCTTATTTTCAATGACGGCCTAGGAACAGTGGGTTAACTGCCTGTCCAGGGGCAGAACGACAGATTTGTACGGGGATTTGAACTTGCAACCTTCCGGTTGCTAGTCCAACGCTCTTGCATTACACATTCCCCTTGTCCCTGATTGGTTAACCACTGATCCAGTCACAGCTCTTCATCTTTGGCAATGCTAGGGACACCCACAAACAGTGCTTTTATAACATACAGTGTTTTCAAAATACAAACAGTATGTGACACACTTTTACATACACAATGACATTGTGTACGTTTATTCATACAATAATTATTATTTAACATATCCTCACATATCCTGGAATTGGAACTCACAACCTCATGATTCACATCGTTCCAACCTTTCTGCTACGCCGCCAAGTCTGTACCAGTGACTGATTTTACCTGTAGGCATATTTCTACACTTTGCACTTCAAAGTAAACCTCAGCTCTGTTAAAAATGCACTGAAGAAAAACTATTATATGTATTATAGTCACCCACGTGGGTATAACCAATGAGGAGATGCTTCTATAAACCAATGAGGAGATGGGAGAGGCAGGACTTCCAGCCCGATCTGTGTCAGAAATAGGAATGACTTCTATTTTAGCCCTTGGCATCGCAGATTCACACGTGTTATGGCTGCCAATAGTGGTTCCACCAAATATTAACTATGACAGGGCTGCTGAAAAATGTGTGGCATTTGCCCAGCACTTTTCAGTCAGGTGGGGAAGCGCCACACCCCCTCTGATTTAGTTAAATAGAATATATTAACGCAAAGGGTTAAAAAGAGGGCAAAGTGCGTTTTTTGTTTTGTCAACTTGCGCACAACTTCTCTGTCCTTTACATAGGAGTGCTGCTGCAGGCTCTGTGGATGTCTTGACCAATCAGATTCACGGAAATCTCGGGTCGCGCACAAAGCTGAAGGCACGATATCCACTTTCGTCTGGTATTTACTTAGCAAGCATGATAACATTTCACTCCAGACATAAACAAAAGCTCTTACTTGCAGCGCCTTCAGAAAGTATTGACAGCCCTGGACTTTTTCCACATTTTGTTGTGTTACAAAGTGCGATTAAAATGAATTTAATTGTCATTTTTTTGGTCAACGATCTACACAAAATGCTCTAATGTCAAAGTGGAAGAAAAATTGAAACATTTGAGAAAAAAAAACACTAATATATTTTGATTAGATAAGTAATCAACCACCTGAGTCAATACATGTTAGAATCACCTTTGGCAGCGATTACAGCTGTGAGTCTTTCTGGGTAAGTCTCTAAGAGCTTTCGACACCTGGATTGTGCAACATTTGCCCAATCACTTTGACATTATGGGGTATTGTGTGTATGTCAGTGACAAAAAAAACATCTACATTTAATCCATTTTAAAGTCAGGCTGTAACACAACAAAATGTGGAAAAAGTCAAGTGGTGTGTATGCTTTATGAAGGCACTGTAAATGTATCAGCCTGTACACCTACAAATTAGCAATCTGACATCACAAAATGGTCACCTAAAGTTGTTGTGTCATGATCCCCTTGGAGGTTTTGTCTAGTTCCCAGTTGGTTTTCGGGGACGTCCACGAGGACGTTTTTAGGATGTTCTTGGGACATGGTGTCATGGTCCCCTGGAGGTTTTTGTCGAGTTCACGGTTTGTCCTGGGGAAGTCACCTGATGGTCACAAAGAAACGTCCCCTCCTCCACTTAAAAATAGCATTTTACTCAGGGCACACATACCCCCTAGTTTCATTACACATTACCCCTTGTCCCTGATTGGTTAACCACTGATCCAGTCACAGCTCTTCATCTTTGGCAATGCTAGGGACACCCACAAACAGTGCTTTTATAACATACAGTGTTTTCAAAATACAAACAGTATGTGACACACTTTTACATACACAATGACATTGTGTATGTTTATTCATACAATAATTATTATTTAACATATCCTCACATATCCTGGAATTGGAACTCACAACCTCATGATTCACATCGTTCCAACCTTTCTGCTACGCCGCCAAGTTTGTACCAGTGACTGATTTTACCTGTAGGCATATTTCTACACTTTGCACTTCAAAGTGAACCTCAGCTCTGTTAAAAATGCACGGAAGAAAAACTATTAGCATTAAAACAGAACAATATTCCCCAGCAACATTTAGACAACTACACTGAAAACGCAAACTCAAACTGCTTAAATAAGTCAATGAAATCAATGAGATTTAAAATAGGATGGCAGGTTGCGCTCTTTCTCTAAGTGCACAGCTGTATTATATATAATGAATGTGACACACACTTTTACATATTTTGTGGCCCTGGAGAAAGATCAGCTCACCCCCCCCCCCCCCCCCCCCCCCCCTACAGGGGCCTACAGTTGCATAGGGCATAAAGCAAGCTCAGCCCTGTGAGTTTTATTGTCCAATCATTTTGCTTTCTCTGGGTATAGGAAACCCTCCTAGGCCTTCTTTAACATATAATTCATATGATCAAGTACAAGTTTGCTGCAGTTTGACATGGTTTTCCTCCAGGAGTTAAAAAAAACAAACATGTGGTCTGATTAGAAAAACTCTGGTCCCATGGCCCATATTAAACCTTTTTACAACAGATGAATCATGTCATACCGTATAAAGGTCTGTCGTTTTACCTGGGTAGGTTACCAGTACCACTCTGGGACCTGTGGTACCACTTCTGAACTATGGGGTTTGAAGACATACAGTAAGCAATCAAGACATCTTCATTTGTACTTTTTTTTATTCATTTGGAAAATGTTCTATGATTTTTTTTTTCACTTTAGTGAAATGTGGAGTAGGTTGTGTTCATCGGTAGGAAAAAAAATGTAATTTAATATATTTTTAGATTTAGTTTTAAGGCAACAAAATGTGAAGACTGTCTCTCAGTGCTCTCTCCACCCTCCTCTTCATTGACATTCAAGGCACTAGAAGATGATTGGTTTAAGTCTTAATAATGCAAAATATATGCTAATAAGTTATTCATATACATTTTATATTATTGATATAAAAAAATTGCTTTTATATCGATAATTACAATTATTTATATAAAAACATAGATTTTTTATTTTGATAGTTACATTTTTTATAAAGAAAGTGCAAATGGTTTATTATCACAAATTGTATTATCAAAATCAAAAATTGTTCTCCATTGTATCATATGGAGAATTATTGATATAATAATACCATTATTGATATATAAAAATTATATCAATATATTTGTTTAAAGACTTTCTATTACAAACTAACATTGTTCTCCTGGTTCTCACGTTCTCACGTTCCTGCCCATTGGTTCAGTGGCATTCTCCTGTACTCATGATGACTCATGATTGACAAGAATTCCCTTCCTAACCATTAATCAGCGGTTTTGAGAGAGATGACCCTTGCATTGAATTATGAGCATCAGATGGCGTTACTCAGCAGATACATTTTAGTATAGCCCCCATTATACAAGTAACACTTGCTAATGCTGTATTAGAATATTTCAGGTATCAGTGTATTGCAGTTTATTTTGAATATCACTAGTAGTACACCTGTATCTCTGAATCTGCCTAAATCTTCATACTATGGCTGATTAAAGTATTCCAATGTAACAGTGACTCAGCATATTGGGTCATCTGAAACAGGAAGGCTTCGTGAAGCCTTAGTCATCAGCCTCTATTCATACTCTCTCTCTCCCCCTCTCTCTCTTCCCGTCTCTCTTTTGACACACACTCTCGCTCGCCACTCTCTCACTCTTTTCATTCTGACATTGACAGTATTGTTACAATGTGGGGGAAAAAATATAAGAGTGAGGAAAAAAAGGATGAAAAAAGAATGTTATCTCGGACGATATTATTAACTTGAGACAATTGTAGGCTACCGTGCAAGATTGGTAAAGTTACAAAATTCCTAACAACTCATCCTTTTCTGTGCTGGCTGACTTTTTTTTAGGGGACATCCCTTCCCCTTTCTCTCCCTCCTACCTCTTTTGTTATTGTACTTTTAGTCGCGGTGCCGTCGCCTACAGTAATGACAGTAACCTCTTCTAGCTCTACAGTCAACAAAGCCTCTTTGTCCTTATGCCCTCGTCTACTGTAGGCTAGCACCAGAACAGGAAAGGGGTATGGGTTGCTGGAGGACTGGAGGACAAAAAAAACTCCTTCTTTCTACTCTGCCAGCCCTCCTCTCCCTCACCTGCTTTTCCCATGCCACCTGAGACCTCAGTGCATTGTCAGCAGCATTTTTGGCTGGTCACATGACAGCCCTATCGCCTTCCCTGATCAGACTACTTTTGTTCTGCCAACCAGTGTGTAACATCACTGCTCACATTTAGACTGGAGATGAAGTCACATTGTACTGTGTGCCAATGTAACACAACATGAACTAGAGGAAGACTCAAGGAGTTATTCCGGGTTGACTGTGGTCTTCTGCTTTGGAAATAGTTCTCAAATTGCCAAAGCAAGTAAGACGATGAAGCTAAAGAGACACAATACAGTCAAACTCCTTATGTCAGAGAGTGTTTGTGAGTCTCTCTGTTGGTTTTTCTTTGTTTCTTGTCAGTGCTCTTGTCCTATAGCAGTGACAGTGAGTTAGTTCGCAGGAGGACGGTGTGTGTGTGTTCACGTCTGTGCTATTGATCAGACTGAGACAGATTGATCCCCCCATGGGAGACAATGCCTTAGAATAGAAACCACTTTTCACCTGATTATCTGAACATAAAACCTGTCACCATGGAAACTACTAAGAGCCATGACCTTAAAGGACAATTATGTTAGGGTTTCCATAGGACCAAGACACAGCATCTATAATGAACAAAAATATAAACGTAAAGGTTTGGTCCCATGTTTGATGAGCTGAAATAAAAGATTTGAGAAATTGTCCATACGTACAAAAAGCTTGTTTCTCTTAAATGTTGTGCACAAATTTGTTTACAACCCTGTTAGTGAGCATTTCTCCTTTGCCAAGATAATCCATCCACCTGACAGGTGTGTCATATCAATAAGCTGATTAAACAGCATGATCATAACACAGGTGCACCTTGTGCTGGAGACAATAAAAGTTTTGTCACACAATACATTGCCACAGATGCCTCAAGTTTTGAAGGATTGGCATGCTGACTGCATATAGCTGCTGCCAGAGAACTGAATGTTAATTTCTCTACCACAATCCTCCTCCAATGTCGTTTTAGAGAATTTGGCAGTACATCCAACTGGCATCACAACCGCAGACCACATGTAACCATGCCAGGACCTCCACATCTGGCTTTTTCACGTGCGGGATCGTCTGAGCTGATGAAACTGAGGAGTATTTCTGTCTGTAGTAAAGCCCTTTTGTGGGCATTCTGATTGGCCGGGCCTGGCTCTCCAGTGGATGGGCCTGGCTCCCAAGTGGGAGGGCCTACGCCCTAACAGGCCTACCCATGGCTGTGCCCCTGCCCAGTCATGTGAGATCCATAGATTAGGGCCGAATTCATTTATTTCAATTTACTGATTTCCTTATATGAACTATAACTCAGTAAAATCTTAGAAATTGTTGCATGTTGCGTATATATTTTTGTTCGGTGTATATACAGTGCTTGCGAAAGTATTCGGCCCCCTTGAACTTTGCGACCTTTTGCCGCATTTCAGGCTTCAAACATAAAGATATAAAACTGTATTTTTTTGTGAAGAATCAACAACAAGTGGGACACAATCATGAAGTGGAACAACATTTATTGGATATTTCAAACTTTTTTAACAAATCAAAAACTGAAAAATTGGGCGTGCAAAATTATTCAGCCCCCTTAAGTTAATAATTTGTAGCGCCACCTTTTGCTGCGATTACAGCTGTAAGTCGCTTGGGGTATGTCTCTATCAGTTTTGCACATCGAGAGACTGGAATTTTTTCCCATTCCTCCTTGCAAAACAGCTCGAGCTCAGTGAGATTGGATGGAGAGCATTTGTGAACAGCAGTTTTCAGTTCTTTCCACAGATTCTCGATTGGATTCAGGTCTGGACTTTGACTTGGCCATTCTAACACCTGGATATGTTTATTTTTGAACCATTCCATTGTAGATTTTGCTTTATGTTTTGGATCATTGTCTTGTTGGAAGACAAATCTCCGTCCCAGTCTCAGGTCTTTTGCAGAATCAGGTTTTCTTCCAGAATGGTCCTGTATTAGGCTCCATCCATCTTCCCATCAATTTTAACCATCTTCCCTGTCCCTGCTGAAGAAAAGCAGGCCCAAACCATGATGCTGCCACCACATCGACACATCGACAAGATCCCACCACACAAATGAAGAAAATGGCTACCTAAATATGATCCCCAATCAGAGACAACGATAAACAGCTGTCTCTGATTGGGAACCATATCAGGCCAACATATACATACAAAACCCCCTAGACATACAAAAACCCTAGGCATACAAAAACTAGAGTACCCACCCTAGTCACACCCTGACCTAACCAAAATATATAGAAAAACAGAGATATCTAAGTTCAGGGCGTGACAGTTGCAGGTAGACTTCCAAAAGCTTCCCACAATAATTTGGGTGAATTTTGGCCCATTCTTCCTGACAGAGCTGGTGTAACTGAGTCAGGTTTGTAAGGCCTCCTTGCTCGCACATGCCTTTTCTGTTCTGCCCACAAATCTTCTATAGGATTGAGGTCAGGGCTTTGTGATGGCCACTCCAATACCTTGACTTTTTTGTTCTTAAGTCATTTTGCGACAATTTCGGAAGTATGTTTGAGGTCATTATCCATTTGGAAGACCCATTTGCGACCAAGCTTTAACTTCCTGACTGGTGTTTTGATGTTGCTTTAATATATCCACATGATTTTCTCTCCTCATGATGCCATCTTTTTTGTGAAGTGCACTAGTCCCTCCTGCAGCAAAGCAACCCCACAACATGATGCTGCCACCCCTGTGCTTCACAGATGGGATGGTGTTCTTCGGCATGCAAGCCTCAAGCCTTTTCCTACAAATATAACAATGGTTATTATGGCCAAACAGTTCTATTTTTGTTTCATCAGACCAGAGGACATTTCCCCCAAAAGTACGATCTTTGTCCCCATGTGCAGTTGCAAACCGTAGTCTGGCTTTTTTATGGCGGTTTTGGAGTGTGGCTTCTTCCTTGCTGAGCGGCCTTTCAGGATATGTCGTAATAGGACTGGTTTTACTGTGGATATAGATACTTTTGTACCTGTTTCCTCCGGCATCTTCACAGGGTCCTTTGCTGTTGTTCTGGGGTTGATTTGCACTTTTCACACCAAAGTACGTCATCTCTAGGAGACAGAGCGCATCTCCTTCCTCAGCTGTATAATTGCTTTGTGTTCCCATGGTGTTTATACTTGCGTACTCTTGTTTGTACAGATGAACGAGGTACCCTCAGACGTTTGGAAATTGCTCCCAATGATGAACCAGACTTGTGGAGGCTCACAATTTTTTTCTGAGCTCTTGACTGATTTCTTTTGATTTTCCCATGATGTCAAGCAAAGAGGCACTGAGTTTGAAGGTATGGCCTTGAAATACATCCACAGGTACACATCCAATTAATTCAAATTGTGTTTATTAGCCTATCAAAAGCTTCTAAAGCCATGACATAATTTTCTGGAATTTTCCAAGCTGTTTAAAGGCACAGTCAACTTAGTGTATGTAAACTTCTGACCCACTGTAATTGTGACACAGTGAGTTATAAGTGAAATAATCTGTCTGTAAACAATTGTTGGAAAGATGACTTGTGTCGTGCACAAAGTAGATGTCCTAACCGACTTGCCAAAACTGTAGTTTGTTAACAAGAAACGTGTGGAGTAGCTGAAAAACGATTTTTAATGACTTCAACCTAAGTGTATGTAAACTTCCGACTTCAACTGTATCTCCTGGCTGAATTTAAATTTCTAACTGTTTAAAGGTGCCTTTCCCACCAATGTGCATCCTTGAGAGGTGGGTTCAAAGAGGACTGATTATTTTCTCAGTCTAAGCTAACATGGAGGATAATGGCTCCCCGACAAAGACTGCCTACTATCAGAGACGAGGCGCCGTTCTCCCAGACATTGAGATTCTGGTTATTTTTATACGAATCCAAAAACCGTGGCTTGGATAATACTACGTGGGGAGATCAGGTCAGGTGTCATGTCAGGCCTTTCTCTCTCTCGCTCTCTGTAACAGAGATGAGGGAGGGATGGCACACAATAACATTTCAAGGATAGCACAGATGGAATGTTCAGGGAGGTGCTCTGTTTGAAGGCCTGTGATTGGTTATATTCTGCCCCACATTTTCATTGAATGTAGCTGGAGAATAGGGTGACTCGCGGAGTCAATGGTTCAATATGTGCAGACATCTCCATCAAATCTACCCTGTTTTGGAATCATATCACATTGATGATGTACTGAACCTTATCTTTACCTCGCATTCTCCGCTCCAGCCACTCCCTACTGCTTCAAATCCCCAAGACACGTCTTCGAACTATGGGGGACCGAGCCTTCTGCTCCCTTGCTCCTCACCTATGGAATGCTCTCCCTGACCACCTGAGAGCTGCTCCATCACTCTGAACTTTTAAAACGGGCCTTATAAGAGTTGAAGCCATTGAGGGGAGGGGGGGTTCTAAGCTGACATTTGGAAATGTTTTAAGATGGTCATACCATGGATCATTTAGCTATTTGATTTTGAATTATAGGACCCCTAAAAAAAATCATTTGATTAAATATTGATTTTGGCCTTTACTACTAAAGCCCATAGAAACACATTGAATAACACATTCAGAAATGGCAAAAAAAGAGTGGCTGTCCTATATCTAGGATATATAAGAAAGCTCAGGAAATATATATATTATATATACATATATATAAAAATGTATCCCAATCCGGTACTCTAGACGAATCCCATGACACTTGTGGGGGACATAGAGCAAAACGGAGAACACCATAGTGTTTGTGAGAATCTCCCCTTTCCACAGTGGGTTTGACATTAGTTTGTAGCCCAAACAGTTCGGATGCTACAAAACACAAGTTGGCACATCCACGGTACCGACTTCAGACGAGTCCCCTGACACTTGTGAGGGTCATAGAACAAAACGGAGAACACCACCGTGGTCGTGAAATGACCATAGAGTGGTCCTAATCGTTTTGTAGGCCAAACGGATTGGACGCTACAGACGTTTTCGTGAGAAGAACCATTTTCGGGATGGTCGGTACAAACTCCGCTCTAGCTCTGCTACCTTTCACCGCCAATGCGGATGAGGTGGATAGACTGATATCTCTAGCTTAAACTGTCGGATTTTGATGGGGATTTTCTTATTATGTTACTTGGATTGATGCACCGTTGCATCAATTGACTCTAGGGGGTTAAAACCCACCTCTACAGATGGTCTTTTTTTCATAGTCCCAGTCTAAAATGTATTTAGCACCTAGCCCACTATTGCTATTGTACCTTCCTTGATTCTAAATGTATTTGGGGTTTTATTGTATATACGTTTTAATTTTTTCCTCCCAGTAAAAGCATTGAGATAACTGTGATGAAAAGCGCGAAAACAAATGACATTAATTATTATTATTAGAGTTGATCAACACACCATTTTGGTTCGATACAGTATGTGTGGAAAAGCAAAAAAACAATAAGCTCTGTCACATCATATCCAGTTCTAGCTGGTCTGACATTGACTCCTCAGCAGCCTTCCTATCTCTGCTCATTTTATATCTCCTTTATGCACACACAATTAGGTCTGTCTATAGGGTTAGGGCTCATTGGTATTACTAGTTTGTTTAGCTGACAGCAGAGGAATGGCAGCAAGGCAGAATGTTATCAGCCATGGCTCACTTTCATCCATTAGGCTACTCCTGCGCTCCACCCTGTGTCTTTTCTGTGTTAATGTACAGTTGAAGTCGGAAGCTTACATACACTTAGGTTGGAGTCATTAAAACTCGTTTTTCAACCACTCTACACATTTCTTGTTAACAAACTATAGTTTTGGCTACTCCCGCTTACATTCGTGAATGATCACATAGACTCACCAGCCAGTTTATTGGGTACACCCATCTAGTACCGAGTCGGACCCCCTTTACCTCCAGAACAGCCTGAATTCTTTATATTATACATATAAATACATGGATGCGCGATGGCTGAATGGCATAGGCAAGATGCAGTAGATGGTATAGAGTACAGTATATACATATGAGATGAGTAATGTAGGGTATGTAAACATTATATAAAGTGGCATTGTTTAAAGTAACTAGTGATACATTTATTACATCCAATTATTTATTATTAAAGTGGCTAGAGATTTGAGTCAGTATGTTGCAGCAGCCACTCAATGTTAGTGATGGCTGTTTAACAGTCTGATGGCCTTGAGATAGAAACTGTTTTTCAGTCTCCCAGTCACAGCTTTGATGCACCTGTACTGACCTCGCCTTCTGGATAATAGCGGGGTGAACAGGCTGTGGCTCAGGTGGTTGTTGTCCTTGATTATCTTTTTGGCCTTCCTGTGACATCGGGTGGTGTAGGTGTCCTGGAGGGCAGGTAGTTTGCCCCCTGTGATGTGTTGTGCAGACCTCACAACCCTCTGGAGAGCCTTACGGTTGTGGGCGGAGCAGTTGCAGTACCAGGCGGTAATACAACCCGGCAGGATGCTCTCGATTGTGCGTCTGTAAAAGTTTTTGGAGTGTTTTTGGTGACAAGCCAAATTTCTTCAGCCTCCTGAGGTTGAAGAGGCACTGTTGCGCCTTCTTCACCACGCTTTCTGTGTTGGGGAACCATTTCAGTTTTTCCTTGATGTGTATGCTGAGGAACTTAAAACTTTCCAACGTCTCCACTACTGTCCCGTCGATGTGGATAGGGGGGTGCTCCCTCTGCTGTTTCCTGAAGTCTACGATCATCTCCTTTGTTTTGTTGACGTTGAGTCTGAGGTTATTTTCTGACACCACACTCCGAGGGCCCTCACCTCCTCCCTGAAGGCCGTCTCGTCGTTGTTGGTAATCAAGCCTACCACTGTAGAGTCGTCTGCGAACTTGATGATTGAGTTGGAGGCGTGCATGGCCACGCAGTCATGGGTGAACAAGGAGTACAGGAGAGGGCTGAGAACGCACCCTTGTGGGGCCCCAGTGTTGAGGATCAGCGGGGTGGAGATGTTGTTTCCTACGCTCACCACCTGGGGGCGTCCCGTCAGAAAGTCCAGGACCCAGTTGCACAGGGTGGGGTCGAAACCCAGGGTCTCCAGCTTAATGACGAGTTTGGAGGGTACAATGGTGTTAAATGCTGAGCTGTAATCGATGAACAGCATTCTTACATAGGTATTCCTCTTGTCCAGATGGGTTAGGGCAGTGTGATTGCAATTGCGTTGTCTGAGGACCTATTGGGGTGGTAAGAAAATTGGAGTGGGTCTAGGGTGTCAGGTAGGGTGGAGGTGATATGATCCTTGACTAGTCTCTCAAAGCACTACATAATGATGGAAGTGAGTGCTATAGTCATTGGGAACAGGAACAATGGTGGCCCTCTTGAAGCATGTGGGAACAGCAGACTGAGATAGAGATTGATTTAATATGCTCTGAAGACGCGGCTAGGGATGCCGTCTGGGCTGGCAGCCTTGACAGGGTTAACACGTTTAAATGTTTTACTCACGTTGGCTGCGGTGAAGGAAAGCCCGCAGGTTTTGATTGCCTGGCGGAGGGAATAGCTACACTTTTAGTATTCGGTCATGTTTCCGGTCGCCTTGCCATGATTAAAAGCAGTGGTTCGCGCTTTCAGTTTTGTACAAATGCTGCCATCAATCCACGGTTTCTGGTTGGGGAAGGTTTTAATAGTCACTGTGGGTACAACATCACTGATGCACTTGCTAATAAAGTCGCTCACCGAATCAGCGTATTCGTCAATGTTATCCGGAACATATCCCAGTCCACATGATCGAAGCAATCTTGAAGTGTGGAATCAGATTGATCGGACCAACGTTGAACAGACCTGAGCACGGGTGTTTATTGTTTTAGTTTCTGTCTATAGGCTCCGAGCAACAAAATGGAGTCGTGGTCAGATTTGCCGAAAGGAGGGCGAGGGAGGGCTTTGTATGCGTCGTGCAAGTTCGAGTAGCAATGATCCAGAATTTTGCCAGCCCAGGTCACGCATTCAATATGCTGATAGAATTTAGGGTGCCTTGTTTTCAGATTAGCCTTGTTAAAATCCCCAGCTACAATAAATGCAGCCTCGGTTGCAGTTTCCAGTTTCCATAGAGTCCAATGAAGTTCTTTCAGGGCCGTCGAGATGTCTGCTGGGGGAGGGGGGGATATACTCAAAGAGATTATAATCAAAGAGAATTATAGATAATGCAGTCAGCACTCGCTGTCATGTTCCAGGCAATGTTTTTCCACTCCTCAATTGTCCAATGTTGGTGATCGCGTGCCCACTGGAGACGCTTCTTCCTGTTTTTAGCTGATAGGACTGGAACCCGGGGTGGTCGTCTGCTGCAACAGCCCATTCGTGACAAAGATTCATCAGTTTGCCATTCCGAGATGCCGTTTTGCACCCCACTATTGTACTGCACCGTTATTTGTCTGTTTGTGGCCCGCATGTTACCTTGCACGATTCTTGCCATTCTCCTTCAACCTATCTCATTAACGAGCTGTTTTCGCCCACAGGACTGCCACTGACTGGATGTTTTTTGTTTGTCGCACCATTCTCGGTAAACCCTAAACACTGTCATGCATGAAAATCCCCGGGAGTGCGACCGTTTCATACTGGATCTGGCGACGCCTGGCACCGATGATCATATCACGCTCAAAGTCGCTTATTTGACCAATTTTGCACATTTTATCAAACAGTAGCTAATTGCCTCGATGCCTGTCTGCTTGCTTTGTATAGCAAGCCAAAGCCACGTGAGTCACTGTCTGTAGGAGCAATCAATTTTCATGAGCGGGGTTGTGTACCTAATAAACTGTGTATATATCTCTATTATGTGTGGGAATACTTTGGAACAGATTTCTAAAATGTAAATCACTTGGAGCTGATTTGCTGGTGGTTTTAGTCGTTTATGTCAGACAATGACAAACAATACAAAATAAAAATGTAAAAAATGGTCCAGAACAGTGGTTTTAATTGCTTCCACTCGTTAATCATTGATACCCAAGAAAATGACAGAGTGACGGGAATGTGACAGGTCAAACTGCAATTATGGAATGAAAGTCCTGCTTCAGTAGTCTACAATACTACATATAGAGTACCACAGTATGAGTCATAATATCCACACAAAACCTAGTGGTCAAACAGGGAAATGGTTCCAATCCACAATTCAATTTTTCCATAGGGGATTTTAGAAACATATCAAATAAGTTTTGTGTAGTCTTACCCGAGCGTAACATTTTGATAACCTTGTAATCTCCCTAGGACAAGGTGACTTTTAACAATATATTTGCCTGTATTTACTCCCTCAAAATGAAATGCTAATTAGATGCTAATGTGGCTATCATAAAGAACTACAAATGCCATGATGATCTGGACAAGATTACCGAATCAAGGCAAAGATAAGAATCTCTGGATTAACTATCTAATGTTTGCTCAATTTTAGTAATTAATAGATTGGCTACATTTCTTTCAATTGACAATTTTGTGAACTGTCTGTCTGGTGCATGTTTTAAATGTACTTAATACATGTTAGCAAAGGCATCAGCAAGAGATGACATGCAGGAGCTTGCAGGGATTATTTTAAGTGTTTCTAAAGACCTTTATGGGAAAAATGAATGGTAGAAAAACAATTGGAACCATTTCCCTGTTTGACCATGAGGTTTTACCGTTATTATGACGCCTTCACTCCCGGGCTGATGGCATATTGTTGTTTTGCAGTTCTCATTTGTTGCTCATGGTAGGCCTACGCCTACGTATTTGCTGCTGAGAAATATAATGAAAGCTATTAGTGCTGCCAGTACAGTCATTGGTGAAAAACACAAGGCTCCTCGTCAATAAATTGCGCGGTAGACTATCCTTTGGAGGCTTCTGCTGTGCACGATTGATGTAGTGATGTCCCGTACCTGATGGTTATTTATCTCTCCCTAGTCCCTAACACTAGTTGCTCCGTTTGAGGGACACTCCCCCACCGAGGGACACTCAAAAACGAGGGGGAGGGCTTAAAGGGTGAGTATTTGGATCGAGCCAATGGCCGTGTTCAAATCAAATCAAACTTTATTTGCCACATGTGCCGAATACAACAAGTGTAGACTTTACTGTGAAATGCTTACTTACAAGCCCTTAGCCAACAGTGCAGTTCAAGAAGAAGACAACTTACTTTACCAAGTAGGCTAAAATAAAAAGTAATTATAAAAAGTAACACAATAAGAATAACGAGGCTATATACAGGGGGCACCGGTACTGAGTCAGTGTGCAGGGGTACAGGCTAGTTAAGGTAATCTGTACATGTAGGTGCCAATAACTGAAACAAATTGCAAAAATCACTGAAGCTGGAGACTCATATCTCCCTCACTAACTTTAAGCACCAGCTGTCAGAGCAGCTCACAGATCCCTGCACCTGTACATAGCCCATCTGTAAATAGCCCATCCAACTACCTTTTTTTGCTCTTGCACCCCAGTATCTCTACTTGCACATTCATCTTCTGCACATCTACCACTACAGTGTTTAATTGCTAAATTGTAATTATTTCGCCACCATGGCCTATTTATTGCCTTACTTCCCTTATCTTACCTCATTTGCACACACTGAATATATACTTTTTTTCCTATTGTGTTATTGACTGTATGTTTGTTTATTTATTCCATGTGTAACTGTGTGTTATTGTTTGTGTCGCACTGCTTTGTTTTATTTTGGCCAGGTCGCAGTTGTAAATGAGAACTTGTTGGTTAAATAAAGGTGAAATAAATAAATAAAAAGGTGCTGGTGAAGTGACTATGCATAGGGAACAAACAAACAGCGAGTAGCAGCAGTGTACAAGTGTGTCAATGTAAATTGTCCAGAGGCAATTTTTATGAATTGTTCAGCAGTCTAATGGCTTGGGGGTAGAAGCTGTTGAGGAGCCTTTTGGTCCTAGATTTGGCGCTCCGGTACCGCTTGCCGTGCGGTAGCAGAGAAAACAGTCTATAACTTGGGTGACTGGAGTTTTTTTCTGGGCTTTCCTCTGACACTGCCTATTATATAGGTCCTGGATGTCAGGAAGCTTGGCCCCAGTGATGTACTGGCCCGTTCGCACTACCCTCTGTAGCGCCTTACGGTCAGATGCCGAGCAGTTGCCATACCAGGCTGTGATGCAACCGGCCAGGATGCTCTTGATGGTGCAGCTGTAGAACCTTTTGAGGATCTGGGGACCCATGCCAAATCTTTTCAGTCTCCTGAGGGGAAAAGGTTTTGTTGTGCCCTCTTCACGACTGTCTTGGTATGTTTGGACGATAATATTTTGTTGGTGATGTGGACACCAAGGAACATGAAACTCGCAACCCACTCCACTACAGCCCTGTCGTTGTCTTGCTCACATTGAGGGAGAGGTTGTTGTCCTGGCACCACACTGCCAGTTCTCTGACCTCCTCCCTATAGACCGTATCATCGTTGTCGGTGATCACTGTTGTGTAGTCAACAAACTTAATAATGGTGTTGGAGTCGTGTTACGCCACACAGTCGTGGGTGAACAGAGAATACAGGAGGGGACTAAGTACATACCCCTGAGGGGCCCCAGTGTTAAGGATCAGCATGGCGAACGTGTTGTTGCCTACTCTTACCACCTGGGGGCAGACCGTCAGGAAGTCCAGGATCCAGTTGCAGTGGGAGGTGTTTAGTCCCAGGGTCCTTAGCTTAGTGATGAGTTTCGTGGGCACTATGGTGTTGAATGCTGAGCTGTAGTCGATGAAGAGCATTCTCACATAGGTGTTCCTTTTGTCCAGGAAAGTATTGGCGGTGTGGAGTGCGATTGACATTGCGTCATCTGTGGATCTGTAGGGGTGGTATGCGAATTGGAGTGGGTCTAGGGTGTCTGGGAGGATGCTGTTGATGTGTGCCATGACCAGCCTTTCAAAGCACTTCATGGCTACCGTAATCATTTAGGTAGGTTATCTTCACTTCCTTGGGCAGAGGGACTATGGTGGTCTGCTTGAAACATGTAGGTATTACAGACTCGGTCAGGGAGAGGTGCGAAAATGTCAGTGAAGACACTTGACAGTTGGTCCGCGCATGCTTTGAGTACACGTCCTGCTAATCCGTCTGGCCCAGTGGGTTTGGGAATGTTGACCTGTTTAAAGGTTTTGTTCACATTGGCTACCGAGAGCGTTATCACACAGTCATCCAGAATAGCTGGTGCTCTCGTGCATGCTTCAGTGTTGCTTGCTTCGAAGCGAGCATAAAAGGCATTTTGCTCGTCTGGTAGGCTCGCGTCACTGTGCAGCTCGCGTCTGAGTTTCCCTTTGTAGTCCGTAATAGTTTTCAAGCCCTGCCACATCCGACGAGCGTCAGAGACGGTGTAGTAGGATTCAATCTTAATCCTGTATTGACGCTTTGCTTGTCTGATGGTTAATCTGAGCGCATAGCTGGATTTCTTATAAGCGTCCGGATTAGTCTCTCACTCCTTGAAAGCGTCAGCTCTAGCCTTTAGCTCAATGCGTACGTTGCCTGTAATCCATGGCTTCTGTTTGGGATATGTAAGTACAGTCACTGTGGGGACGACGTCATCGATGCACTTATTGATGAAGCCAATGACTGAGGTGGTGTATTCCTCAATGCCATTGGATGAAGAGCATCAAAACGACTGCAGGCGAGTGCCCAACTAACTGATCTACAAATCACCTTGCATCATAAGTAATGACTCATTATTTGTAGATCAATTGTCTGTCAGTCACAAGGCACCCATGAAACATTGCGGTTTTGATCCTCTCGAACACGGCCTATGGCTTTCAGTTCTGTAGCCTTCACCAAGTGAGTGCCTAAGTGAATATTTTATCATTGAAGTTATGCTATTTTTGACAATACATTACACATATCATAAGGACATACTTTGACAGCATAGATTTACCCTAACAAAGTGGTCTGAATCTCCTGGTTTGCAGGCACATCGGGCAGGTCACACTAGGCTGGCCTGCAAAGTGATATGTAATTCCCAGCCAGAGTTAGGATATCCAATTTTATTTCTATTTTTTATAACCTGCAACCTGCTTTTAGAATGACTGTCAAGCTAAGATAAATGGATAAATAAGACTAACAAAACCATCTTAACTGGAACAACCATCTCAGTAAAGGATTGGATTAGTTTCGAAAAGTGTATGTTATTTATCTTTGTGTAGCATCAAATCAATCAATCTATGTGCATGCAAAAACACACACATTGAAACAAACAATTCTAAAAAAAATCAACTGGCAATAGAGTATGCTGAGAAATATGATACTGACTGGCGGGTTTTTGAGTGTGTGATGATTGTAACTTCTATATTTTACAAATATTGGGTACAATGTACCATTATACTAGATTATCTGCAGATGTACCCTAAAAGGTACCACACAGTACCATGTGACATTATATGTGTACCTTGAAAGGTACAGTATGTGTATTTTGATATTTTTGTACACCTGGGAACAATTCTATACCCTCACCGCAACTTATTTTTCTGAGCGTGAACGAGAGAGGTTGAATCACTGATGCTGATGCAATCCACCCCTAACGTGTCATCTAGGGCAGTGGTAGGCTACAATGAAGGATGTATATACACTGATCTAGGTTCAGGATAATGCCCTCATTTTAGTGTACCTCTAATTGCTAAAATGTAATTTCATTCATCATTGAGACATATTTATCAATCATAGGAAAAATATGCGTGATTTAATTGCTCATTGTGTGTTTACTTATTTGTCCATTTGAATTATTTTATTTGTGCAGTCATGGTTTAGAAAATGTAAGATGATATTGCTCCCCTTCTATTTGATTTTAGAATTATTTTGGTATTAGGACAGATGGCCTAGAAAGGTTGTTTGAATAGGTAATGTGTTGGGCACGTCACCAACCTGCATGAGCCCGCCCTCTGCTTGACGTTACCGTGCATTTTTCCGGCGCTGGTTGGGTTATAAATTACGGGCTGAGAGGCGCAGCAACTCACCGGAGTCATTTCGCTACAATACAAGCTCATTATTATCTCCAACGGCTACACTAACAGATCCTATAGTCAAACAATCTTTGACTATCATTTTCTCTCTCAATATAATAATTTTGTTTAGGTGTTAAGACACACTCAGGGCGCACAATGGCAGAAAAGATCAACTTGGAGGGGAAGGCATCCAACGGAGAGGCGCATCAAGATGAGCTGGTAGCCAACGGATTCGGCCACAATACGTGTTCCAAAGAGACAACAACGGAGAAAATCAAGAGGTTAGTCATGGCCAACTTTCTGGTGATTCTCACCGTGGCCGGGGTGATCATCGGGGTGTTCATCGGACTTGGCGTGCGCCACATGGAGCTGAGCAGGACACAGATCCTCTATGTGGGTTTCCCTGGTGAACTGCTCATCCGGCTGCTGAAAATGATCATAATTCCCTTGGTCGTGTGCAGTCTGGTGTCCGGGGCTGCCAGCATCGACCCCAAAGCCCTGGGTAAGCTAGGCGGCTGGGCCATGCTCTTCTTTTTGGTCACCACCTTAATTGCGTCAGCAATCGGGGTGATCATGGCGTTCATCATCTCCCCCGGATCGAACACCGGCTCCAAGCCGATTTTGTTGGATGACGGCGAGCTGCCCCCGACCAAAGAAGTGGTGGACTCATTCTTGGACCTGATCAGGTGAGATTCAATTGTCTGGCAGTGGCAGGGTGGTGATTTAGGCTAAGCAAAATGGGCAGAGAGGCTGATGTGACATAGCCATTTGGGGGGTCGTTCACTGAAGTGGCTGCGACCTTGCCTTGTTTTGTAGGCGTTCTTATTTGTCACAATGACTAAATGCACACACGTGCCAGACTCCCTCAGCAGCAAGCTAATGAGCCCACTGTTTGAATTTGAGTGGGGTTCTTTGGGATGTTGCTTTAATCTCCCAAATTAGGCATACATTTCCGCATATGAATTAGAAAACCGAGCCAAGCAGTCTGACTGCAAGTTTGTCTTAAAATTGTTGGCCAGTGCTCTCGTGCTGGGTCAGTACAAATAAGGTCTCTTGACATTTTGAAAGAGGGGACTGTCAGTCCTTCTTTCTGGGACTGTTGGCGCCATCCAGGTTCATTAAATAAAGGCACCGTTTCCCCAACCGGCCGGGGTTCCGTTTGCTGTGCGCCCGGAAAATAAAATCGTAATTTATGCCTCTGTCAAAACCAGATGAGGAAAGATATCTTGGACATTCCGTTCTTTCTTGGTTTACCACACTTTGTCATGCTTTAAACAAAAAAAGTTGTTTTAAAAGAGGGATGATGCTGTTCTCAGAGACAGACAACGAAATGATTGCACAGTCATTGCTTGTAAGCACACTTTCCTGAAACATTTCACAACCCCAGTGCGCCAAGAAAAAACCCTATGCTCAGAATACTTTTTTCCATTCCTAGGGGTGACACACTAAGAAATACTGTTCTACATTATCTGTCTTGCCAGTCAATGAACAGTAATGGATGTTCAAACCGAATCAGTGGGCAAAATGATGGTTGTGTATTCTAGTTTTATTACAATGTACACTTCTACTGCTTTGGTGCCCTAAAAGGCTCTCAAGTACACTGATCATACACCATACACACCTCACCATGTCGTTGGATTTAGTAAGGAAGTGGTGAACAGTTGGTCAACATACTCAATCTCCTACGAATGTGGCAAATTCCGTGGCATTGAGCCCCTTACTAATACGACAGAACTGATATCCTAAAACAAACGATTTACAAATGATTTACTGGACCTTGGTTGTCTTAACCCATCTTAATACGCTGATGTTCCAAAGCATCAGGTTGCGTTTACATAGTTAGACCCTGACTGTGACTGTTGACAGGGGGGGGGGGGGTTGTTATGCTACCACAAGAAGCTAGCAAACCATGTGACCCAACTCCCGCCCACCGCTCTGTCCTAGATCAGGTCATTAAGCTAGATTAGTTAGGAGTCTTTAAACCTAAACATCTTGCCAATCATTTAGACATTCACATGTTATGCAACAATGGGATAAGAAAGAATGGCCTATTCTCCCGAGTTTGAACTGAATTTAAAGGACCCTAGGGATTCGAAACGTGACTAGACCACGCTACATCTACAGAGTAGCTCTCCTGGTTTTTCATTATAAAAAGAGCCCCTCTCAGGCTATTTACATTCATGTTGGAGGCCCATTCTTCACGCAACCTTAATTAGGCCCATGTCTGTTGCTTTGGGTTCATAAAGAGAAGCATGTGTAGTGTCTCTTAAGTTAAAGCCATGCAGCCAGACTCCTTGATGTAGCCTAGTATGGGGTTGATGCCAGTTTCCACAAGCAACTTCTTGTAAAACAATTCGCTTGCAAAGCAGATTTACTATTTTGCTCTGTGGCAGATGGAAGCAGCCAAAAACACAGCCTCATACTCAACCTTTTAAATCGTTTATAAATGACACGCTCTTTTTTTTGTGTTTTTTTGTCAGTCAGTTGCTCTGTTCCTCCTGGTCCAGCATTGTGGGTGACCTCTAAACCTCAAAATTAATTGTGATCAACCTCCATCGAGTCCAGATCCCTAGATCCTGGTCCAGGAAAACCGTTAAAGCCAGATTACACGGGTGGGGGTATTGGGGCAATGAATATTGTTAATTTATAATCTTTCTATGAATGGGATTGTAATTCCTTAACCTATAGTTGTCATTATGACAACTCGCTTTCTGCATAATAGGATCTACAAGTTGAAACCGGGTGGTCTCTCCTTCCCAGTCCAACACATAAGGAATCCACTCGTTTATAATGCATTGTGCGCCATTTTGATATTAAAAAATAAATAAATTGAATAAGACTTTCTTGGATGCGCGTTGCTCTCGGCAGGGAATCAGTGAGAAAGGTTGTCAGTTTCGTGAGGACACACACACACACACAAAGGCCACAAAGGATGATGGTTAATTGTGCAGCTTGCATGACTCATGTGGCTCATTTGAAGTGACCACTCTCTTTCGGGTTCCCGTTTTGGCAACAAGCCGGGCCGAGGAGCGGTTCACTACAGCGGAAACGAGGAGCCCTTTAAAGCACGCACTCTCGCACACACTGTCTTTCACTCCCTCCTCTCGCTCTCCTCCGTTTTCTCGCGTACATACGAACACAATATCACAAAAAGTTGTGGCGGGTTCTCGTAGTTACAAATGACCTCAATAACTTACTGGCTTAAACCGGTCCTGAGGTTAAATAAAGGTCATAAACCAACTGAAGAGGAACAAGGCATCAAATTTCCCGACCGGGCACGATAACCCCTCACTCCCCTTCACTTCCTGTTATACTTTGCTTATCTTATCTCCACAGGAGGCTGGTGGCACCTTCATTTGGTAGGATGGGCTTGTGGTAATAGCTAGAGCAATATTAGTGGAATGGGGTCAAACACATCACACATGGTTTTGATGCCATTCCATTTGCTCTGTTCCAGCCGTTTATTATGAGCTCTCCCTCCCCTCAGCAGCCTCCGCTGCTTATCTCCACCTGGCTTTCATCCATTTGCTTTCCCACTTGTCAGTTCAGTGCTTCGTTCACAGGTGCCCCTATGCAGGCAGTGTTGTACTTATTAGTCTAACCCTGAGACGAAACACAGAGACAAACATACAGGACAACGGGCCGTGGCTGTTCATATGTAGACGGCATTAAGAGCCAGAGAGAAGGGCAGTAGTACTATTCATTCGGATTTGAATGGGGGATCATGTTAATACCGCTTCAGGACAAAGAAAGGTGGAGGTAAGGTATCAGGCGTGTTGCATCAGCCATCCTCACTGGCCTGCCCCTCCTCCCTGCGCTCTCTCTCTCCGTCTCTGTGGCATTTAGCTCACCTCCCTGAGCAGTATTTCAGGAGTGACTGCAAGGGTGTCTACCATCTGCGTCAGTTAGCCACGTACAGCCAGGAGGGACCCATGGGTTCTCATAGGTCTAGAGAGGTCCAGGATGGGGTGTGTTTTCACACTGGTATGTAAAATAAGGTGCCGTTGTAGTGGTTGCCACGTTTCACACGCAGTCGCAGATCCGGTTTGACCAGGTAGAGGCGGTCTCGAGTGGCCATAAAAGCGACATGTCAACAACACTGAATGGCTGAGGTCTACGCCACCCAGTAGGTTGTAAACACGACACGCCCATCACCATGCTCCACGTGTACCCAGAAGATCAGGCGCGCTGTGTCGTTGTGACCCTTTTGCTCATTACTCAAACCCCATGGGGATGTAAATCTAAACACCGATATGCAAATGCAGTATCAACTTGCAGTTACGCAAGTGTGTACACGGCATTGATGGCAAAATGTCAACTGCAGAACTTTTGCAGTAATATGACATGGAGACGGATGGCGTCTGCGCACATCGCATTCCAAAAGTGGACCCTGACCGAGAGGGGTTAATGTTTTTAAATGAGTGCTGTTGCACATTCACAGTCGTTTAGTGTTCATGGACAGTCTCGCTTTGAGAGGTGGGAGCGCCTCAATTAGGGATCTCTGTAGGACTGTGGTAGGGAAGGAACAAGGCAGTGACTTACTGACTAAGAATGCAGAGAATGTCGGGACTGGAGATGCACAATGTCTGAAAACGAGAGAAGCCTTCCTTGGGTCTTTGGCATAGGTACGGCTGCCATACAGAATGTTTTTTTGTGTTTTTTTTTGTTTTTAGGGTGTGTCTGTACGTGTCAGAGTGTGTGTATTAGGCTTACACCTGTAGCCCTGTTTGTTCTCTTTTTCCGTCTATTCTAGCCGTGGCTATGCTAATTTAGCTCTAATGGCTGTGGTGGCATTGGGTTGTCATGACACGGCATAACAGGAAGAATAAATAGGGAAATGGAGGGGGTAGGCAGAGTCAGCCTGTTACTAAATATAAACTGAGATGTGAGTTTTGGGCGGGCAGACTGTTGTGCTGCTCGGGGCGTCAGGGGGAAAATCGGACAGCCACTTTAACGTCTTTACTTCCTGTTTGCGCTGGAACCTTCACTCCCATCCAGAGCGACAGAGCGGTCTAGAGAGGGCATTTCCTTTCCCTGTTTGACCAGGTCCTGCAACAACCCATGGAAATTGATTTTTGTTGTTGAATTGACAGGGTTTGACAGGGCTTCCTAAAAATGTGGTTTCAGGACAACTTCTGTCTCGAGTTATTCTATCCTCGGTCACATGGTGCGACCGCTTAAATCCCACAATGCGTTGTTTCCTGTCCCGCCCGCCCGTCATGTCAGAAAGAGATACAGGATAAAAACATGAAAGAAGTTAATCCCTCATTACTCTAAATCCATATGGAGGTTGACTAAGAGGGAAGGGGGGGGGGGGGGGGGGGGGTTAGTGCTCTGAAGAGAGTTTCCCACTATGTTCGCCAGTATGTGGCATTGAGGGGTGGTACAGCAAGTCCACTGAGGTGTGTACTGTATTGTACAGCAGTCATCTGCCCACCCCTCTTGGCAGGTCTTGGTTTGGACCTGTAATCCCAGCAGCAACAGTTCTGGGGGCAGTTGGAGGATTAATACACTGAAACGCTCCCTGCTATTTCCTCATCACTCATGGTTGGCTCCCTCGTGAGGCGTGTTGTGCCCAAGGTTATAGGCATTGAGTTAGCACGAAGGCATCCTGGAAAGATTGCTTAGACGTTAGAACAAGGAGTTCAGTTAGTGGTTGTATCCCGTGGGTTTTACCTTTTAGTCACAGACCTAGGATCAGTTTACCTTTCCCAAATTCCATTTTTGTAATGAGATATATACACACACCCATTTGATTCTTGAAGTATTTCATTTATGCATTCCTCATGAGTTTAGTTCAATGGTTGTACCCCAGCAGAAACCAAAATATAAGCGTATTTTACAACGTAAATGTAAACAAACACTGAATAGAATCAAAGCATGGTTAAAACTGGTCAGTTCTTACATCCATAGCTCTGTATGCATTTGAGTGGATACATTTCTTCAGCCCCATCCCATAGCTTTTGAGCGAAACAGAGGCGCGAAGAAAGCTTAGTTCTGGTTTCAAATGAGTTTTCCAGCTTAAATGGTTAAAGCTGCTTAACTGTGACTAGGTGAATGTCTCATGGCAACTTCTACCTCGTGTAGCACACTAAAGGGCACAGGGCTGCATGTATACTGTTACTCACCAGAAAACAAAATACATTTTAGCCCTGGCTAACAAAATACATTTTTAGCCCTGGCTAACAAAATACATTTTTAGCCCTGGCTAACAAAATACATTTTTAGCCCTGGCTAACAAAATACATTTTTAGCCCTGGCTGTCACACACCTGCATTAGCACCTGTGTCCCTCAGCACTGATTTGACTGAATGTTTCGCTTTCTGTAATCCCCGACATTTTAGTTTCTAGCTGTGGTTTCTGATCACCATTAGGGTCACTGTCAGCATAGCTGGTGCCCGTGTAGTGTACTGAATGTGTCTCTTGTTCTCTCTTCCAGAAACATCTTCCCCTCCAACTTGGTGTCTGCTGCCTTTCAGTCTGTGAGTATCCTCTTGTACCACACGTATAATAGTACGAGCGAGGGTGAGAGTAACTGAGACTTGAAGGAATAATCCACTCAAACTATCTTTTGGTATCCACCCCCCCCCACCCCCCCGTTAGTCCACTTGTTGATACAGTCCCAACATGTTTTGCATGTCCGCAATCAAGTTTTCAAGATCTGGAATTTTCAAAAAGCAAATTGTGATTTACCACAAAACGCGTCACCATGATGATGTAGCAAGTTACAATTTTCTTTTTGAAAGTCCTATATCTTGACAACTTGATGGCTGACATGTAAAACGTGTTGGGACTGTATTAACAGTGGACTCATTAAACAAATACGCATGTGTGTGGATTATTCCTTTTTAAGGATTTTTTTGGGGGGGGACCCACGTAATTAACTAAACAGAACATGTCTTTCATCATTGACCTAATGAACAATTCTCCTCTGTCTGCAGTACGCTACCAGCTACAAGTTTGTGACCAAGAATGGCACTAATGGCTTGCCCAACATCACAGTTGAGAAGGCGAGTAGACTAAAATGCCAAAATGAGTTGGAAATCTATATAGGATGTCACATTTGACTTTCTAATACCTACGGCTGTTGACAGTTTGAACGTGTCTAAAAGGCATCAGTCACGCTGACCTGAGATATTGCGTGTGTGTCTAGGTTCCCTTTGGCACAGACCAAGACGGTATGAACATCCTAGGACTGGTGGTGTTTGCCATAGTGTTTGGTGTAGCCCTGAGGAAGCTGGGAGAGGAGGGAGAGATCCTCATCAAGTTCTTCAACTCCTTCAACGAGGCCACCATGGTGCTGGTGTCCTGGATCATGTGGTAAGGGAGTCCTTTCCCCAGCAGCACTGTCGGGAATAGATGTGGGAGGGGACACACGCGTGATATGAGTTTTGCCACCCCGCGTTTATCTTTCACATGTCAACTCGTAATTGTTAGGATAGTAATATGGTATTTCAGTTGCGTTTTTCAAGGGCCCAAAGTCACTGTTGTATTGGTACTAGCATCACGTGGTAATATTGATGCATTTCTTTTTTTTTATTATCATTTTCGTACTTTTATTGTATTTGCGTCTTTACAAATTTACAACGGTAACCCACCTCTCCCCCTCTCCAGGTATGCCCCCCTTGGAATCATGTTCTTGGTAGCAGGGAAGATCGTGGAGATGGAGGACGTGGGAACGCTGTTTGCCAGCCTGGGCAAGTACATCGCCTGCTGTATCATTGGCCACGCCGTCCACGGCCTGCTGGTCCTGCCGGGCATATACTTTATCATCACTCGCAAGAACCCCTACACCTTCCTGTGGGGCATCTTCACCGCTCTGGCCACCGGCTTTGGCACCAGCTCCAGGTACGGTTGTAGTCACTAGATCACCATACTAGAGTTGATGGTAAGCCTTAATTACTCTTATACCAGTGTTGCTCTTATACCGTGCCAAAAACGCTCAACTCCTTTACTCTGCAGTTCAAATACAACTATTCCAATGCTATGTAACGTTACCAGTTAGTATACGACAAGCCCCTCACACGCTCCCCCCCCCCTCTCTCTCTCAGCTCTGCCACCCTGCCCCTGATGATGAAGTGCGTGGAGGAGAACAACGGCGTGTCGAAACACATCAGTCGTTTCATCCTGCCCATCGGGGCCACGGTGAACATGGACGGTGCCGCCCTCTTCCAGTGTGTGGCGGCCGTCTTCATCGCTCAGCTCAACAGCATCCCGCTCAACTTCATCCAAGTCTTCACCATCCTGTGAGTCCCGCTCCCTCTAGTCCGTTTGATTCAATCCAGTCCGATTCAGAGCGGCAGTTGTGTTGGGTAAAGCGGAGCAAACTGAAATGTAGTAGCTACAGTATATATACACACTCACACGTACAAAACAGAGTTGTATAAAGCTTGGGTCAAACTTGCTAGGCTGAGTTTTAGGAAACGCTGTGCTCTTGAGTGACTAATTCTCCCTGTGTGTCCCCCCCCCCGCCCTCTGTCAGAGTGACAGCCACGGCGTCCAGTGTGGGAGCAGCAGGGATCCCTGCTGGGGGCGTGCTGACGCTGGCCATCATCCTGGAGGCAGTGGGACTGCCCACCAACGACATCTCCCTCATCCTCGCCGTCGACTGGCTCGTGTGAGTACCTCGTGTTGACTGCAGTTCTATTGGAACAGCTCCTCCATCCATCAAGGCCTCTATAATGCTGTCGTATACATGTCATAACAGCCATGACCGTTTTTGTGTCTGCTTCACACACTTGACACAGCATTGACATGACGTAGTTATGGATACGGTGGAAGAACCCGGGTTTGGTTTGGTTTAAACCGTGATTGGACAATTTCTCTTGTTTCCAGTGACCGTACCTGCACCGTTCTGAACGTGGAGGGCGACGCCTTCGGAGCCGGGCTGCTGCAGTGGTACGTGGACCGCTCTGCCAAGCCCGAGGAGGGGGAGGAGCTAAACGAGGTGAAGATGGAGGATGAGACGCCCGCCGTGCCTGAGCACTCGCCCCTCATCGGAGAGAAGGAGAGCAGGGGTGCGGGCGACGAGAAGGCGGCGGCTCGCGGCTCTGAAAAAGAGTCCGTCATGTAGATGGTTCACTGCCGTGTCATCGATGACCCTCCGTTTGACCCCTCAATCTATACTCTCCATATGTGACCCCCTCATGCAGAAAGGAGGGGAGAGGACCTTTTCTGACTTCCATTCATAGACGATTCCTCTCCTTGTGTCTTCTCTCTTTCTAAGAGAAGACTAAGAGATCCAGGTTGGGGGGAGGGGGAAGGAGAGTGTGAACAGAGGCTGTTCAGATTTTAACATTAACTTTTTTTTTTTTTTTTACATAGATTTTTATAAGGACTCTAGTTTGGAATCCTTTGCCTCCAATTTTTAAATGTTTTATTTATTTCTGCTTTGGTTCAGAAGAGCTGGCCTTGACTTCCTCTCTTTTAAATATTTTTGTCAAAATGTATAACAGCAGGCAGACTTGAAAAGGTAAATATCTCCCTGTATTCTATATCTATTCCCATGTACAGTATGTTTTTTTTTGTGTATGAAGTAGCCTACACTAATTATCTCACTGCACTCTGTGAGAGTAGATGATGAAGATTCCTATGGTGGTACATAAGATGCACCAAATGAAGTTTAAATCCTCAGTGATGTTCCACTCCTGGGGAAAAAGGACCTTTTTGACACGAGCTCACTGTAAAATCACACACACTAATGTGGCTCTGTTCAATGCTTCTCATCTGTTACTGTGTCATTTCAATTAGTCAGTCCGGGGCTCGCGTCTATGCCAAGCACAAGAGGGCCCCCATGTTCTTACAATCTCCCGTTTTTGCACAGTCCAAACTTTTTTCCAATGTTACAAGAATGTGTGAGAGGTGTTGCCGTAGAGAGCCCCCTCTAGTAATTGAATAGGATATGTCATAATCTCTCTCAGTTCCATAATGGGACAAAATGGCAGCCATCTTGGTCAGGGAGAAATTCAAAACCAGTCTAATTGGAATTAATGGCAGTAGAGGCATAGGTGATGCATTTCCTGCTTTTTCTCAGGCAGGGGGGAAAAGTAAAGCATGTGATATATCAGAAATTGTGCTATAGAAATAATGTCACCCTGAATTATTGACATATATTATACAGGTTTTTATGTGTACATATCCTCTAAAATATATGTAAAGAGACCATAAATGTGTCAGATTTTGTTTTCTTGGAAAGTGCTATTATATGATAGAATATCAATACTTGTTGCATTTATGGTCTTATCATCAACTGATTTGAGCCAGTGTATGGCTGTGGATTGACTGTATTGTTTAAATGGAATATTCAGTTAATTTGAAACATTTTTATAGACTCATTCCTCAAACTGTCTGGCTAACTAGATAGCTAATACACACATACAGTGCAGATCAATCATTTTTGTTTTACACTGTTTTACCACCGCGCTGGCAAAACATAGTTGACCAACATGGCTGACTTTTGGACCTTGATAAGAAGGTTCATGTCCGTTCTAGTTGCTAACACTATGGGTGTTGCACTCCGTGTGCCCTCATTAGGATAGGGGTCGCAGTAACAGGAGGTTGCATGTCCTATGTTTTTTTGGGCTTAGGACTTTCGGGAGAAGCGTGGGAAGATGAGTGGGGTAGGTAAGTCTCTGAGGCAAATGAATTTATAGAGGGAAGAAATTCAAATTGTCTCTATTACAAAAGTGTATTTTTAGAGCAATTGTTATTGGCTGTAAGCCATTTATCAATTTGTGTTTTATTTCATTGCTTTTAATGGTCTCCAAAGCAGAAGAGGCCAGTAGGAACATACTCTGACATTATCCTCTTTTTGTGTCCGTTCTACCGTTTTAAAATGGTCTCCAAACCGGCTTCCCTTCGTTAGTGAAGCATGTCCCTTACCGAAACCATTGGCACACCTTTAAAACATTTTTTTTAAAGACTTATTTAAATTATTTTACCGTGTATTTTTGCTAGTTATTTGATGTTTTAATCATTTGTTGGTAATAGCTTTTTATTCTCAAAAGATGTTTATTTTGTTCAACGGTTATTTGTTTGTGTGCGTATGTACCTACTACTTCTGTTCGGCTCTTTCCCCGTTGCGGTTAGTTCAGACAATGTGTCCTGTGGTCCGCTCATTTGTAATACCCATCCATCCAGCGTTGATAGGGTCAGTCCATACCGCTGAGAGGAAATCCATACTGTGTCTGTCACTGCCTGTGTTGTGGTTCAAAAGCTGAGGGATGGACCTGGATCAATTCGAAGCAAGAGTATGCAAGGACTGACCATCCATGATATCAAAATGATAGTTTTAACTATGTTTTGAGGCTGTACAGTGTTTGTCTACAAATACTTAGTTTGGAGTATAAAACACTTTTATTTTGGGGTTCAGATTGGGGTTCAACAGTTGAACTAAGCTCATGAGCATGTCTAAGTTATATTCTTCAAGAATCAATGGGTACACTGTGTCATTAATTTATACGTCCGAAAATGTATGTAGCAACTAAGGATTCTAGCTTGAACAATTCCTCACATTTTCTCTGAAGATTTGGTTTCCTAACCTCACCGCCTGTATTCAATCTACTCTCTGAGCTTATTTATTTTAGGAACAGTGATTTACAAAGGTAAACCTTCAATAGTGGACATACTAGCAATATGCTGGTTACCGGGGATAGTTTGCAAAAAGAAGGCTACAAAAATACAGTTTACTGTATCAGCCAGGTTGATATCTCGTTTGGAACAATTGTCTTGAAGGCGCAGCATCCTATTTTTCAGATGTAAACATATTTTTATATTGCAAAACCACTTTTGAACCTTTGATGCCACCTTTTGGTTCCATAGCCTTTTCTCCCTGCTGTCTTTTTATGCAATGCTGTAAATAAATGCTTATCATTCCACAGGGTCTTCGGAGTGACGTCACCACGTTTGTGTTTGAGTCAGCGTGTGTACAGATATGTGTGGTGATGGTGGATGGGACTCAGAATGGCACACATACACAATCCATGTCTCAATTGTCTCAAAGCTTAAAAATCCTTCTGTAACCCGTCTCCTTCATCTTCACTGATTCGAAATTCATTTTATTAACAAGTTATATCAATAAGGGATATGATAGCTTCACCTGCATTCACCTAGTCAGTCTATTGCATTTTGTACACAATATATATATATATGACACATTGTGAATAGGCCCTCCAGACAAGACATGTTTGTTAGGTAGTGGTTACTGGCGATGCCCATGAATGAACACATTACACAGACTACCTGGTACTGCATCCAGCCTCCACGAAGTGTTGACGGGGAGGCCTGTAAAATAATGTCCTCCTATTCATTCTAATGGAACTTCAGACTTTCCCAACACACACAAAATGCAGTCACCAACATTACAATATTACATCGCCCACCTGGGTCCCACACTAACCGGCGCTGAGGGGTTTCATGAGGTTCAGCGCTATATGGCCCCTTCTGTCAGTGGAAGAATGGCTGGCATTAGGTTTTACAACAGGGGACATTTAGGGTAAATTGTACTACAGTGACATTCCTGGGTCTCCTATTAGACCTGATCATTGTTCCTCTGTTAGCAATGTAACTTTACACCCCTCCCAATTGAATTCAGCCAACAGTTCTACTTTACATGCCGAGGGAAAGAAAGAAGACGGAGGTATATTGAGTACACTGAAGTGTGTTCTGGCGTTCTTGTATTTGGATTTAGCTTATCAATGTAGGATTCAGAAATGCAACTTAGTTGGATAGATGTTGTCAGGGGGATTTTGCAGCTATTGACTTTACCACGGCAATATTCATAAGTTACCCATTCAATGTCCACTACATGCCGCCTCTCATTCAGAGGTGGCTAGACATGGCCAAGGAGAAATGTTAAGGCTCTTCTGCCACCTGCTGGTGAGACAGGGGAGTTGCATACTAAATCCTGCTATTTTTGTCAAAACCAAAGAAAGCTTTAGGCCCTCCTGGTAAATTAATTTCTTAAATGATTCCTGAAAAACTGGAATGTATACAAAGCTGTCTCATCAAAGCCATACACCTCAAATGACAAAACACAAATAACAGGGGTGTTATAATTCATTTTTTTTCAGTCCATGAAAAAGTGACACATTGATAGCAAAATTCTGGTTAGTGTGCTGGTGAGTTTTGAGCCTTTTGCCTCACTTGTAAAATGACAGGTCAAGCACAACAAGTGGCACCTATTAGACATCAGTCTTTCACTTACAATTCAGATGACTTTTAACATTCCAGTCAAGGCAGGGCACAAATGTGACAGCAACACTCAACAGATGACACACACACACACATTTAATTTAGAATATTGGATAAACTAGTGGATAGTTTCATAATTCATACCTGGGATTTGAATGTGCCCGCATGGACTGATAGAGCTTTATCCAAGGCCTCAGGTGAATATCCAAGTCAGAGTTGAAGAGAAAGCTCCTCATTTTACCACTGGGAAATGGGACGGCCATAATCGGCAAGCTGATGGAACGTGCCAAAGCCTACCCGGTGGCATCAGTCGACAGTTCAAAAGGTCAAAAGTCATACATCTCATACACTGAACACGAAGTGCACAAATCTCAAATAAGAAAGTGCATCAGTGCAACATATCCGCACATGTACTCCATGAAATATGTCTTTAGCTTTAGGACAGAATTGACCAACCAACACATTTATATTCATGACATCAATAATAACACAGGTATCGACACTGATTGTGTCAGATATTGCTTAACAGCAGCTGATGTTGTGGTGGATATGCCATTGGATATCTGGAAGCACTTTGAGCACCTGAAAATGACTAGGAAACTATGTGGTAATAATAGCTAATACTTCCTGGTACTATTTTAAAAGAAAAATCAAAACAATTGATAACCACCTTGTACTTAATGGTACCCCCCCCCCCAAAAAGATTGAATATAATTACTGTGTAATTACCATTTTACCATGTCATTTCTTACTAAATACCTGGTCATGTATGTACCGGAAAATGATGTGCACCAGAATACCGTTTTGAATGTGTAAATACTTTGTCTCTATACTTAACTTACAGCTTATACAGAATAATGGACCTCTGCAAGGAGTCTCCAATTGACCTGTCATGTAGGTACAGTTGAAGTCAGAAGTTTACATACACTTAGGTTGGAGTCATTAAAACTTGTTTTTCAACCACTCCACACATTTCTTGTTAACAAACTATAGTTTTGGCAAGTCGGTTAGGACATCTACTTTGTGCATGACAAGTAATTTTTCCAACAATTGTTTACAGACAGATTATTTCACTCATAATTCACTGTAGCACAATTCCAGTGGGTCAGAAGTTTACATACACTAAGTTGACTGTGCCTTTAAACAGCTTGGAAAATTCCAGAAAATGATGTCATGGATTTAGAAGCTTCTGACATAATTTGAGTAAATTGGAAGTGTGGATGTATTTCAAGGCCTACCTTCAAACTCAGTGCCTCTTTGCTTGACATCATGGGAAAATCCAAAGAAATCAGCCAAGACCTCAGAAAAATAATTGTAGACCTCCAAGTCTGGTTCATCCTTGGGAGCAATTTCTAAACGCCTGAAGGTACCACGTTCATCTGTACAAACAATAGTATGCAAGTATAAAAACCATGGGACCACGCAGCCGTCATACCGCTCAGGAAAGAGAAGTGTTCTGCCTCCTAGAGATGAACGTACTTTGGTGCGAAAAGTGCAGATCAATCCCAGAACAACAGCAAAGGACCCTGTGAAGATGCTGGAGGAAACAGGTACAAAAGTATCTATATCCACAGTAAAAACCAGTCCTATTACGACATAACCTGAAAGGCCGCTCAGCAAGGAAGAACACACTGCTCCAAAACCGCCATAAAAAAGCCAGACTACGGTTTGCAACTGCACACGGGGACAAAGATCGTACTTTTTTGAGAAATGTCCTCTGGTCTAAAAATAGAACTGTTTGGATATAATGACCATCGTTATGTTTGGAGGAAAAATGTGGAGGCTTGCAAACCAAAGAACACCAATCCAACCGTGAAGCACGGGGGTGGCAGCATCATGTTGTGGGGGTGCTTTGCTGCAGGAGGGACTGGTGCACTTCACAAAATAGATGGCATCATGAGAAGAGAAAATTATGTGGATATATTGAAACAACATCTCAAGACATCAGTTAAAGCTTGGTCTTCCAAATGGACATTGACCCAAGCATACTTCCAAAGTTGTGGCAAAATGGCTTAAGGACAACAAAGTCAAGGTATTGGAGTGGCCATCACAAAGCCCTATCCTCAAGCCTATAGAACATTTATGGGCAGAACTGAAGAAGTGTGTGCAAGCAAGGAGGCCTACAAACCTGACTCAGTTACACCAGCTGTCAGGAGGAATGGGCCAAAATTAACCCAACTTATTGTGGGAAGCTTGTGGAAGGCTGCCTGAAATGTTTGACCCAAGTTAAACAATTTAAAGGCAATGCTACCAAATACTAATTGAGTGTATGTAAACTTCTGACCCACTAGGAATCTGATGAAAGAAATAAAAGCTGTAATAAATAATTCTCTCTACTATTATTCTGACATTTCACATTCTTAAAATAAAGTGGTGATCCTAACTGACCTGAGACAGGGATTTTTTACTCGGATTAAATGTCAGGAATTGTGAAAAACTGAGTTTAAATCCATTTGGCCTAGGTGTATGTAAACTTCCGACTTCAACTGTATATGTTTTGGGTTGTGGCTCGAATCGTTTTGTCCTTTTGTCGGGCCACATGAAAGCTCCAAAGGTCCCAGCCACACCCCTCCCTCACAGCCGGCTCCTATCCAGCCTCTTCTTGGCAGGGTTTGGGTACTGGGGGTTCTCGATGACCCCCTCCCCAAACTTGAGCTCCAGGAAGGCGCGGTGGTTGTTCGGGCCGTAGGCGGTGACGCCGGCGAAAGGCATCGGCACCAGCGGCTGCAGGAAGTGCTCGGGGAACTCCACATCCTGTTTGTGCTCCATCCACGTGTCTTTGGTCATGACGCCGTTCCGCGGGTAGAAGGGCCACAGGTCCACGTGGAGGTGGTTAGCCTCGCTGTATTGCACCCGATAGAAGTCCCCCTCCACTGCCCGCTCCCACACATAGCCGTTAGCATCCACCAGAGAACCAGAGTCCAGGTTCTTCAGGTAGTCACAGTTGGGCACGTCCTCCAGGTAGATGCCCAGGTCCACATCATAGTCCCAGGGGATGATGTCCTGGTGGCGGGCCGCCCCCAGCAGGGAGCCTCCTTCCAGCCAGTAGCGCACCCCGGAGCTCTCCAGGATGTTGATCACATACTTGGTGGTCTCGCGGAGGGCGCGCAGGCAGCAGGGAGGTGTCCAGCGCTCCAGGTACAGGTACTCAGGGGTGTCGTCCCGGACAGTACCGAAGCAACGCTTCGTCTCCTTCCCACAGCCGTGCCACTGCTCCTTCCCATCAGCCAGTAGCAGACGCTTCAGCCCAAAGTTCCTCATCAGCTGGCTAGTGGCCTCCTTCAGATGGCTGTCTGCCTTCCACTGGTTGTGGGCTGAGCTGAAGAGAGGCCGGTGGCTGGGGAGAAGCAGGGGCTCTCCAGGAGCTTGACCTTCCAGCCATGCAGGGAGGTCTGGATGAAGAGTGAGGGCAGCAGGGGCCTCCCCAGTGGGACAGACAGGTTGAAGAGGTCCTCAGAGCGGATGAGGACCACCACGTCCCCCTGAAGGGCTGTACACACGCTACCACTGGTCCCAGACGCCGCTGTGGAATAGGTGGCCGTCCACTCTCTAAGGCTGACCCGCAGGTGCAGGCACTGAACGGTCGAGCGTGCCAACACTGGGGAAGCCACCAGCCCCACCCTCCCCCTCCAGCTCCCGGATCAGCCTCTCCACAGCCCGGCCCTGCTCCAGCTCCACCCCGTCAGGCACCAGCAGCACAAACTCTGTCTGAATGTGAAACTCTGGCCGGTGGGCCTGCGGAGGCTGCTCGGGGCTGGGGGAGAGCACCAGGAGACGGGCCCCCTCGGGGAGAGACAGAGGGGGGTAGGGCGGGGTGTCAGACACAGCCAGGAAGGGCAGCTCAGGTCTCTGGTGCAGGAAGGAGCGTGCCACATCACCGACGTAGGTCTCAAAATTCTCAAACTCCCGTAGGAGGACAGTCACACGAGGGCCGTGGCTGTTCCCCTCTCCCCCGACACCTCCAGCGCCAACCATCCCTGCGCCAATCCCTACCAGGCCCCCCATGCCGCCCTCCAGCCCGGAAGCAGGTAAGGCAGCCTTCCTGGAGCCCCTTCCTGGGTCCCGGCGTTTCTCCATCATCTGCTGCTGGGCTTGGAACACATAGTAAAGGATGAGCAGGTTCAGAGCGATGGCTCCAGTCAGAAGGCCCTGGCAGAAACTCACCCGCATGGCACCTCTTGCTGCACTCGTCTGGCTCAGGGAAAGGAGAAGGTATAGGATGGAGCTCTCTATTCAGAAAGCCTGTCCATAAACATCAGGACCCCATCGGTAAAGAGCTACAGCCTATGTGCATCGGAAGAGTAATGGCCAGCTGCTGGAATAGCTGAAATACACAGAAAACACAGGAATTTAAAATGAGTCCTTAAAAAAAGGATTCTAAAGCACTTCAGATGGCTGTGATAGGCTTTAGAGGCTGTAGTCTAGTTTATTACATTATATTCAAACGTCAAGGGACTAGGTGCAGTGTGTCTCACATACATGGACTGGATTGCCCTAGTTCTCTTCGGCCAATACTTTGACCTAGATTGTAACCGTAACTATAAATTACAGCCAAAATGAGCCACGGAGATGCTTCAAATTGATGCTCCGTGTAAGTATAGGCCTATGCTCCCTTCTAGAATTGCTACCGTAGGCTGTCAAGTATTGCTACAGCAATACTACCACATTTCCAGTACCTAGAACGGTGTCTGCATCATGCAATGTACTTTTTATGCTGTCAATTTAATGCTGACAGTAGACTACACCTATAATGCATGGCTTCTATGCAACCATGATCATTCTCCATCATTTCATAAAGACCACCCCACAAAATGACCCCTATAAACGCTTCATATGCAGGACTCGTTTGTCTTCCAATGTGAATCACGTTCTCCCCGTTATATTGCCTAACATTCTCCAACTCGTTAGAATGAAATAGCATACAAACCATAATGCGCGGAGCGTTACATCGAATTTGCTCGCTGTGTGGAAAGGTGGCTGAGCCAAGCACAAACACGGAGACACCACCGGTGCAATAGCGCTTACTGACAGTGTAAAATGTGAATGTTATACTGACAAATAAACTAAAGAAGTGTTCATACACTGGGAGTTCTAGATTATTATCAACACCGCGGTCTGTAACGTTATACCCTTGCTTTGCTGTTTTGGAAACGACCACAGGAAGCTTGCGTGAGATCACAATATGGCAGGAAGCGACGTCCTTGGTTACTGTAACGGGAGAGAGAGGGGAAAAAACGACCCCCCCCCCTGTAGTAGATTTGCTCTTAGCTCATTTTTTGGCACCGTTCCTCCACGGGAGTTCTTGCATTTACTCTTTACGCGAGAGAGGAAGAAAGAAGGTTCGAGCGTTAGAGCTGGGTTTGTGAGGGACGGGGTTGTTGTTATTGTTATCGCTACTTGTTTTCCCCACCTCCCTGTCCTGGCGAAAGCTCAAAGCGCTAAAATGGAGGCGGAAAGATCCGGCGGAGTAGCAGGGGGAACGAACCAGAACTCTGGAGGCAGCGGCGTGGGGCGCAACCCGAACGGGCCGAAATCAGTGCTCGGGCAGGCGACAACAGCAGCAGCGGCAGCGATGGCTGGATCGTCGCAGCCTCGAGAACCACAAGACGGCGACGCAGGCCTATCGCTTCCCGGGATCTTGCACTTTATCCAGTTCGAATGGGGACGCTTCCAGACCGAGAAATATCGTTGGGAAGCCGAGCGAGATGAACTCAGGGTAATTATAGTGTTATCATCAAGCAATAGCTGTGTAGACTATGTATTACTAGCTTGTTACGATTGAGAAAAAAGCTAGCCTAGCATTGCCAACATCCCACAGAAGTCACGATCGCTCCTCAATACTTTCCCCAATCGGACAGAATTACTGTCCACATAATCGCGAACCTATTCACCCCTATGCTCCTGGATAGCAGTTCTAAAGCTTTTTTGTGTGATCAAACCAAACCCAATATTTGGGGGTTCCAAAAAAATGTCACCGTTCTTGACTAGTCTAAAACACTGGGTTGTGGATTTATTTAATGTTCACCATCAATCACAGGACGCTCAATTATCCGTGTGTTTCACATTGAGGCGCAGTCACTGTCCGAGCCACACGCTGATCCCAACGCAGCCAGACATATAGTCCACATTGTCTAATTATAGCGGATCACACAGGTGGCGGTGTCAATAGGCTTTGTAGAGTTGCCCCAACGGTAATTAACGCCAGATGGTTGGACTCCGCTGTTCTTCAACCCCATCATGGTTTCTATTTTTCTCTCTGCGAGATTATGGTGGGTCACGTGACTCACTGTCAATTACAACAGGGATTCAGTGATGCGTCTGTAAATCCCGGAGCCACACACACACACACTAAAAAGACCGATGACGTAATGCGGTTCTTCCGCCGTTTACACACGTTCACATGTACACTCATGCCTGCCTGGGGAGTGCAAAGCGTGTTTTTTTTTATTGCTTTCCCCATCACGTGGCCTTCTCCTGTCAGCACGTTTAATTATAAGGATGCTGAATGAACATGAGCTGATGAAATACGAGTTTGCTTGATTATTTACAATAGCCTAAAGGTCTGTGTAGAAAAGCAATAGCATTCCACTGCTGTCAGTGTATTTCACTCTCCCGCTCCCTCTACCCTATAGGCTATAGCCTAGTTAGAAGTAGGAACTTTATATAATATGGATGAACCATAACAAACTGGCCGTGCTGATCTTATAGCAGTGTGGGGATTGAAGTCAGAAGTATGTCACCACCACCACTAGAGTCTTACTGGGAAGGATTACTGTGCATGAACGTGAGTGTGTGTGTGTGGTCTAGTTTTCACAGGCTCAATTAGCAGCAGAACTCGGGCCAGAAGAGAGAGAGAGAGAGAGAGAGAGAGAGAGAACACACAGTCATGCAGAGAGAGAGAGAGAGAGAGAGAGACAGACAGACAGACAGACACAGACAGACAGACAGACAGACAGACAGACAGACAGACAGACAGACAAAGAGAAGTAAAGGGCGAAAGAACACATGGCCATGCACACAGAAAGAGACGATGAGCGAACAGAGAAATAGAAAGAGAGAAACCCACAAACAGACGAAGAGAGCAGAGAGAGAGAGACAGACAGACAGACAGACAGACAGACAGACAGACAGACAGACAAAGAGAAGTAAAGGGCGAAAGAACACATGGCCATGCACACAGAAAGAGACGATGAGCGAACAGAGAAATAGAAAGAGAGAAACCCACAAACAGACGAAGAGACACGGACCGAGAGACAGGCCACGAGGCGAATAAAGAGAGAAAGTAGACAAACACCAAACAGCATGAGAGAGAGAGAGAGAGAGAGACAGAGAGAGAGACAGAGAGAGAGAGAGAGAGAGAGAGAGAGGCGTTTGGGTGCCCTGTTCAAACAGTAGCCCAGCAGTTTACATAAGAGGACACCAGTGGCTGCTAAAATAGAGATAGCCCTGTGGCGAACACACACACAGCCTCCATGAACATACACACAGAACACACAACACTATACAGAATAATAGCCTACAGTTTCCTCTGGGCTAGTGCTCTGTCTCAAACCAAAAGTTGATTGATGACTGCCTGGTGTGTGGAAACCATTGGCCTTCCCTGCCATGTGACTGTATGCGTATGTGACATTGACAGGGCGTGTATGGTGTGCCAGTGGTATCTTTTTTAGGGCTGAATCGTGTCGTTAAACGGGAACACCTGTGTGGCACTCTGTCTCCTGTGACAGCCAGCCAGGCTGTGGCGGGGCTGGGTCGAGCAGTTGGCTAGGCCAGGTGTGACCTAACGTAGCAGGTGTTTCTTTCTGGTCCTGACAAGATATATTTTTCTTCTGCACTGTTCAACCAATCCAGTTCAGTGTCGCCTTGTTGACGCCCAAACGCGTAGGTCACGTCACAGGCTCTCTCTCTCAATTTCTCTGACAACCAGATGCATCCGGTTGTCATTGACCCCCGCGAAGGGTGGGCCAGGTGTGACGTCCCCAGAGCAGAGCCACAGGGCCATGTGACCACAGCCAGCAGGCCATGCCAGGGGACAGACAGACAGGTGGCACAGCTCTGGGCCCTGTTATTCATCACTGATCTCGCATGACCGGGGATAGGTCAAAGCTATGTGGCGGCAGCCCTGGCTTAATCCTATCCGGTCAGGTAAGATCAGTGATTCCTTTAAGAAAGCGAGGACGAGGGATACAGCTATAAAACCCGCAGGCCTCTCACCTCTGTCAGGCTATATCTGTCCCGTAGAACTGTAGAGGGGGTCCAAATCAAACAAAGTCATTTCTCTACTGAATATCTGAATATACTCCTGCTGAGTCTGTAGAGAAAAGAGTCTCTACATCTCGTGTCCTACTTCATTCGGCTTAGTACAGTCGGTGCTGATCAAGGACCTACAGCACTCCTAGCTGGCTCATACATGTCAGATTAGATTTCAACGTTGCGATCGCAGTTGCGCCACAGTTGCTACTTGCCATAAATGGAAGGACAGAGCGCTTTGTAGCCGTTGACACTCAAGAACAGTGGCACTCCGACTAGTGGTGACCCAGATGACACCACTTCCTGCTGGGGCATGTTAAGTGGGGCCCGTAGTGCCCTTCTCTCAGCTCTAATGAAATGCCCAGTGCTCTCATGCATGACACGCGTATGTACAGTACTGTGCTTCGCTCACCCCTCGCACACTTCTGGGCTCTCTCACACTTCATTTGGCCTTTCTTTCTCACACTGACACACGCAAAGTCACACATGCAGACTTTTTGCACAACTTAAGCGCTCTCGCACACTCACCTACACATGCACACACACACACACACTCTCTCTCTCTCTCTCTCTATCGTTCTCTCTCTCTCGTTCTCTCTCTCTCTCTCTCTCTCTCTCTCTCTCTCTCTCTCTCTCTCTCTCTCTCTCTCTCTCTCTCTCTCTCTCTCTCTCTCTCTCTCTCTCTCTCTCTCTCTCTCTCTCTCTCTCTCTCTCTCGTTCCCTGTCCCAGAAAAGTCCCCTGCTCTACTTGTTGGCTGATGGGTCCCAGAGGGATGGAGGATGACATAGAGGTAAAGGAGAGGAAGAGCTGCCCTTGACCCTGTTCAGCGGTGGTGGCGGGGGCGGGGGGGGCTGACTGATGAAATGCGCCAGTCAGAACTCCTCAGCAGGCCAACTTCTGAGAGAGCCATATAGAGAGTGCTGTAGTGTTTTTACTCCGAAAGGTAGTTGTTCAACAGTGTTCAACAGGCATGTTTATAACATAGTTGATGCCCTTTATATTACAGGTCACAGCTGTTTCTTTTGGTTCAGGTTGTGACTTAATTTGTCCCAGAGGGCAATTGTTTTTTGGCACCAAGGAGTACGTAGACGTACATACAATGCTAGTGCATGAGTCATGGGTTGGCAGCCGTCAATATCAATATAACATTGCTCATGATCAACCATTAGCAGCAGCAATCGTGTAAAGTAAGGCCTACATAGAAGGCAAGTAAAGTTGACGTGACATTTTGGAGAATGTGCACAGCGCACATCATTCAAATGTGCGGATTAAAAAATGCTGACCACGTTAGCATCATCGGCCCATGTAATGACAACCAGGGCAATAAAACTAGTTAGGACAGACTAACCTCGTCCCTGTATTCACGAGGCCAATGGCCGTAGGGGTCAAAGGTAAATGAGTGCTTGTACCTGTTAGTCTTAACAGTTGGGGGAATCTACACCGGGAGCCAGAGGGTAGGACATGGAACATCCTGGTGTCGGGGGCGGGCACAGCCAGACAGGATAGATTCTAACTTCCTCAGCACTCATCTGCTGTACAGGTCAGACAGACAACGCTGCTGGACTGCTGTGATCTTAACACTTTTACTATCCTAGCTAGTGCTTTTTTTGTTGGTTGTTGTTGCTTTGATACCGAGGTTACCATGCCAACAGATCAAAGAAAATGGTAGGACCGATTTCAATGTACGCTTTATAAAAGAGAGTCTTCAAGGTCCTGTCAACCTGGAACTTTTGCCCGTTTCCTGAAAAGGTGTCGCTGGTACTTCTCGCACATCATGTCAGTGTTGCACTCAAAGCTCAATTGATCATCAATCATGGTCCCAAGATATTTATAATTGGCTATGGTGTCTACCACCTGGGCCATGAGGATAGTGTTCTGAGAGGTAGGGAGTTGACACTTGAAGTCCATACACATATCTTTTGGTTTTTGTCACATTCAGTTGTAGGAAACCGCCGTGGCACCAATGAACAAACTCCTTAACAGGAGTTTGTTTCATCGTCTGAAGCAGACAGACTATTTCTGAGTCGTCCGCAAACTTTAGGATGTGCTGGTTCTTGTACTGGCTATGACACTCATCAGTGTGCAGGATATAGAGGAGGGGCGAGGACACAACCCTGGGGTGAGGATCCAGTCCACTACACTAGAGTCTACACTAAAACGATTAGGGAGTTTGTTCGTAGACCTTGCGAGACACTACGTGACCAAAAGTATATGTGGACAACCTGCTCGTCGAACATCTCATTCCAAAATCATGGCCATTAATATGGAGTTGCCCCCCCCACCTCCCCCCTTTGCTGCTAGAGCAGCCTCCACTCTTCTGGGAAGGCTTTCCACCAGATGCTGGAACATTGCTGCACTAAGAGCGTTAGTGGGGTCAGGCACTGATTAGGCCTCGCTCACAGTCGGCGTTCCCATTCATGACAAGGTACAAATCTGTCGTTCTGCCCCTGAACAGGCAGTTAACCCACTGTTCCGAGGCCGTCATTGAAAATAAGAATTTGTTCTTAACTGACTTGCCTAGTTAAATAAAGGTAAAATAAAAATAAAAATCCCAAAGGTGTTTTGATGGGGTTAAGGTCAGGGCTCTGTGCAGGTCAGTCAAGTTCTTCCACACCACCAATCTCGACACACCATTTCTGTGTGGACCTTGCTGCCCGATTGTGAAGCGCGATTCATCAGCCCAGCGCAGCGTTTCCACTGCTCCAGAGTCCAATGGCTGCGAACTTTACACCACTCCAGCCGACACTTGGCGTTGTGCATGGTGAACTTAGGCTTGTGTGCGGCTGCTCGGCCATGGAAACCCATTTCACAAAGCTCCCGAGGAACAGTTCTTGTGCTGAAGTTGCTTCCAGAGGCAGTTTGGAACTCAGCAGTGAGTGTTGCAACTGAGGACAGCCGATTTTTACACGCTATGTGCTTCGGCGGTCCTGTTCTGTGAGCTTGTGGCCTACCACTTCGTGGTTGTGTCCTTATTGCTCCTATACATTTCCACTTCCATCAAACACTTACAGTTGACTGAAGCAGCTCTAGCCGGGCAGAAATGTGAAGAATTTGCTTGTTGGAATGGTGGCATCCTATGACGGTGCCACGTTGAAAGTCACTGAGCTTTTCAGTAAGGCCATTCTACTGCCATTTTTTTTGTCTATGGAGATTGCATGGCTGTGTGCTCGATTTTATACACCTGTCAGCAACGGGTGCGGCTGAAATAGCCGAATCCACTCATTTGAAGGGGGGGGGGGGGGTCCAAATACGTGTGTGTGTGTGTGTGTGTGTGTGTGTGTGTGTGTATAGTGTATATGCTTGAACTTTTGATGTGGGTTTGATCACAGATCACTGATCTGTAGGGAAGCCATCAGAGTGAAGTAAATCGCCTAAAGTAAGACTCCTTCTCTCACCTCTACTGGCCACACTTCCAGACTCAGGACCTACTCCAATACTTTTGAAATGCATCATCCCTCCCTCCCGCCCATGAGGTCCTTGCTGATCTGTATATGATAGGATGGCCCTGGTGAAGTTCAATTCCCACCTTATTTCTGTCCGCAGTCCAGCTCTTCCAGCAAGGAAGGAAGGAAGGAAAGGTGCGTGTTTAAAACGGGGCCCCTGGATTGGACAAGATCCTGTTGTTCAGACAGGGAGGGGACGCGATGTTCATGGATCGTCATGGTACTCTGACATGGACAGATGACATGCTCCTCCTGTGCGTACACTGTACCACAGCACAACAGACACACACACACACACACACACACACACGGCAAGTAAAGCCATGTCAGATTGCAGGGCGCCAGTGGAGACAGAAGTGGGAGTATATATTTCCAGGAATGTCGGGGACAGTGGGAGAGATGACTGATGCTTATCTGGGATGAAAGGGACACTCCAAAGAAGTGTGTGTAAAGAAGACGTGTGCGCGTGTGTGAGTGCGTGTACAAAGCGTTAGAAAAATGGCTGCACCCAACACAGTGCATCTACCTGGTCCTTCACTACCCGGCTTGGCCGCTCCTCTGCTATCCCCAGGCGGACACAGCTCTGAGCATAGTGCCCTTCAGGTCTATTTTAGTACCGGGAGTCTGTAGGCGTGACATGTAGCTGCTGCTAAACCAGATAGAACGCTTCAATCTGAAACGCACGGGAGGTGCTGCACACAAAGTGATGCGTCATCAGCAGAGGTAGTTTCGGTTTGCAGTAGCACCGTCACATTCTTCATGTTTGCGCGAGTACGGTTTGTGTATCCCAGCCGTAAGGTCTCGCTGGCGTCGACCTCGTGCAGACCGCCATGGTAGACGTGCCGGCGGCATTTTTAGACTGCTCTACTTTTCTGGGGCCCGGGAAGAGCGATTGGACCACACACACGCACTTCTCTCCTCACGATGGTTTCCCCCCTCCAGATGTCTGGGTTTGCTGGTCAGGAGAAGTTCTAAATACAGAACGCCACTCCGTCCACAACCCGCTACTTAGCCCGGTGCTCGGTTATGGAGCCAAACCCACGGTATTTCTGCACTGTATGTTGTATTTGTTTGAGTGGTCCAAACAAACTTTGCCTGGGATGTGGCATGCTCAGTAATGTTGTGTGTGTGTGTGTGTGTGTGTGTGCTCATATGCTTGACCTGTGCGTGTGTGCGCGCGCAGGCTCAGGTGACGTTCCTGCAGGGTGAGAGGAAGGGGCAGGAGAACATGAAGCAGGACCTGGTCAGGCGGATTAAGATGTTGGAGTACGCCCTTAAACAAGAGAGGTCAGACGCACGCACGCACACAGACACACACAGACACACACACACAGTGTAAGGCTTGGGTAACACTGCCATCTTGTGGTTCTTCCTCTCTCTGCAGGTCCAAACACCAGAAGCTGAAGACAGGCAGTGACCAGAGCCCAGGGGAGAAGAAACCAGAGGCAGAACAAGGTATGCAGGCTCTATGATGACCTTATGTAGACTCTACGTATGCTCTAGGCCAGGGGTGTCAAACTCATTTTGCCCCGGGGGCCGCATTCGGTCTTCAATAACATTTTTTGGGGTTATATTTCCTCGCCATCCAAATGTGCAAAAAATGAGTCCTTCTAGCCATAATTTGATGCTGCCTGACTTTCTACCTTTTATTTCTGTGATTGTTAGCGAGTTGGACACAGTCAAGAAACTGTACGAATGTAGGTCCTTTATCAATTCTACTCATTTCTGTTTTGGTCTTTAGAGAGTATATTAACACACAAAAACATGAAATATCATTTTTTCCACCAACGGGCCGGATTGGACCCTCTCGGATGGTCTAATGATTGGTTCACAATGTAGCCTAGATCTAATGCATTCTAAAGCAGAACTAGTAACTTCCCTATGCTTCTGTTTCCACGTTTTCACCATTGAAGTGTGTGTGTGTGTGTGTGTGTGTGTGTGTGTGTGTGTGTGTGTGTGGAGCTGTAAGTGTTTCTCTGGTGATTCCTTCTGTTATATCGGCGCTTCCTCCTCTAATTGACTCGTCCTGTACCCCGCAGTGCCTAATGGGCCAGCAGAGTCTGAATCTGAGCCAGCCAATCAGATGTCCTGGAAGGAGGGCCGTCAGCTACTGCGCAAGTAAGGCTTTCTCCCCATAGCGGGAGCAAGGCCTCCTCCCCGTAGCGAGAGCAAGGCCTCCTCCCCGTAGCGAGAGCAAGGCCTCCTCCCCGTAGCGAGAGCAAGGCCTCCTCCCCGTAGCGAGAGCAAGGCCTCCTCCCCGTAGCGAGAGCAAGGCCTCCTCCCCGTAGCGAGAGCAAGGCCTCCTCCCTGTAGCGAGAGCAAGGCCTCCTCCCCGTAGCGAGAGCAAGGCCTCCTCCCCGTAGCGAGAGCAAGGCTTCCTCCCCGTAGCGAGAGCAAGGCTTCCTCCCCGTAGCGAGAGCAAGGCTTCCTCCCCGTAGCGAGAGCAAGGCCTACTCACCGTAGCGAGAGCAAGGCTTCCTCCCCATAGCGAGAGCAAGGCTTCCTCCCCGTAGCGAGAGCAAGGCCTACTCACCGTAGCGAGAGCAAGGCTTCCTCCCCGTAGCGAGAGCAAGGCCTCCTCCCCGTAGCGAGAGCAAGGCTTCCTCCCCGTAGCGAGAGCAAGGCCTCCTCCCCGTAGCGAGAGCAAGGCTTCCTCCCCGTAGCGAGAGCAAGGCTTCCTCACCGTAGCGAGAGCGGCACTGTCCTCAACACCTTTAAACAAACTGTTGAGTCTGAATGAAGAGGCTGATCGTGTGTGTCCATGGTTTGCTCGTGTGTGTGTGTTCGGTGTGTGTGTAGGTACCTGGAGGAGGTGGGCTACTCGGACACCATCCTGGACATGCGTTCGAAGCGTGTGCGCTCCCTGCTGGGTCGTACCAGCCCCGAGGCTAACGGCGCCCCGGCCAGCAGCGAGCAGCAGCCCGCCCCGGACCCTGAGCCCCTGGCAGGGGGGGAGTCACTCCTCATCAGACAGATAGAGGAGCAGATCAAGAGGTGAGACCCCCAACACGCACAGCCCTGTCCTGGGTGTAGGGTGCTGTGGACAGTGATGAATGGAAGCTTGTCTCCATGGTAGTCACTGTGAAGTTGATCAGTACTCTGTCTGTGTTGGTGTATTGCATGTTCTTTGTCAAATTCCTATAACTGTCAGTATTGTTGTTGGGAGTTGTGTGTTGCCGCTGATGTGTGTGTGTGTGTGTGTGTCGGTAGGAACGCGGCGGGGAAGGATGGTTCTAAGGAGCGCCTGGGTGGTTCCGTGCTGGATAAGATCCCCTTCCTACACGGCTGCCAGGATGACGATGAGGATGACAGTGATGAGGAAGATGACTTCCAGGGCATGGGCGCGGACCGTATAGACGGGCAGCGCAACAAGAACAAGAAGCCGCGCGTTAAGGTTCCGATCACGTCAACGCGGCAAAGTGTGTGTGTGTGTAGTTATACCCCCCCGTGTGTGTGAGAGAGTGTATTAAAGGTCTTCTCTCTCTGTGTGTGTGTGTGTAGATGGGGACTGAGCCCACGACCACAGACCTGGACCCTGATGACGAGGAGGAGGATGAAGACGACTCGGAGGATGCCCTGAGCGAGTTTGACTTCCTGGGATCAGGGGAGGAGGGGGAGGGGGCGGGAGAGGCCCGGATCTCAGGGGACGGCCGGGAGTTAGGTACGCCGTCATCATAGCAACCGCCTCAACCACACCTGTCTGTCAAGCTTTCTGTCTGTCTTCTCTTTCTGTCTGTCTGTCTGTCCCTCTCTCTCTTTCTAGGGAGTTATATGTTCTGTACACTCACCTCTACTGCCAATAAACCATTGTCTATGGTGAACCATTGTCTGTGTGTCTCTATCACATTTGTTGTTTGACTTTGTCATCCACGTGTCTCTCTCTCGATCTGAGGCAATGTGTTCTGTTGGCATAACGCATGCTGTTTGGTGTCTGTCTACTTTCTCTCTTTATCCGCCTCGTGGCCTGTCTCTCGGTCCGTGTCTCTTCGTCTGTTTGTGGGTTTCTCTCTTTCTATTTCTCTGTTCGCTCATCGTCTCCTCTGTGCATGGCCATGTGTTCTTTCCCCCTTTACTTCTCTTTGTCTGTCTGTCTGTCTGTCTGTCTGTCTCTCTCTCTCTCTCTCTCTCTCTGCATGACTGTGTGTTGTGTCTCTCTTTCTCTCTCTCTCTTTCTCTCTCTCTCTCTCTCTCTCTCTGCATGACTGTGTGTTTCTCTCTCTCTCTCTCTCTCTCTCTCTGCATGACTGTGTGTGTTGTGTCTCTCTCCCTCTCTCTCTCTCTCTCTCTCTCTCTCTCTCTGCATGACTGTGTGTGTTGTGTCTCTCTCCTCTGGCCTGGTTCAGAGAACCGCAGGAACAAGTTACAGGGCTTGATGTCGGACTTCCCCCCCAAACCCTCCCCGCCCCCCTCTGTTTTGGGACAGTCTCGCTCCGGGGAAGGTAAGACAACAGCCGAAGCCCCAAAACTCTCTCCCTGTCTGACTGTGCCAGTTTCCTGTATTATGTCATGTTCTGTGTGGATGCCAGGACGAGTAGCTGCTTCTTTCGCACAGATAATGGGGATCCTAATAAAATACCAAATACCAGAGTAGCTCTGTCTCGTCTAAAGGGATACTGCTCTGAAGAGGTAATTGTTTTAGTATTGGAAAAGGGGGGGAAGGGATGTGTTTTTGATCAGATGGTGGTTGATGTGGTAGTGGGTTTAGCATTGAGAGCCATTCTTCCTCCGCTCCTTAAAGGTGGCGCTCTGGGTTTTTCCTCCGACGTCTTCATCCTGGACGCCGTCGGGGGCGGAGACATGAACCTGGGGGAGCTGGCTGACCTCACCGTCGCCAACGACAACGACCTCACTGTGGATGTGAGTACTTGAACGCGCACGCGCACATACGACAGTGTTTCTCCTATGATTTTCTTTTCAGCATCGGTGGCAAAGATAACGGGGGGGGGGCTGAGGGAAGACATTTCAGTTTTAAGGCTAATTTCCTGCAATTCCACACATTTAGCCATGGCTTAGGCCATGTTCCTATGCTCTCTGAGTGACTCGTGCAATGACATTTGGGGAATTTTAGTTTCTCCCTGGCTGTCTAGGCTGTATGTTGGAGGTTGTTGATTTTCAAAGATGATTTTATAAATATTTGGCTCAATTATCTTTTTTACGTACTTTATCTGAGTTTAGTCATTTAAAAAAAAGTTAGCAGCTGCTAAATGAATACACCCCACCAACGATCTGACACCTGTGTGCGTGCAGCTACAAGATAACCGGGAGGAGTTCAAGAAGACGTGGAACCCTCGCTTCACGCTGCGCAGCCACTTTGATGCCATCAGAGCGTTGACGTTCCACCCCAGCCAAGCCGTTCTACTCACAGCCTCCGAGGACGGAACCCTGAAGCTGTGGAACCTCAACAAGGCCATACACTCCAAGAAGTAAGAGTCTAAGGAATAGCAGGACCACAACACGCCAATATCAGGGCGTGTCTTCAGAGCGTGTAATCATAAAGTTGGAATGCTGATCCAGGATCAGATCCCTCCTATCCATGTTGTCATCTTTATTGTGATTTTAAAAAGGCATAACTGATCCCAGATCAGCGATCACTCCTACTCTGAGATGCTTTATGAATACAGGCCCAGGAGTGGGAAAGAAACTGAATGGGGTCTGGTAGTTTGCTATAACCCTGCTGTCATGTGTAAATGGATGTTGTTCTTGGCCTCCACAGAAATGCAGCGCTGGACGTTGAACCCATCTACACCTTCAGAGCCCACAGGTGAGCTCAGACCACACGCACATACACTATCATGTGTTTCTGGGTTAATAGCTCATCTTTGTGTAATCGTGTGTGTATGTGTGTGTGTGTACAGTGGTGCAGTTCTGTCTCTGGCAATGGGAGAGGACGGAGACTCGTGCTACAGCGGGGGTCTGGACGGAACCGTGCGCTGCTGGAAGATCCCTGACATCAACGTGGATCCCTACGACAACTACGGTCAGCCTCTGACCCCTGTCTGACCGCTCTGTCACCTTTTTTTGCTTCCAGTCTACCAGTCAGGACTAGCCAGGTTTATCCCCAGCTAACGTATTCAGCTCTGAGTCCGTGGATCACACATGATCAAGTATCATCTCCATGAAAAAACACATTGACTGACATTAGGGCTGTGGCGGTTATTGGTCAGCCAAATGACCACGGTCAGACGCACATTTTGTGCTGCTGCAGGGAGGGGGCATTGCCTAGGACAGGGGTTTTCACTTTTCTTGGGTTGAGGTCGGGTGATTGTGGAGGCCAGGTCATCTGATGCAGCGCTCCATCACTCTCCTTCTTGGTCAAATAGCCCTTACACAGCCTGGAGGTGTGTTTTGGGTCACTGTCCTGTTGGAAAACAAATGATAGTCCCACGCAAACCAGATGGGATGACGTATCGCTGCAGAATGCTGTGGTAGCCACGTTGGTTAAGTGTGCCTTGAATTGTAAATAAATCACAGACAGTGTCACCAGTTAACCAGAATAAAAGTCATTATTTTTCACGTAAAAAAACACCTTGCTTGTTTCAGCAAGAAGCAAGAAAGTTTCATCCCATTGTAGAATCCATTTGTGCGTGTCTCTCTTGTTGTGTAGACCCGGGTATAGAGAGCAGTGTGTTGTCGGGTCATGAGGACTCAGTGTGGGGTCTGACGTACTCTGCCCACCAACATCGGCTGGCCTCCTGCTCTGCAGACGGGACCGTTCGCATCTGGGCACCCCAGAACTCTGCCCCCTGTCTCTCTGTCTTCAACAAGGAGAAAGGTGAGTGTGTGTGTGTGTGTCTGTGTATGTTTGTGTGTTTTTGTGTGTGTGATATCTTAACTCTCTCTCCCCTCCCCCCCCTGCTCAGAGCACGGAACACCCACCTCGGTGGCCTTTGTGAACTCTGACCCCGACCAGGCGGTGGTGTCATTCGACGGCGGCAAGACGCTGCTCTATGACCTCAACACAGAGCAGAGCATCATGGTCCTGGAGACCGGCACCAAGGACGGTGAGACCTAAGGGCCTGCTCTAATACTGTCAGAATGCTTCCTGTGACCTGGCTGGTCGAGCGGTAGTGCATGTGTACGGTGTTGGCCAGGGGTGTTCAGCGACTGTTTCTTGCCGTTGTCTGTTGTGACCGGATCGTTATGTTTGGGCCTCTCAGGTTTCCACTCTGATGCTGCGTTCGTAACCGCGTGGGAGGTGGGAGTTTACCAGCTGTGAGGTTGTAAATGCCAGTTGGATGCATTCGTGTGATTTGAACTCGTTGAAAAATGCAGATTGGCAAATGGCCAACAAGCTGCGCCAACCATAAACTAAAAAGGACAGCTATCATGCTTTGAAACAAATTGTAGAGTAAAGAAAAAACACAATTATAGATTGCTTTTTATAAATCTTGTTTTGTTGTTGCGTTTAACTGCCGAAAATGCTGTTATAGAGGGCATTTCCTTAGTCGATGTTGTCAGAGGTCACCATGTGGGAAGAACAGGATTATAGACGAGTTCCCCACTAGTAATTACCAGTTGGTTTGCCATTTCAAGTGGACTTTTCCCAGTCTTATGTGGTAAATTCCCTCCCCCCTCATGGTTACGAACGCACCATGACACCGCCTCCTTCAGTGCACTTGTGACTCTCATTGAAGGTCAGAAGCACAGTGCATCTCCCACTCTGGGGTTAATGTAATGGGCTGCCACTTTTAAGCACGTTCAACACAGGGTGCATCGGCTAATTGATTGAGAGCGGGTACTAGGCTGTTTGCTAAAATGGGTGCAAGAGGGAAGTTTGTAACGAGGTGCCGAAACACCCTATTCTCAACCACCGACTGGACGCATATCCGCGGCTATAAACCAAAGACTGTAAAACTAAAAAAAATATGAACATAGCCTAGCTCTTGTAATTCCTTTGGCCCAGTCAGAATCGGCTGCTTAAATGCAGAGGGGAGACGCTGTTGTGGTGTTGGTTCTTTGCGTTTCCGTCCTGCTCCGGTATGCGAGGTTTGACGTCGGCGTAAATGTGGCAACATATTCTCGTTGCACATGGCGACATACTGTTAGCGTTTTATCCACAACTCCCTGTCCATCGCTGCTGTAATCTACTATGAAACCAACATTTTCCTAAAATGGGAGATTTTAACAAATGATGGAGTATCCTCAGAGAATGACAGTTTATGATTAGAATTTTGATGACAACGTGCACATAGGCTCCAGGTGTTTTAACGGAATGGCCTACATCGTTTTTTTGACAACTCAGATTTACCCAAGAGGCATCGGCCTACAATGCAGCGTCGGCATACCCTATAGGACTAGTGTTTTTACATTTTTAGATATATTAATTTGGTTTCACAGTGCGGACCGAACCGAAGTCCCTGTAGCGAGCGGTTCGGGTACGAATACGTGTACCCTTACACCCCTAGTCGGCATAGGTTCAAATCAGGCATACTGCCCTAGGATGCAACCTCCCTCTTGTCTTTCCCTACTGTCATCCTCTCTCTGTTCAATCAAATCTGAAAATACCTTTTTATATATATAAAAATATATATAAAGGTATTTTCAGATTTTATTTGTATGTACTGTGCTACAGACCTTTATGAGAGTCACAAGTGCGTATCTGGCACTGAAGGAGGCAGTGTCGTGGTGCGTTCGTAACCATGCGGGGAGAGGGAATTTACCACATACTACTGGGAAAAGTGGATATATATCTATATTGAAAAATGTATCATTCTGTGCCTCTCTTCCTTAAGAGAAGCCAGGAGGATCTCCCTCCAATACTGGTCTGTGTGTGTCTGTGAGCTGATCTGTGTGTGTCACCCCCTGCAGGCAGTAAGCTGATTAACTGTGTGGTCAGCCACCCCTCTGAGCCCATCTCCATCACCGCACACGAGAACCGCACTATCCGCTATCTGGACAACAAGACAGGTCAGCCCCCTGTCCACTGCCAAATCCTACCTTTCTGTAACTACGCCAGAGTTAGGCCTCATCTGTTTCGTCTGGGTCGAACTAGCCCATAGCCACGTTACTTTCTTTGACCATTTTAATGAAATGTAATGCCCACCTGCGTGTGTTACCAGGAAAAGTGATCCACTCCATGGTGGCACACCTGGATGCTGTCACCTGTCTGACCACGGACCCCAAAGGCACTTACCTCATCTCTGGCAGTGAGTACCCTGACTTGTAATTGGAACTGGGGGGCAAAAAATCTGCATTTGATTTGATTTTTGGCCTCTAGCACCACACACCTGGGGGTGTATCCTGGTTCCCAGGACCAGGATTAAGGAACACTGTTTCTAACCGCATACCGTTGACGATTCTGCCGCACTCATTACTGTGCTCTCCGCTTCCCCCTGCAGGCCATGACTGTTCGGTGCGTCTGTGGATGCTGGACAACAGGACGTGTGTGCAGGAGATCACGGCCCACAGGAAGAAGCACGACGAGGCCATTCACGACGTGGCCTTCCACCCCTCGCAGCCCTTCATCGCCTCGGCCGGCGCCGACGCACTCGCCAAGATCTTTGTCTGAGAGGAGGCACAGACGGGGACCATCATCCTCCTTGGTGAGACACTAGGGTACAGAGAGAGAGAGAGAGGGGGAGAGAGAGAGAGTGTGTGTGTGTGTTTATCTTACAATCTGTTACTTTCTTTACAGTTTCTGCTTATATGAACTTGTCCCTTCTTTTCATTACAGCCCGACAAACACAACTTGGCCAGAGGAGAGTGATGACTACAATGGACAAACCTCACCTGCCTACACACGCAATTTTACAGTTACACACGCACACACACACACACAGACAGACATCCAGTGACATACACACACGAGACTGTGTCCTGCACCCCACTGGCTGGGTCATCGCCAACAGGACACTATTACCCACAGTTCTCTAGCTGTCCCATGATGCCTCACTAACTTGTTGCAATACTAACCATACTGCTTTTCTAACGACTAATCTGGCTGCTCGGTTTCTTAGGTCAGTTTACTACACTGTAATGCTCTGTTCATTTCTACCTTTACAGTCTACTCATGGTTCTAATTAAGGCAGTGTGCGTGTTGACATTGATCACTACACATGCCGATGTATCACCTACTACAATTAGTGACGCGCACACACACACACACACACACGCGGATTAACATTCCGTTTGAAACTGTGTTTTTTTTTAAACGTTTTTTAGAAATATATATAAAAAGCTTAGCTCGCCAGTTGCTAACACACATAAGTACCTGACTACAGTAGAGTCCAGTCCTCATCAAGTGACGGCGTTAGCCGTTGTCTACTGCAATACAGCGTGGGGTCACAATGCATTTCCATTCCAAAGGCTTCTGAGGGTTTTAGTTTGTGTGTGTGTTTTTGGAGTCTTCTCCTAGCCAGTGTTGGACAAACAGCTTTAATTTCAGCCTCATCGCCGAGACACTAAGTCTGAGTGTTTGTGTGTCCGGTATTGTACGGTCATCCATTTCAGTAGAATCAAGTCTGATAGGAAATGGGTGTGTGTGTGTGTTGCACTTGTTTAATCTTTGGTGCTAAGATCTCGTCAGTCCGAGTCTGAATCAGGGACATGTTTGCATTCGAGGTGTGTGTGTGTGGAGTACTCTTTGTCTCACTGGGATATTTGATATTTGATTTGATTTGATTTGATATTTGTCATCAACAGTAGCATGAAATGGCTTGTATCATGCGTCACTCTCCAGCCACGACATCTGTTTGTGTTGAGATACTGTATGGGTAATTTTTTTTATCTCATAAGAAGACTAACACGCTATGCTAAGCAGACACTTTTTTCTACTGGTTTCCTTTTATATTTGTGTGTGTGTGTGTGTGTGTGTGTGTATGTGTGTGTGTGTGTGTGTGTGTGTGTGTGTGTGTGTGTGTGTGTGTGTGTGTGTGTGTGTGTGTGTGTGTGTGTGTGTGTGTGTGTGTGTGTGTGTGTGTGTGTGTGTGTGTGTGTGTGTGTGTGTGTGTGTGTGTGTGTGTGTAAGTTGGCCTTTGTCATTTCATCAGGATAGCTGGTTTGTGAAAGAGTTTGTGGAGATGATGCCACAGTGGAGACCTCTGACTGAAACGGTTGACGTTGAGAGAAAGTGACACTACTCCCAATATGGCGTCCTGTATTCTCCCTTCCTTAAGTCGGCATCAAGTCAGAATGGTCCTTCGTGCCGGTGTATTTATTTAGGCTTGCGCTTGGAAACATATTATCCATTGAAATAGCTGTTAGGTTTCTGGTTTTGGTGCGAGTCCTCATAGTGGGAAACTGGCCTCTCTCCAGTGTCAATGGAGCCAGCAGGGGAAATTGCCCCCAGGATATGGGAACAAAAGGCACATAAAGAGCCCTCCTTCCTCTCCCTTTCCCCTATGGAGGGGAAACAAGAACAAACACTACCTAACCCTTAGCCCCCCTTACATTGGCCTCCGACAAATACTGAACTAGACAGGGTTGGTGTCTGTTCACCAAGCAGTCACTTTGGGCTTGGATTATTGTTCCTGTTTTTTTCCTGGAAGGGAAAACAAGCGTGGACAAAGTGCGACGCCACTCTGAGCCGCGGGCGACCGCTAAAGACTGGACATATCGGTCAGAGATCAGGGGTGATGTCGTTAGGTAGCCGGTTTATTTTTTTGAACTTTCCGGGGTGGAGGCAGAGGGAGCCCTACGGGCAGATCTCTGGCTGTGGAAACATGGTTCCACCAGGCCAGGGCAGAGCAGGGCATGGCAGTAAAGAATTAATGGTCCAGTAGCACCATGTCAATCGGTAACTGGCCCTGAGCTGCCCCCAAACCTACTAATCAACCCCTCTCACACGCCAGAGGGACAGGGTAGAAGTCGTCTCTAACCACTGATTCCAGATCAGATATTTCTTAATCTCCTTAATGGTTAAAGCCAGAATTGTGGCTATGGTTATCTGATCCTAGATCTGTGGTTTAAGGTCAACTTTAACCAACTACAGTACATGCAACAGGGTGACTACAGGGATCCGAGAAATGACTGAGAGGTCAACGTTTTCCTCTCCACTGCAAGGCCTTATGGGAAAACACTCTGTGATCTAGTCAGACAGGTGTCTTGGTTTAGTACATGTCAGCTTCATGTGTTTGCTAAAACATGATGGTTTCAGATGTATTGGATTTGACGAGGCAGAGAGAATGCCGAAAGTGCTCCTGTGGCACATTGTGTGCTTTGTTGTTGAGAGGATAAATATAGTACACAGTTGTTAATCACCCACGCCCATAACTGTTGGTTATATGCTGCACTACATCAGCTGCACTAGACCCCAAGACTAGACCAAGGGGTTATCTGTAGCTCAGCTGTGTCTTAGTGTGGCTGTGGAGACCAGGGCCCAGTTTCCCAAAAGCATCTTAAAGAGCGACTGACCCTAAAAAAAAAGCAACTTCTCGTTTTTGAAAATGGCCTACATGAGTCAGAAACACGTATTCTACTGTCAAAATTGACTGCAGAGTGTAATTTTGGTCATTTTACAAGTCAGTCTCGTCCAAAACCGTTGTTACTAAAGTTGCATTTGAAAACGCTCATTATTTTCCCGACTGCCTCAGAACAGCGGAGTGAGTCGTTAGATGCTTTTTTTTAAAATATATATATTTTTTACCCTTCCTCGTCACTTTATACACTAAACAGAAGGTCTCAGCTAAACATAGAATCAAGATGTTTATCTGTCTCTGTGAACGCAGATAACTTAAGAAAGTAGTTTGACTGCTACAAATACAAAGTTGCAAACTATAAGTTTCCAAAATACGAACTGAGTTGACTGTGGGGAGCAGACGGACAAACACAAATATAAAAACAGACAATAGGCATGTGTATATAGGCTACATACAGTGCCTCTGGGAAAAGTATTCAGACCCCTTGGCTTCTTCCATACTTTGTTAGGTTACAGCCTGATTCTATAATTGATTAAATAGTTTTTTCCCCCTCATCAATCTACACACAATATCCCATAATGACTAAGCAAAAACAGGTTAAAAAAAAACCTGAAATATCACATGTACATAAGTATTCAGACCCTTTACTCAGTTCTTTGTTGAAGCACCTTTTGCAGCGATTACAGCCTCGAGTCTTCTTGTATGACGCTACAAGCTTGGCACACGTGCATTTGGGGAGTTTCGGGCTCTGGCTGGGCCACTCAAGGACATTCAGAGACTTGTCCGGAAGCCACTCCTGCATTGTCCTGTCTGAGGTCCTGAGCGCTCTGGAGCAGGTTTTCATCAAGGATCTCTCTGTACTTTTGCTCCATTCATCTTTAATTTGATCCTGACTAGCCTCCCTGCCATTGAAAAAATTTCCCACAGCTGCCACCACCATGCTTCTCCGTAGTTTGACCGGGCGGCCAGCTCTAGGAAGAGTCCTGGTGGTTCCAAACCTCTTTCATTTAAGAATGATGGAGGCCACGGTGGTGTTCGGGACCTTCAATGCCGCATTATTTTTTTTGTTCCCTTCCCCAGATCTGTGCCTCAACACAATTCTGTCTCGGAACTCTACAGAAAATTCCTTCGACCTCATGACTTGGTTTTTGTTCTTACATGCACTGTCAACTGTGGGACCTATTATATAGAGAGGTGTGTGCCTTTCCAAATCATGCCCAATCAATTGAATTTACCACAGGTGGACTCCAATCAAGTTGTAGAAACATCTCAATGATGATCAATGGAAACAGGATGTTTTTTCAGTTTTTTTTATATTTAATACATTTGCTAAAATGTCTAAACCTGTTTTTGCTTTCTCATTATGGAGTATTGTGTGTAGATTGCTGAGGATTTTTTCTTTATTTAATTCATAACATTGGAAAAAGTCAAGGGGTCTGAATACTTTCTGAAGGCACTGTATATAGGCCTGTTTATTTAAATCAGATTCAAATCAATTTCATGCTCAATCAATTGAGTTCTAGTTTGCTGGCTAGCCTACTGTGCAATTTTTACCTCGATACATTTCATGATATGTAATGTGTGCAATGATATGCCAAATCTCTGATTTGTGCATTATTATTGTTTAAGCATTAGAATATGCCGCCTCAATATTTGCAGCCATTAGGTGATAATCTCTCTAGGAGCTGATCCGTTGTCAGTATTGTGAAATTATTATAATGTTAAAGTAAGATATGAATAGACAGAACTGATCCGAGAGCAGTGCTGCCTTTCTTTCGATCCTATCAGTATTGACACATGCTCCAACGACGCACTTGGCGAACGTTCTTTCTGCGTTGTGTTTTGGGAAACGCATGTTACATCTTCGGGCGTTGTAGGAACGATGGATTGTTAAAACACTTGTAAACCTAAATTCCATCGCTATCGGGAAACCAGACACCTGAAGTGTCTCACTGGCATTTCTCCTCCCTTCACGTAAATATTGAGACGGCATGAGTGTGTTGGATGAACTCTGCACTCAGTGTCTTTGTGTCAGTCGGTCTACATGTACGTCTGCAGCATTGAGCTATAGACTGGTCCCGAGACGCTCAAATATGTCCCTCTTCTGAGAACAGACAAATCAATGTGACAAATGAAACAAAGCGAGAGGAAAATAAAAAGGACTGTAAATGATAAAAGACTAGAGCTGCCGTTATGTGGTGTACATGTCAATTTTCATTTGTTGCTTTTGATTATAATTATTATGGAAGAATACTGTAGAATCATAAGATAAATAATTATTCTTTGCTAGGCTTAGAACTTGCTTGTGATTGATAATGACAATGTATACCTTGTTTAAAAAATAAAAATAAAAAAAGGTTAACAAATCTGAAAAACGACAAAAAAAACTAAAAACATCGAAAAGTGATCAGTCCGAGGCCAAGGTAAAGGACTCGTTTCTTTGTGTTTTTATTTTTTTAATAGCAACTTATCACTGTGTGATATTTTGTATATCATATTAAGCTGCATTCAAACAATTTCCTCTAACTACAATGGATAAGAGACCTGCTTTTTATTGAGTTTGTTTTATTACATATATTTTTTGAACTGCATTTTTAGCTTGTATCAAATGACAGATTTTCCTCCTTTGGTTTTGTTTACTTTGCGGGTCTCGTGTTGTATGTCATTAAAGAAAAAATGAAAAATGAAAAGAAAAAAAAAACGATTTTGCACAGTGAATTTGAGAGCAATATTGTCATTCATTATTTCTTATCAACTGTCATTCTTTGCTGTATGTTACATGTTAATGATCAACCTAATGATCCAGGGCTTCCCTCATATGTTCCTTGTATAGAAACATAGTAGGGTTGTTCCACAAAATGAGTCCCTTTTGACATTTTAAGTAGACATTGTGCGCCAAAATTGAATTTTTAAAGCCTGTTATTAAATGAAGTGCCCTTGTAATATAGACCACATGGAAAATGCAAAAACAATGTATGAATAAAGTCTTGCTAAAATGCCAAAATTCATCATTTTGACATGTCCCTCTGTGCACCATCTGAGACTTCTAGGATTGAAACCCACTTAACCCCAACATTTCTCCCAAGGTTTCACCATTGTAAAGCCCTAGTTATTTTGTTGCTTTGACAAAGTCATTTCTAAAGATTATTGTTTATTTGTGATTCATTTTTAGATAAACATTTTTTTTTAAACAACCTGGCCCTCATTTTAAGTTCAACCCTGTTATGTGAACTGAACTCACATTTTAATATCGTGAAACTATTCCTTAAAATAAAGTTTTTCAAAAGAAATATTGAACATCAAATCATAGTGTAAAATCTTGACCTGGTTGTACTCTTTTTGGCTGTTTTCTGTTTTTTTTTTTTTCATAAAACTGAGCGAGTTTAGCATAATATGTCAACCCTGTTGCCAATAGATCGACAGGCTAAAAAGTTTTAACATTCCTCCTGTCACAAGGGGTTTTAGGACTGATTTAAGATGAAATCGTCAACCCTGTTACTTGCAAGTCATTTATTTAAAAATGTAACATCTCTTGAGATGGGAAAACATGTTTTTATTAAGTTTGTCCTGTCCTCTTTACGACAGAATGTGAACATTTGGTGAAATCAAATTTTACACTACCCAAAAGGGGCTAATTTCATGGAACAACTCAATCAATACACTCTTCTCTCCCTCACCTGCCTTCTGTCCAGAATCGGAATGAACTAGACAGTTTTTACAGGTCTCTGGGATAACATACAACAGGACCCACAACAAGCAAGTGACCAAAGGATTGTTCATGAAAAAGTCACATTAACATGACAGTCCATGACCACCTGCTACCCATGCTCTGGAGAAGACAACTCAGAAATATCAAGCTTGCGTCACCCCTTCCTGAAGACTAGCAAGGTCAGTTGTATTACTTATGTGATGAAGATCAAAACAGACCTTGGATCAGTCTTATGATGAAGATGTCAGAGACTCTGAGGGATGCATGTCCCTAGTGGGACACAACTCTACAACTCAGAACAACCACCGATAAAAATGTGCTTTTTACAGTAGGTTTATTGTGGTCACTTCTCAATCTATTAGTCATAGATGATGCTAATTAAAATATATCTAAATAATAGTTTTTCATAATAAGCAATTAGACGTTGAGCAAACATTCAACAAAGAGTACCTACCAAAAGTAATAACGCTAGTTAGAAAATCAATGTTTACAGTTCTGTTTTTACTCCCATTTTTTACAGCTCCGTTCTATACTTCGCTGAGTAGAACGGTAGATGCACTGAAGGTGCGGTCCTATATTAGAATCAGAGAGAGACCTGTATATTTCGTTGGCACTGCCAAGGGGGAGAGGAGAGAGAGTGAACCAAAAAAGCAAAGCCACGGAGAAAAGATTGATAGTGTTTTAAAAGAAAGAGAGACATATGTGTGAGCAGTTCCCCCTCAGGCTAGAGTAAGACGAGGCCAGCTGTCAGAGAAGGAGTTAAACAAGAAGAATTAACCCAACGTTAAACACAGAGGAAGAAAAAAGAGAGAAGGGGGCGGGGTTGCTAGCTTGGGAGGAGACCAGGGAGTGGGAGGGACAGACATGGGCTTATGCGGAGCTCACCCCTCCCCTCCCATTGGCAGAGAGCAGTGTCAGTCATATCACTTCCTCCTTGGTTGTGGCAAGTTCAGAAAGGACAAGGGAGGGGGAGAAGGAGGTATCCTCACGTAGTTGTCTCGGTCTTGCTTTTCTACAGAAAATAGTTAACTCGGCTGAAACTGAAACAGCGCAAAAGAAAAGCCCCACCAGACTGTCTTTCTCCTTCGTTCTCTCAGTTTCCTGCTCAAGGAAGCTATTTTGTACAGGTTGGCGTGTAGGACAACAAACTTTTGGTTGTTATTTTTTCTCATTCCTCAGTGTTTCCTGTGAAAAATTTGGACTTTCTCATCTGCAGAGCAACTTCTTCACCGGAGGAGGGGTGGAGGAGAGGTAGGAGGGGATTAGTTTTTCTCAGTCTGTCGCTCACTCTTGCCTTGCCGGGACAATGAAAGAACAAGTGTGAGTGCAGGTCACAAAAATCAAGAGGGAGAGAAAAAGGAAGGAGCAGTGCTTCCTGGATAGGGATCTCCTCTTGACTCCTCTAGGAGAGGGGGTGGACACAGGACAGAGACTCTGTAGCAGTGTGTTTGTGTGTGGATCAGCGTGTCCACATCCTCACGGTCCTGCTCTCTGAGGGAGGTAGAGCGTGTGTGTGTGTGTGTGTGTGTGTGTAGTGAGGGATGGCCAATGCCAGCCCCTGCATGTCGTCGGGACCCCTGTCCCAGGTCTTCTTCCACTCAGGAGGCCCCTCTCCCCCAGGCTCTGTGGTGATGCAGCAGGGGACCCCCATGGCTGTGCCTCCCACCTCTACTCAGGGTGGCTTCCCCCCTGTGGACCTGGGGGCCGGGCAGGGCCCTGGGGGGGTTGCCATGTCCCACGTGCCCCCCATCCCGGCAGGGGTCTCCTTCATCCTCCAGATTGGGCTGACCAGAGAGTCAGTGCTGCTGCCACAGACCGCTGACCTAGCCTACGTCAAACAGATCGCCTGCTCCATCGTAGACATCAAGGTGAGAGCACATGCTGTGTGTGTGTTTGTGTGTGCAGCCTGGCCTTAGAGCCATACGAAACATACTTGACGTATGTCTGAGCATCTCCACGATGTATGATACCTACTAGTGGTCTAGTTACTTTAGACAGAAACAAAAGTAGGAAGGTTGATCAGGGAGGATGGGTGGGTGCGACCGTCTAGCAATCCAAAGGTTGCGTGTTTGAGACATGTTGTGACACATTTTTAAGTACAGAATAATACGAATTGCCCTGAGACCACATTGGTGTGTGTGAGATTTACGTACAGAGTAATATATTTGCCCTGAGACCACGTTTGTGTGTGTGTGAGGGAGAGAATATGTTTGTATTTTTCGTGTTTACCTGTTTAGTAATCACTGACAAGCTCTAAGTGCTATAACAGTAATAGTGAGACTCTATGCCACCCTTTGCTCTCCAACGGTCTCTCTCTCACACACACACAAACACAGAGAAGAAGCAAGGCGGCCATTTTGCAGCAGCCAGCAGGAGAACATTATCCGCAAATCAGTGCCTTGAATAAGAGGCATAGATTTTTATCAGCCAATTAGACCCTGAGATGGTTAGATTACCAGATTTCCAAAGCCGGTCACTGGAGGTTGGCCAGTGGGAGCTTGAAAAATTAGCCATGAACAAATCTCCCTCAGCCTCCACCACTGCTTTCCCTAATCTGTAATTGTTGTGTGGAACAAAACCAGCCCAATGCCAATTGTATGAGTCTCTGTTGACTGTAAATGTGATGCTAGGACTCCCTTCAGAATACTGTAGTGTAGTGTCCACTCAAGTTTAAAGTTTTCATGTCACTTGCATCTGTACAGTGACTTTCTTCCCAGCTCTAAACCCAATAATGCAGTAATCAATATCAATGTTTTCTTTTTTTGACGCATGACAGCAAAGCCACTTTACGACACTAAACAATACATGCATTGCGCGATAACCGTGACAAACGGTGCCCACAAACTGTTAGGGCCTACATAAAGCTGACCCAACATTAGATCTTTAGTTTCAGCACCACGGAGTGAATCCTTACCACCGCTACACCTGGAAATCAGCGGAGCCTCGTCGGGCAGCGACACAGTTCATTCAGCCTCATTTACTGCCTTTTAAATAAAACGTATCTGATATGGCTGACTTGCTTAAACAAATGTGGTTTCTACTGAGTTGTACAAACTATGGCATAAGGGCGAGCGGATAACGACGAGCGGATAAGAGGCAATCCGTAATTTTGATGAAGACATTAATGAGCGAGATACTGTAGGACGGACGTAGTCAATATAACTATTTGTTCAGTACTTTTGAACTGTACAGCGACAGAATTCAGAACATTGACCGTTCTTAAAGTATTTTTTCTGTACACCAAGTCAGAACCATAGGATAAATAAAGGGGGCATATAAGAAGGCTCTTACTATATTAGGTGATTACATTTCTCTAAAACAGCCTAGAGGCTACATGTGCACCACCAAGTCAGAACAGTAGGCTAAATTATGACAGGGAAAGGGACCAAATTAGGGTGAGGCATAGGGGCTACTAACAGCTTACCACACAACATACACTTAGTATTACTTTCTTAGCGACAGTATACATATCTCCCAGGCATATTACATAATTTATGCAGCAGAATACAATACATTTTTGGACTCGCCTTGTTTTGCTGTGCTCACTTGAACAGGAAGGTGGCATGGCTGTCCTTCTTGTAGGCTCTAGAAAGAGGCCAGAAATTGGATGACCTTTAAAAATAATTTTCTGTATTTTACCAGTTTTATCCGAGTTCCCAGTTGAACTCACTAAAGTCTGAGATCTCCCAGTTCTGAGTTTCCAGTTGTTTTGAACTCGACAGTCATCATGCTGGATTGACAGCATGGCCAATGTTTTCAAACTTTTCTAGCCCATGCAGTTACTCCCTTTTTCTGTGATATCCAATTGGTAGTTACGATCTTGGCTCATTGCTACAACTTCCCTATGGACTTGGCAAAGGTCGAGGGCCAAGCCGCACTGCTTCTGGACACAATGCTCGCTTAACCCGGTAGCCAGCCGCACCAATGTGTCAGTGGAAACACTGTCGAACTGACGACTGAAGTTAACTTGAAGGCGTCACAAGGAGTTGCGAGAGCACGATGAGACAAGGACATCCTAGCCGGCCTAACCCGGACGACACTGGACCAAAGCTTCCGTAGATATGTGATTTGACGTTATTTTATCTGTGGCCAATGACCTTGAGCCTTCTTGGATGGGAACATCTCATTTAAGTCTATGGCAGCACCCAAGGGGCTTGAATTTTCTAGCTCTACCCGTAGATTTTGCAGTGACGGGACACTGAGCCAATCACGGCGCAAGTAGAGAACATTACCAACCCCTACACTACATATTTTCCGCTGGCTGCCCCACCACCACAGAAAGCACTGAGCTAGGCTGAAACACCTGCATTTTGGAGCTGCCTTACTCAAGAAAGCAAAAAAGAGACCATGTTTGTATGCAGCTTTAATAACTCAAGTATTTCTTTATTGGACATTGTTTGCAAACTGATATGTGACACGTATTAACGATTTTCCAGGCCTTTTATTCGCACCGCCTGATATGGAGGTCCTGGATGGCACGGAGCTTGGTCCCAGTGATGTATTGGTCTGTCCGCACAGGGTTTGAGGGCCCACAGCAAACTTTTTCAACCTCCTGAGGGGAAAGAGGCGCTGTCACGCCTTCTTTATGACTGTGCGCATGCGTGTGTGTCAGGAGTACGAGTGTTTTGGCACGGCTCTTCCATCATTCCTTTCGGCTCTCCTCTCCAGTTCGTCCGTCTCAGTCAGAAATGTTGAGTCACCACGGCCAGGCTACTCTCTGTTTATTTAACAGCCAGCCAGTCTCCCTGTGTTCCATTTGACACGTTTTTCCATTAACTTCAGAGCCTACAGTATGTAAGAGCACAACTCTCTTTCCCTGCCCCCAGCCCCTGCTCCTAGTGGAATAGGAACAAATAAGACTTTCACACTAAGGCTGTGTCTGTCTGTCAGTTCAACCCTGAAACAGCAGAACACTTGATGGTTTATTCAGTGATTTGTGGAAAGGCATCATTGCATTCCCTCTTCCTACTCCCATCTTCTCTCCTTTCTTCATTCCCTCCATCCTTCATTCCCTTTCTCTTCTTCTCAGCGCTGTTATTCGCTCTCCCCTATCGGCTCCGCTCTCCCCTATCGGCTCCGCTCTCCCCTATCGGCTCCGCTCTCCCCTATCGGCTCCGCTCTCCCCTATCGGCTCCGCTCTCCCCTATCGGCTCCGCTCTCCCCTATCGGCTCCGCTCTCCCCTATCGGCTCCGCTCTCCCCTATCGGCTCCGCTCTCCCCTATCGGCTCCGCTCTCCCCTATCGGCTCCGCTCTCCCCTATCGGCTCCGCTCTCCCCTATCGGCTCCGCTCTCCCCTATCGGCTCCGCTCTCCCCTATCGGCTCCGCTCTCCCCTCTATCCTCTCCGCTCTCCCCTCTATCCTCTCCGCTCTCCCCTCTATCCTCTCCGCTCTCCCCTCTATCCTCTCCGCTCTCCCCTCTATCCTCTCCGCTCTCCCCTCTATCCTCTCCGCTCTCCCCTCTATCCTCTCCCCTCTATCCTCACCGCTCTCCCCTCTATCCTCACCGCTCTCCCCTCTATCCTCTCCGCTCTCCCCTCTATCCTCTCCGCTCTCCCCTCTATCCTCACCGCTCTCCCCTATCGGCTCCGCTCTCCCCTATCGGCTCCCCCTATCGGCTCCCCCCTCCCCTATCGGCTCCCCCCTCCCCTATCGGCTCCCCCCTCCCCTATCGGCTCCCCCCTCCCCTATCGGCTCCCCCCTCCCCTATCGGCTCCCCCCTCCCCTATCGGCTCCCCCCTCCCCTATCGGCTCCGCTCTCCCCTCTATCCTCACCACTCCCCGCTATCCTCACCACTCCCCGCTATCCTCACCTCTCCCCGCTATCCTCACCTCTCCCCGCTATCCTCACCTCTCCCCGCTATCCTCACCTCTCCCCGCTATCCTCACCTCTCCCCGCTATCCTCACCTCTCCCCGCTATCCTCACCTCTCTCCCCCTATCCTCACCTCTCATCCTCACCTCTCTCCCCTATCCTTCCCTCTCTTCTTCTCACATTAGTTATTCCCTCTTCTCCTCCTCTCCTTTCCTCTCCACTCCTCCTCCCTATCCCCTCGTCTATCTCCTTTATCCATCCCTTTCCCTGCTGCCCATTGTCTGATGGATAAAGAGGAGGAAATGAGGCATGTTTCCTTTTGGAGTCCACTCTGTCGGGGGCGATCCACATCCTCCTCTACCACCTCCATCCCCTCCCCTCGTCCTCCACATTTTACCCCAAGGCACTCCCCCTCTCTCTGGGGTTGGTGGGAGAAGAGGTATGGTAGGATAATTTGGTGCTAACTGTTGGGTAGAGCTCTCTCATTGTTTCAGGACAATTGAGGTCTATAGAGCCTCCACTCCCTTTGTGTTGCTGAGGTTCATAGGGTAACTCTGACTCATAGAGATGACCCTGCTTCCCATTGGTCAGTTGCTAATATGGGGTTCCCCTATTTTGGTTGGCCTTACTGTAAAGCCAAACGGGACTATCTACAGTATATATGTGTGTGTCAGGGATGTATGCTAGAAAGTTTAATGTTGTTAACAAGCACCAGTTGAGAAGTGGGAATTTGGGTGAATCCTCAAGCTCGTCTCCTCATAGATAACTGCCGGTCTCACGGTAATTGACCATTCACATTAACACATTTAGCATCTCCTGGCTTCCACGCATAGCCTATAAGCCACTGATGCAGACCATTGGATCAACTACATTTTAAAAAGTCTAATAAATCCATGTAATATAGCCTACACCGTCACAATAAATCCATTATTTATTTTAGACCGGTCTAATGTAGTCTATTTCAGAAGAACAGGATAGCATACTCTGAGTTGTCCTTATGTTAGGTCCTGATCTGGCTATGCCAAATGGCTGTGGGCTACACTAGTTCATTCAGCAGACAAGATTAGCTTAGAATCCCTTGGCATTGTTTTACATTATTTCGTAGTATGAAGAACACAATTGAACATGGCTGAGTAAAATAGAAAGGATATTTTCTCCAAACGATTTGAGGGAGTGCGCACATGCGGCTATTCTGTGTTGAGCTGTTAACAAAGAAACAGGTCCTCTTATATGCTTCATTTAGAGTTATTAATGTGACTTGTTGGGCTATATGTTTAAGGTTATTATACATTCTAAGGCTGCGTGATGCGACTCCAATGATGATTTGAAAAAATATGCATAAAAGGCATGAGCTCTGATTTTTTATTTTTTTTTGCGCAGGCTCCACACACTTCATCAGTCTCTCATTCACAATTTGACAAGCACTTGATAATACCTCAAATTGTCCGGCGACATCCCCATTGTGTGGACGTAAAGCCCCCTAAAAAAAAATCCTTGCCTTTTGTGGCCTGTGGCCGTTTTGGCCTTGGGCTGAATATAATAAATGTAATTCCCTTCTCCCGGCTGCGTTCCCACAAAGAACCTTTCATTTACATGGCTCTCTCAGATAGGCATTGGCTAATAATAATTGAGCTGTCACGTGATCAGGTCTTTGTCACAGGCGACAAGTGAAGACCGACACACCGGGGACGCAACTCTACGCGTCCTTGTCCAATTCTGAGGTGCATATTGAAGATGTTGGAAGAACTGTCCACATTTACTTTTCGTCAGCCAACAAGATGAGTAGGCCTAACAAACAGCAAAAGCACTAGCCTATGTCAATCTACCCCATAGTGCAAAAGTTGACCTATTCTGTGTGAGAAATAAATATGTCAAGCATAGTCTGGAACAGTTGTGGGATGCGATAGATCCCAAATTTAATCCAACCACTAACTTTTTTTAAGCAATGAGGCTGACGCAACAGATCAAAACTTGTAGTTTAAAATGTTTGAAAAATATACATTTGTAAAAAAAAATGGACCCCTTTTTTTTCTCCCCAATTTCGTGGTATCCAATTGGTAGTGGTTACAGTCTTGTCTCATCACTGCAACTCCCGTATGGACTCGGGAGAGGTGAAGGTCGAGAGCCATGCGTCCTCCATAACACAACCCAACCTAGCCGCACTGCTTCTTGACACAGCGCCCATCCAACCCGGAAGCCAGCCGCACCAATGTGTCGGAGGAAACACTGTACACCTAGCTGCCTGGTCAGTGTGCACTGCGCCCGGCCCACCACACGAGTCGCTAGTGCGCGATGAGACAAGGATATCCACGCCGGCCAAACCCGCCCTATCCCGGACGACGCTGGGTCAATTGTGCGCCTCCCCATGGGCCTCCCGGTTGCGGCCGGCTACGACAGAGCCTGAACTCGAACCTAGAATCTCTGGTGGCACAGCTAGCACTGTGATGCAGTGCCTTAGACCACTGCGCCACCCGGGAGGGAGGTCTAGCTTAAAATGTTGATAAACTATTAGGCTATTATCATGCAACTGTCTCGAAACGGGGGCAGGGGGGAAAATGACATGTAGTGTAATGACACTTAGCGAATGGAGGATGCTTTTCCCGCTGTTCATTTTCATGCCAACCAGGTAGGCTATACTCCTGTTGTAAATATAAGCAATGTGCTTAATATTAGGAAAGTTGAGAAATGACCATCAGCAGCATCAGAGCTCGGAGAAGCATCATAACCGGGACTAAACAGTCACGTGGAATTTGACTGCCGTCATGACTCGTGACCGCCGTTGTGGCGGTAACACGGTCAAAGTAACAGCCCTACTCCAAAAACCCATTCGGCCTACTACGGTACCATGTGACTGTGAGCTTTATTTTGTCCCTCGTTTTGTCTGTTTCTCATCAGCCAGTCAAGTCTCACTGCCAGGATGTGTGTCTATTTAACGGGTCCTTAACTCTCAGACCAATAACCTGTTTACTATTTGTACTTGTCATGTGAGACTGGGGAGGGCCGACCTGTCGAGGCTTGACTGTGTCAGTGGAGGTGTTGTATTATCGCCATAGGCTCATCATGTCAGATGATTGTAATACCTGATTTCTGTTACAACTTCCCACAGACCCAAGGTTGGTATAGTTATTCACTAAGAAAACACCCTTCATTGTCTTCCTGTATTTCCGTTGGGCAAAAGGGGTAGAGAGAAAATGGTTTCACATGCTCTATCAGGATCACAGATTGCTACTGTTAACTCGACCTTGTTTCCTTGCTATTTAGGTTTCAAAATGTGTGTCTGTGATCCTCAGTCTAGCGTGCAGCAAGTGGCTACCCTCGCTACTCCCTTATGGGCACTCTATAAAGTGGTATCTGTAGTGAATGAGTCTCACTGAGTGTTGTTGATCAGATTACCTCACATAGAGAGGAATGGAGAGAAGAAGAGAGAGTGAAAAGGATTTGCACAAGGGCAAAAGAGAGAGAAAGACAGAGAGCAATAAAGGCTGAGGGCAATTGAAATGGGGAACTGTAAACAGGAAGAGGTGTAGCGAATTGGACAGGTGGGCCATCTCCACACACACACACACACACACACACACACACACACACACACACACACACACAGCTGCGACAGAGTTCCTGGCCTGGCCATTGTTTCCACCTCCGTTCTGGAATGGGCCGGGGAACGTGATCACGCACACACAATCTCCTGTTTACCTCTGTCTCCCGTTTACACACACACACACACACACACATGCACACACACACCCAGTGGTGGAAAAAGTACCCAATTGTCATACCTTTATAGAAAATGACTCAAGTAAAAGTGAAAGTCACCAGTAAAATACTACTTAAGTCTAAAAGTATTTGGTTTTAAATTATACCTAGGTATCAAAAGTAAATGGAATTGCTGAAATATAGAGTGCATTTGTAAAGTATTCAGACCCCTTCCCCTTTTCCACATTTTATTTTGTTACCTTACAGCCTTATTCTAAAATGTATTAAATACATGGTTTTCCTCATACATCTACACACAATAACCCCTAATGACAAAGTAAAACAGGTTTTTAGACATGTTTGCACATTTATAAAAAACAGATACCTTATTTACATAAGTATTCAGACCCTTTGCTCTGAGACTTGAAAATGAGCTCGGATGTGTTCTGTTTCCATTGATCCTCATTGAGATGTTTTATAACTTGGAGTCCACCTGTGGTAAATTCAATTGATTGGACATGATTTGGAAAGGCACACACCTGTCTATATAAGGTCCCACAGTTGACAGTGCATGTCAGAGAAAAAAACATGACATAGAGCTCCGAGACAGGATTGTGTCGAGGAACAGATCTGGGGAAGGGTACCAAAACATTTCTGGAGCATTGAAGGTCCCCAGAGCACAATGGCCTCCATCATTCTTAAATGGAAGAAGTTTGGAACCACAAATTCTCTTCTTAGAGCTGGCCGCCCGACCAAACTGAGCAATCGGGGGAGAACGGCCTTGGTCAGTGAAGTGACCAAGAACCCATGGTAACTCTGACAGGTCTCCAGTTCCACTATGGAGATGGGAGAACCTTCCAGAAGGACAACCATCTCTTCAGCTCTCCACCAATCAGGCCTTTATGGTAGAATGGCCAGATGGAAGCCACTCCTCAGTAAAAGACACATGACAGCCTGCTTGGAGTTTGTCAAAAGGCACCTAAAGGACTCTCAGACCATGAGAAACAAGATTCTCTGGTCTGATGAAACCAAAATTAAACTCTTTGGCCTGAATTTCAAGCTCAGTAAAGCCTCAAACATAAATTGTCTGCAACAGTGAAATGGGCTACATCTATGTGAATTAATGAGGAGGTGGAACACACCTCAATTCAAACTAATTTGAAACTGACAAGTTGAAACACAGCCTATAGATAATTAGCAGGCAACACACATTGCCCTCCAACCAAGACACGTTAACTGTCCTGTTGCGTAACAATCACATTTTGTACCAGTGAGTGAATTCTGACATCACGCGCATCTCAAAACCTCATGCTGGGGCGACCGTTAAGAGATATTTGGAACTCGCCAGTGAAGAGGATACATTTTTATTTTTTACTTAAGTACTTTTTAAACAACTGCACACACACCACACTGTACACGGGCAGGGGTATCGCACGTACGCTCACGCACGAAAGCGGTAAAGAATACTCACGCACCCACACACACACTGTAACGATGACGTTGATAAGGGTCCAGCCTGATGGACGGTGTTGCATTGTGGGGCTGAAAACAATCGTCTAGCATTCAATGCTTGTGTGTTATTGTACGTGGCGACTTCGGGCCTAACCCCAGGTCTGTCTGTCAAACCGATCCAGCCTTCTGAATGATAGGTCTGAGTATATGACATGTTCACTGGCTGACATGATCTGGTTTGATACATTAGGTCTTGTTCTAACCCATTTTGGTTGAATGTGTGTGTTTGTTTTTGGAGCCCTATATTGGTTACTAATACCTACACTGCTTATCAGACCAAAGCCTTTTGTCAGTGAATTCGCTAAACCCAGGCAGGTGCGCAGCAGAGTGAGTCAGGAGGGCATTAGCATGGTAGCACAATGGTCTGAGCCGCCACACCTTTACCACACCATAGCTTTACTAAGGCACACACACACACACACACACAACCAGCAGACTTCTGGAGGAAATGGTGTCCCATATCAAAAACATTGGCCGCCGCTAATGATCCGCGCAGTGCTCCCTCACCGAAACCCCGTACCCGTCCATCATTCTCTTCCCCACTCGTTAATTTGCATCATAGCGGAGCAGCTTTGCATGGACGTACTGTGTTTCCTGGCGGGCATTAGCAGGCAGCGTACTCCTCCAGTTGACTATTCAAAACACTACTAATGGCAGAGATGGGATGAGAAAGAGAGAGAGATAAAGGTGTATTGACAGAGATTGAGAGAGCTTTAGAAAGAGGGCAAGAGAGCGAAAAGCAAAATTGACAGAGATTGAGAGAGAGAGAGAGAGAGAGAGAGAGAGAAAATGACATTTACAGAGAATGAGAAAGAGGGAGAGGAGAGAGATGGGAAGGTCATACACTGCTAGAATCAATGGGAATTCTGTGGTTTTGTTTCCAGTTTGAAGCCACGGTTTCATAGAGTTTGGCAATGCAGTTAATTTCAACACGATGAAAGTGGACTTGATCACTTCGGAATTGTTGATGCCTATCACTGTTAGTCTCGTTAGTTACAACCTTTTTCAGTGTTTTTCTACAGAAAGTGTTAAGGCAGTAGAGTAGATCCATACTTACTGTTACTGTAGAGCCCCTGCATTCCAGATCACCCCGAGACCTTATGATACTAATCCAATGATTTAGCTCTGCTCGAAACCAGTTTTGTACCGTAATCCAATTTTGAGCAGCAGCAGACGCATTTGGTGGCATGTTTCTGTGCCAAAATCCTCCCAGCTGGTCCAGCAGGCAGGCAGGCATCAAAATTCCTCTCTTTTCAGGGCAACAGAGGGAACACACAGGGCTCTTTGAGAGCTCTGTAGAGCAAGGTTAGCAGGACATGTACCCTTCTATCTCAACAACACGACTTACATAAAAGCTGCAAGGAAGCCCTCTCCCAATTGGTATACATTGGAACCTGAGGAAGAGACTCCTAAAGATCGCTCCACCGTTTCCTGGTTGCTAAAATTCCAATAGTTCGCCTAATTTCAGTTTATGTTACAAAGCAAGTAAGTCGGGCTATAGTGTAGAGAGAGAATCATTGCACCATCTAAACCTCTGTGAAATATCCTTTCCACAACCAAAAGTATTGTATTTTCAGCTGTTTGAAGCCGGTGTACAAAACTGAAGATGCAAAAAACTTAGTGTTCTGAACCGGAAGCCTAGAAATAGCACACAGAACAGATCTACCGCTTCTTAGACTTGCTTTCAATCAGAATGACCTATCTATAACTCGCATTTCAATGTGAATTTGGTCAAGTCGCCCAGAAAGTGACATATTGCAACTTTAACTTACATTGTGTCTTTTGGAGAGGCTGCCTGGGTGGTGTTGTTTGGTGCGTTTCAGGAAAAGCAGTGTTTGCTCTAGAGGGTCTGAGGGCCTTTTTTATTTAATTTTTTAATAAGATGGCAGCAGTGGTTACCAGGGACAGCTGCAGACTCCCCGTGGTTTGTGGGTCATGCTTAACTTGCTTGTCTGTGCTGGTCCGGGATGTGTGGTGGAGGCCTGTGGACACTCACACTCTGTCTGTGTCTCTCTGTCTGTCTCTCTGTCTCTGAACCTAGGGTAACCTGAGGTTAGAGAGGCATGTCGTAAATACTCAACCACTGAAGCTGGCACTGCAGTGACTTTCATAGGAAGGAAGGGAGCGACACAGACGTCAGCAGGGATGGGTGGAGGATGAGGTAGAAGAAACGGGGGCGACGAAAAGGGAAGATTACGAAACTGTAGATTACATGAAAGAAATATATAGGCGTGTCATGTGGGTCTTCAACACGCTTGGCCTCGTGCTCTGGGTTCACTGTGAAAAACCTGTTGAACCGTGGCTAATTACTTACAGTATGTGGGCTAACAAACGTGATTCATCCCAACTAGAGGTTTCACTCTTCTATAGGATCTCTGACATGCTACTTTGATTTCGTTGTTTTGTGTTTTTAGTAAGAATCACAGGAAGTACAGGACACCTCATACATCAATTCTACAGAAGTCAGTACGTAGTTTCATGCCCACATTATATTCCCAAAATGTAGCAATACCAAAATGGCCACCGTATGACAAGAAGGGTTTAGTGTAGGAGTTAGGGTTGGTGTTTTGGTAACGGTCCGTGTTAGGTAAGCCCGACGACAATGGGTCAGTATGAGGGCTGGTTGGGTGGGGTCGCCTGTTTTGGGCCTGAGGGGGAGAGAGGACTGCCAGGCTGGCTGAGGAAAGTAATGGGGGTGGACAGGAGAGGAGCTAGGCTACGGGCGCTACCTCAGTAGGTGAACAAATTACATTAGGGCTGAGGAGAGGACTCGGTGGAAAGACCGAGTGTAGAGAGAGAAAGAGATGGAGTCAGACTTAAATGTTTTGTTTCTAGTATTGTGCTGGGAGCATCACTAGAAGGGATCGCTGGGGTCCCTTGTAAAAATGTCTTCTTCTTTTTATAAAAAATGTCCAGCCAAACTCTTTATGGGGTGGAATTCATTGAGAGCCGAGTGCTCACATTAGTGACTGGAGCTAGAGCACTAGCCTGCATCTCTCTCTCTCTCTCTTTCCCTCCTCTTTCTCTCTAAGCAGATCAGTGAAAACCCTTTCATCCTGACCTGAAAATGGGAATGAGGGATAAAAACCAGAATGGGTTATGGGAAGGAGGGGAGGAATAAAAGCATAGGGAGGAAAATGGAGGGAGGAGAGGGAGCCTACATAAAGGGAATGACTCACGGCACAGTAATGTGTCCATTGTGGCTCTCAGCGTGAATGGGGGGGGGGGGGGGGTTGATGTGTGTGTGTGTGTGTGTGTGACCGACCATGCACTCCCAGCACGCATTGGGAATGTTTAGCAAACACATGTTGTGCAGTGTTCTCTTGAGATCTCCCTGGAGAGTCCCATCTACAACACCCGGCCTGCTGAGTGGAGGGGGATGGAGGGAGAAGGAGAATAATCAGTTTTTTAGGGAAAAGAAGAGGGGAGGTAAACAACTAGCTCCGGCATCACTAATCACTCTCTCTGTCTCTCTACCTCCTCTACATTTTGTCCATCTTGATCCCTCTTTCTCCTCCTTATCCATCTCTTTTCCTGCTCTACAGATGTAGGATCATAATTGGATCACCCTGTTGTACAGCAGGAAATGGCACGTAATTCAAGGTTTAAAAAAGGCTTCTAAAGTTTGTCATTTCCACTTAAAAATGTGATTTGACCTAACTTTTTTCCATTAATTATATCCCACGCAATTATTCACATGTCCTGTTGCTGCAGGATTATTTTCCTGCTGTGAGAAACTGGTCAAATGAAGATCCTACTTCTGTATGTTTCGTACATCTGTTCCCTCTACTATCCCTGACTCCTTTACTTTCTCTCTTTTTCTTTCAGGTCTTGCTCTCCATCCCCCTCTTTTCCTCTCTTTCCTTTTCTTGTGAATATAGAAAGCTGGGCTGAGTGTGTAGATAGGAACCTGGCCCTGATCCCCTGGGCCTCTATCGGCTTACCTGGCCAGCCAGGCAGAGGGAGAGGCAGGCCCACAAAAGCCCCGTTCGGTGCAGCCGAGCGCAGCTCCTTTATCCCCAGGTCCCCCCTCTCCAGTCTGGGAACGGCTCTCACGTTACCTACCCGCTCCCACAGAAAGAATAAGATGCTTTGTCTCCGAGCCCCCACCCGAGACCAGCCCCCTCCAACACATACAAGAACGAACACACCGATCCCACCAAACCAACTTAAATGCAGGCGCACACACACATGGAAATGAACACAGCCCTTGATTATTTCCCCCTGCAAGCATATGAGCTTATCCCTCTTTCCTAAGCATAACCCTCCGGTTTCACAAGAGACGCCTCACAGTACTGGGCTGCTCGAAAAACAACCGGCAGGTATTTCTGTGTACTATAATAGCTACAGTACCAGTCAAAAGTTTGGACACACCTACTCATTCAAGTTTTTTTTTCTTCGTTTTTACTATTTTCTACATTGTAGAATAATAGCGACAACGTCCGACAAAACTATGAAATAACACATATGGAATCATGTAGCAACCACCAAGAAAAGTGTTCAACAATTCAAAGCATATTAGCCAGCCCTTTGCCTTGATGACAGCTTTGCACACTCTTTGCACGTGGTCGTTGTGTGGTGTGGTGTATTGGTCAGGTTGTTACTATAAGTTATGAATGTGTCTCGTAAGGATCAATTCATATATGTTATAAATCGGGGCACCAGTCCGTTATTGACAATGACTTTTGAACAAGGCTTGACCCGCGACGCATCAGAGTTACACACTTAGACCAATTTAGAACAATAGCCACAACTGATTTATCTGAAGGTATACCTGACGAGCCTAATGTCAGATTCAGAAACGTCTACCGTTTTCTAAAAAGTTGTGTATCAGAGAAACACACATGATAACAGGTCAAACACAAAGCGTAAGTGTGAGTGATGATAATTGCATTTGATACTGGATTTGTTTAATTCAGCAGGTTGTTTACCAGCAAATTGTTAGTGGTAGAGGATAATGTTCTCAATTTGCACGGAGCAACATTTACATACTCAAGACTACACCTAATAGGTCACGCGGGTGCGTACTGCGAAAGAGTGTGGTCTGTGAATTGTGAGCGGCGGGAGCAACTTAAAAAGGGCAAGTCGGGGTTCAGCGATAATGTTATGCTGATATTTAACGTTAACCTAAAGCGCTACACATTAGAGAGAAATGGCAATTAGCTGTGTAGTTACTCTCAATTGATGGAGTGGGGGGGGGGGGGGTCAGATGACATTGGTCAGACGACAGTGCAGCAGCACTATCTGATCTTAACCCTTTAACCTAACTCCTAACCCTATCATTAACCCTGACCTCAAACTAACCCCCTTGCCTAGCTAACGTTAGCCGCCTAGTTAACGTTATCATACATTTTGCAAATTTGTAACATTTCATACGAATTGGAATTCGTAACATATAGTATGAAATGGGTGATGGACATCCCCAAATGAATACATATCACACTAATTGTAGTATTCCGGATTTACGTTTACTATGTTACATTTACCCCTGAGTCCAGGTTGGACATCTTGGTCCATCGTTGAATGAATAGGCCTGTTTTCTTAGGCTTGCCACTTTCTGCGGTCAAGAGGAAGTATCTGGATTTGAACTTTATTGCCCTGTTGTATACGGGAGCAAAAATAATTCCAGCTTGGGCTCTTTGTTTAGAATATGTCATAGCCCTGGATCATGATAGCAGGCTGATTGGGACTATATGCTGGCCTTGATGGTCAAGCCTGGCACTTCAAAAGGGACTTCTTCTGGCCAGTAGGGTCAACCAGGGTTCCTGGACTGGAGGGAGTTGATAGGCCCCTGCACAAGGAGCTTGTGCTGATGTGACGCGAGGGTCTGTTCCTACATGGAAATGAGAGACAAATGTTGATGCTAACTGGTGCTGACCCCCGCTTCAGTCCCTCTGGCCCTATGGCCTAACCTAGGAGGGTCAATTTATAAAAATAAAAAAAAATGTAACCTTTATTTAACTAAGAAAGTCAGTTAAGAACAAATTCTTATTTACAATGACGGCCTGGGCCAATTGTGCTCCGCCCTATGGGACTACCAATCACAGCCGGATGTGATACAATCTGGGTTCGAACCAGGGACTGTACTGATGCCTCTAGCACTGAGATGCAGTGCCTTAGACCGCTGCGCCACTCGAGAGCCCAGACTTTACACGTGTCTGCATTAACATGGTAGTCCAGTGGTGAATTCACTAGGAACCAAGAGGAAGCAAACATACCGAAACTGGGAGGCACTAACATGAACTTGTCCCATAAGAAAAGCTTGTTTTCATTGCAAAACGTTTTCTATGTGTGCAATAATGAATACACCCCACATCTGTTTTGGTCAGGATCAGTGTGTTTTTGTTTTCTGTGGGGGCTTGTGTGAATGAAGTCTGCGTTTATTATAGCCTGTAGACCTGTTTTATACACTACAAAACCAAAAGTATGTGGACATCTGCATGTCAAACATCTCATTCCAAAATTATGGGCATTAATATGGAAGTCCCTTCTTTGCTGGTATAACACCCTCCACTCTTCTGGGAAGGCTTTCCATTAAATGTTGTAACATTGCTGAGGGGACTTACTTCCATTCAGCCACGAGCATTAGTGAGGTAGGGCACTGATGTTTGGCGATTAGGCCTGGCACGCACTCGGCGTTCCAATTCATCCCAAAGGTGTTTGATGGGGTTGAGGTCAGGGCTCTGTGCTGGTCAGTCAAGTTCTTCCACACCGATCTCGACAAACCATTTCTGTATGGACCTGTCTTTGTGCACGGGGGCATTGTCATGCTGAAACAGGAAAGGGCCTTCTCCAAACTGTTGCCACAAAGTTAGAAGCACAGAATCGTGTAGAATGTCATTATACGCTGTAGCGTTAAGATTTTAAGATATCCCTTTACTGGAACTAAGGGGCTGAGCTCAAACCATGAAAAACATCCGCCAAACCCAGATTCGTCCAGATGGTGAAGCGTGAATCATCACTCCAGAGAATGTGTTTTCCACTGCTCCAGAGTCCAATGGTGTCGAGCTTTACACCACTCCAGCCGACGCTTGGCATGTCACATGGTGATCTTAGGCTTGTGTGCGGCTGCTCGGCCATGGAAATCCATTTCATGATGCTCCCGATGAACAGTTCTTGTGCTGACGTTGCTTCCAGAGGCAGTTTGAAACTTGATAGTGAGTGTTGCAACCGAGGATAGACGATTTATTCGTGCTACATTCTTTAGCACTTGGTGGTCCAATTCTGTGAGCTTGTGTGGCCTACCACTTCGCGGCTGAGCTGTTGTGGCTCCTAGATGTTTCCACTTCACAATAAGAGCACATGGGCAGAAATTTGACGAACTGACTTGTTGGAAAGGTGTCATCCTATGACGGTGCCATGTTGAAAGTCACTGAGCTCTTCAGTAAGGCCCTTCTACTGCCAATGTTTGTCTATGGAGATTGCATGGCGGTGTGCTCAAATTGATACACCTGTCAGCAACGGGGGTGGATGAAATCGCGAAATCCACTAATTTGAAGGGGTGCTCACATATGTTTGTATACAGTTGAAGTCTGAAGTTTACATACACCTTAGCCAAAAACATTTGCACTCAGTTTTTCACAATTCCTGGCATTTAATCGTATAAAAATTCACAATTCAAAATGTATTTTAAGAATGTGAAATGTCAGAATAATAGTAGAGAATTACTAATTTCAGCTTTTATTTCTTTCATCACATTCCCAGTGGGTCAGACGTTTACATACACTCAATTAGTTTTTGGTAGCGTTGCCTTTAAATTGTTTAACTTGGGTCAAACGTTTCAGGTAGCCTTCAACAAGCTTCCCACAATAAGTTGGGTGAGTTTTGGCCCATTCCTCCTGACAGAGCTGGTGTAACTGAGTCAGGTTTGTAGGCCTCTTTGCTCGCACACGCTTTTTCAGTTCTGCCCTCAGATTTTCTACAGGATTGAGGTCAGGGCTTTGTGATGGCCATTCCAATACCTTGACTTTGTTGCCATTTTGCCACAACTTCGGATGTAAGCTTGTGGTCATTGTCCATTTGGAAGATCCATTTGCGACCAAGCTTTAACTGATGTCTTGAGATGTTGCTTCAATATATCCATATAATTTCCTCTCTTCATGATGCCATCTATTTTGTGAAGTGCACCGGTCCATCCTGCAGCAAAGCACCCCCACAACATTGTGCTTCACAGTTGGGATGGTGTTCTTCGGCATGCAAGCCTCCCCCTTTTTCCTCCAAACATAACGATGGTCATTATGGCCAAACAGTTCTATTTTTGTTTCATCAGACCAGAGGACATTTCTCCAAAAAGTGCGATCTATGTCCCCATGTGCAGTTGTAATCCGTAGTCAGGCTTTTTTATGGCGGTTTTGGAGCAGTGTCTTCTTCCTTGCTGAGCTGCCTTTCAGGATATGTCGGTATAGGACTCGTTTTGACTGTGGATATAGATGCAAAAGTATCTTCCTCCAGCATCTTCACAGGGTCTTTTGCTGTTGTTCTGGGATTGATTTGCACTTTTCGCACCAAAGTCCGTTCATCTCTAGGAGACAGAACATATCTCCTTCCTGAGTGGTATGACGGCTGCGTGGTCCCATGGTTTTTATACTTGCGTACTATTGTTTGTACAGATAAACGTGGTACCTTCAGGCATTTGGAAATTGCTCCCAATGATGAACCAGACTTGTGGAGGTCTACAATTTCTTTTCCGAGGTCTTGGCTGATTTCTTTAGATTTTTCCCATGATGTCAAGCAAAGAGGCACTGAGTTTGAAGGCAGGCCTTGAAATACATCCACAGGTACACCTCCAATTGACTCAAATGATGTCAATTAGCCTATCAGAAGCTTCTAAAGCCATGACATCATTTTCTGGAATTTTCCAAGCTGTTTAAAGGCAGTCAATTTAGTGTATGTAAACTTCTGACCCACTGGAATTGTGCTATAATCTGAAATAATCTGTCTGTAAACAATTGTTTGAAAAATTACTTCTGTCATGCACAAAGTAGATGTCCTAACCGACTTGCCAAAACTGTAGTTTAACAAGAAATTTGTGGAGTGGTTGAAAAACGAGTTTTTATGACTCCAACCTAAGTGTATGTAAACTTCCAACTTCAACTGTATATAGTGTATATGGCTGTGTGTATTCTTGTTTACACTTTGCATGTTTGTTTATATATGTTTATACACTGTACAGTATGCTGTGTGTATTTTTATTGGTGTGTATGTCAAGCATGTTTGTGTATGCAATTCATATACAATGTGTGAATGTGGGCCTCTTATATTCATGTGCTTGCTTGTGTGTGTCATCAGTGTTTCCACTCCTCTCCCTCTCCTGTCCTGCTGGTTTACAGAGTGTGTTCTGGTATGCTCCAGCCACGTCAGGAATGTAAACCTGTGCGTCTTTCCATGCCCTACTCTCCGTGACGAAGTTCAGACAGATCACTCACTGCCTCATACCTCCTTCCACCGGCCAACCACGAGCCAGGGGAAAAAGATTTGGGTTCACTGAACCTGAACATCCATAAAGAGCATTCCTTTCTGTGTGAGTCAGGTTGTTGAGTATCTAGCTAACTAAGTGAATGGGGGAAACTAAGAATATTTTTTTTAATACCACGAAATATAGCTGTCTCTCTTTCTCTCGTTCCTTCTTCTTGTCCTTCATTTTTTTTTTTTTTTAAGAAATGTATTTGTTCAAAACGTTCTTTTTTTTTGAGTCAACTACTCGCCACACTTCGTGTACTGCAGCTAGCTGTAGCTTATGTTTTCAGTACTATATTCACTTTCTGATCCTTTGATCGGCTGCAAGAGCTCTGATAGGTTGGAAGATTTCCTCCGGAAATCGTCATAGTTAATGTGTGCGTCTTCGGAAGGGTTTGAGAACCATGAGTCTCCATAGGTTTTGAATTGTCAATGAAGAGTCAATGTACCCAGAGGAGGACGGAAAATAGCTTTCCTCTGGCAACACCGTGGTGCTACCCTAGAGGGTGCTGTTGAGACTACTACTGCAGGTCTTTGTTGTGGAACAGTGTTTTAGTGACCTGAATATATTCAGTATAGTTTTATGTAAAAAAAATATATTACTTTTTAAAAATGTTTTACTCTTTTTTTTTTTTCTTTTTTTTTTTACTTCACTAAGTAGGATGGTCCTCCCCTTCCTTCTCTGAGGGGCCTCCCTTGCATTACACAGCACTATGCCCATAGCCATGTATAGGGCAAATGTTAAAATCACATACTTAGTTTTAATATTGCTCTAACTTTTATAATAGGCTAGTAGTGAATCATTTGGTATCCTACACCTGTAGTCTCTGTTGTTCAACTCCAGGGTTTCCCCCTCTAAACTTGGGCCAGCTGTGTGTGTTTGCAGCCAGTCAAGCATTTAGGAGGCCTGAGCTTGTCTCTTCCTCTGTGTGTCTGTGTGTGTGGCAAGGCTGATCGTGAGGATGCAGGGGAATAATGCTCTCAGGGCTGTGACACAAACAGGAAGACTCTTACTGCCCTTTCTTGGACACTCTCTTCCAGAGAGAACTCTGACTTCCTGACTTCCAGTATTGGGCCTTTTAAGTCTAGACTTTTTAGTTAGTGGGGTTGACTTTCTCTCTCTCTGTGTGTGTGTGTGTTTGTATCAACTTGGACGTAAGCAGTTCTGCAGTGTTGGCAACAAGCTGTCACCCTCACACTTTTACATCTGATTTAGGGCATTAACAATAGGTGATTTTCCTGCCACCACCCTCCTCTCTCTTTCATGTGTATTTCATTCTCTCCCTCTCGTTCTCTCCCCCTCTCTTTATACTCTGACGTCCCCAGCCTGTGCTGTCACTCTTACCCTGCAGGTGCTGATTCGGGGCAAAGGGAGGACAAGATTAGATGACATTCCTGCCGTCGGTTTCATCCCTCCGTCACAGTGACCTCACAGGGTTAAAAAAATAGCCCGTGCCCAGCTAACGTGTTTGTTCTGCCACGCTGCCAACAGCAACACAAAATGAGAGCAGAAATTCCAGCGATGAGCCACGCCGTTGTCAGGTGCCAACGAGGGCTGCGCGCCGGCGTCTTTTACAACCCGGTCGCCGCGGCAACGCCTCATTAAACACCTGTCCCTGTTCCGGCGGGCAGCGCGGTTCACTTTCAGGTGCTCTGTTAGGCCCTGTTTGAAACAGGTCCCTGAACAGGGATGGTCCCCACTCCCCACAGCAGGACTTTCCACTTACCACCCTCTGCCTGTAGATACTCACACGCCCAGTGATGGGGTTTGGCATTGCTGCTGTTTTCTGTACAGTGTTTTCAGCTGAAAAACGAGACATGGCTGTCTAAACAATGGCTGTTGTTTGAGGATGTTCTTCTTCCCTTTTAGAAGAACAGGAGGACGAACCTGTTGCGAGAACCCTTCTGTTTCTGACTCTGTTTCGTAAAGCCGTGTCTGGTTATTGTACTATGGAGCCTGTTCACAACGTAAGGCATGGAGTTACGTTATTGATTAAAAAGCGACTTTTTGGGTCTTAGTTGCACAATATTTAGGAGGAGGATGAAAGGGGTATTCCTGTGTCCCTGCTCGTAGATTATGTGTGAAAATGTCATCGCTTTGGCGATCTATTGGCTGTTCGGAATGGCTGGAGGTGTACACGGTACAGAGTGGATGGGTCGTCCACAGGGAACAATCCCACATTGTTCTGGTGGCCCATCTGAATTTCCGTCAGGGTTTTTTACATGATAATCTTTGAGTGTGCATCTGTGGCTGAGTTCTTATCTCCGGTGATGAGACACTTCCTCCTGTGTGATTTGCTGCTGTCTCCACTTCCCCACCGCGCTCAAACACTTCTGCTCTCTCTGTGAGCTCAAAGAACTCTGTCCTCCACTCTCTGCGAGATCATAGACACAGTCGTCCCTCTCACTCTCTCTCTCTCTCTCTCTGTGTGTCAGGTCATAGACCAGGTGTTCTCAAACTTATTTCATCCACGACGCCATTTTGATATCTGAAAATTCTCGGGACCCCAATCTTGTGAAACAAAATATGTAATTAACACTCAATGTTAACTTTTTATTTCATTTGGGGCTATGGTAGTCAATTGAAAAACATTCTAACAGTATTTCTGATTGTCTTCTCAACTCACCATCACATGCTTTTAATGTGGGGCTATGACAGTCAATTGCAAATTTGTGTGACATAATGTCGCTTTATCTCAACACCACTAATGAGAGTGCTTGACGCATGTCACTTTGGCACTTCTCAAAGTCAGGGGGCGTGGTCAACAGTGCACACCTAATCTCTGCTGTCACATCCATCCTGGATCAATATTTGGTTTTACGGTGCTTTCAAGACAACTGGGAACTCGGAAAAATACGAGGTCAAATCATGACGCCAGTGATCTTTAGGTCAGAATGTCGGAGCTCTAAAAATAGGTAAGAGTTCCCGAGATGGAATTCCGAGTTGGATGTTCACTGACGTCAAAAGTCTAAGATTTCCGAGTTCCCAGTTGTTTTGAATGCTGCACTAGTGCAGACGAGCACTGCTGAATCCAACTTCACACAGATATGAGCTGGCGAAGGGTACCATGAGTTTTAATGCTCTGAAGGAGACTCTCTCTGGTTGAATTTTATCTTTTAGATTTCAATCGTTTAGATTTTTAAGGTTAACCACATTACAATGATTTACAAATATATAAAATATTTTTTTATTTGTTGAAAACTTTTTTTTCCTTTACAACATGATTCCATATGTGTTATTTCATAGTTTTGATGTCTCCACTATTATTCTACAATGTAGAAAATAGTAAAAATAAAGAAAAACCCTGGAATGAGTAGGTGTGTCCAAACTTTTAACTGGTACTATGTACACTCAAAAGTTTGAGATCACTTAGAAATGTCCTTGTTTTTGAAAGAAAAACACGTTTTTTGTTCATTAAAATAAGATCAAATTGATCGGAAATACAGTGTAGACATTGTTAATACTGTAAATTACTATTGTAGCTGGAAATCCAAATTTATAATTTTAAAAGGCTAATTGATCATTAGAAAAAAAAACTTTTGCAATTATGTTAGCACAGCTGAAAACTGTTATTCTCATTAAAGAAGCAATAAAAATGGCCTTTAGACTAGTTGAGTATCTGGAGCATCGGCATTTGTGGGTTTGATTACAGGCTCAAAATGGTCAGAAACAAATAACTTTCTTCTAAAACTTGTCAGTCTGTTCTTGTTCTGAGAAATGAAGGCTATTCCATGCGAGAAATTGCCATGAAACTGAAGACCTTGAACAACGCTGTGTGCTACTCCCTTCACAGAACAGAGCAAACTGGCTCTAACCAGAATAGGAAGAGGAGTGGGAGGCCCCGGTGCACAACTGAGCAAGAGGAAGGGTACATTAGTGTCTAGTTTGAGAAACAGCTGCCTCACAAGTCCTCAACTGGCAGCTTCATTAAATAGTACCCACAAAACACCAGTGTCAACGTCAACAGTGAAGAGGCGACTCCGGGATGCTGGCCTTCCTCCCTCCAGTGTCTGTTCTTTTGCCCATCTTAATATTTTATTTTTATTGGCCAGTCTGAGATGGCTTTTTCATTGCATCGCTGCCTAGAAGGCCAGCATTCCGGAGTTGCCTCTTCACTGTCGACTTTGCACCTACCAGGTGTATGTTATGTATGGTATGTATGTAAGTACAGTGCCTTGCGAAAGTATTCGGCCCCCTTGAACTTTGCGACCTTTTGCCACATTTCAGGCTTCAAACATAAAGATATAAGACTATTTTTTTGTGAAGAATCAACAACAAGTGGGACACAATCATGAAGTGGAACGACATTTATTGGATATTTCAAACTTTTTTAACAAAACAAAAACTGAAAACCTGGGTGTGCAAAATTATTCAGCCCCCTTAAGTTAATACTTTGTAGCGCCACCTTTTGCTGCGATTACAGCTGTAAGTCGCTTGGGGTATGTCTCTATCAGTTTTGCACATCGAGAGACTGACATTTTTTCCCATTCCTCCTTGCAAAACAGCTCGAGCTCAGTGAGGTTGGATGGAGAGCATTTGTGAACAGCAGTTTTCAGTTCTTTCCACAGATTCTCGATTGGATTCAGGTCTGGACTTTGACTTGGCCATTCTAAAACCTGGATATGTTTATTTTTGAACCATTCCATTGTAGATTTTGCTTTATGTTTTGGATCATTGTCTTGTTGGAAGACAAATCTCCGTCCCAGTCTCAGGTCTTTTGCAGACTCCATCATTCTTCCAGAATGGTCCTGTATTTGGCTCCATCCATCTTCCCATCAATTTTAACCATCTTCCCTGTCCCTGCTGAAGAAAAGCAGGCCCAAACCATGATGCTGCCACCACCATGTTTGACAGTGGGGATGGTGTGTTGCTTTTACGCCAAACATAACGTTTTGCATTGTTGCCAAAAAGTTCAATTTTGGTTTCATCTGACCAGAGCACCTTCTTCCACATGTTTGGTGTGTCTCCCAGGTGGCTTGTGGCAAACTTTAAACGACACTTTTTATGGATATCTTTAAGAAATGGCTTTCTTCTTGCCACTCTTCCATAAAGGCCAGATTTGTGCAATATACGACTGATTGTTGTCCTATGGACAGAGTCTCCCACCTCAGCTGTAGATCTCTGCAGTTCATCCAGAGTGATCATGGGCCTCTTGACTGCATCTCTGATCAGTCTTCTCCTTGTATGAGCTGAAAGTTTAGAGGGACGGCCAGGTCTTGGTAGATTTGCAGTGGTCTGATACTCCTTCCATTTCAATATTATCGCTTGCACAGTGCTCCTTGGGATGTTTAAAGCTTGGGAAATCTTTTTGTATCCAAATCCGGCTTTAAACTTCTTCACAACAGTATCTCGGACCTGCCTGGTGTGTTCCTTGTTCTTCATGATGCTCTCTGCGCTTTTAACGGACCTCTGAGACTATCACAGTGCAGGTGCATTTATACGGAGACTTGATTACACACAGGTGGATTGTATTTATCATCATTAGTCATTTAGGTCAACATTGGATCATTCAGAGATCCTCACTGAACTTCTGGAGAGAGTTTGCTGCACTGAAAGTAAAGGGGCTGAATAATTTTGCACGCCCAATTTTTCAGTTTTTGATTTGTTAAAAAAGTTTGAAATATCCAATAAATGTCGTTCCACTTCATGATTGTGTCCCACTTGTTGTTGATTCTTCACAAAAAAATACAGTTTTATATCTTTATGTTTGAAGCCTGAAATGTGGCAAAAGGTCGCAAAGTTCAAGGGGGCCGAATACTTTCGCAAGGCACTGTATCAGACCTTATTTTATATCCCCCAAAAACACCTACAAAAACACCTTTCATTTCCCCATAGGGTCTCTGTCCAATGAACCATGCACGTACGTACGTACATACATACATACAGTTGAAGTCGGAAGTTTACATACACTTAGGTTGGAGTCATTAAAGCTTTTTTTTTTCAACCACTCCACAAATTTCTTGTTAACAAACTACAGTTTTGGCAAGTAGGTTAGGATATCTACTTTGCATGACAACATTAATTTTTCCAACAATTATTTACAGACAGATTATTTCACTGATAATTCACTGTATCACAATTCCAGTGGGTCAGAAGTTTACATACACTAAGTTGATTGTGCTTTTAAACAGCTTGGAAAATTTCAGAAAATGATGTTATGGCTTTAGAAGCTTCTGATAGGCTAATTGACATCTATTGAGTCAATTGGAGGTGTACCTGTGGATGTATTTCAAGGCCTACCTTCAACCTCAGTGCCTCTTTGCTTGACATCATGGGAAAATCAAAAGAAATCAGTCAAGACCTCAGAAAATAAATTGTAGGCCTCCACAAGTCTGGTTCATCCTTGGGAGCAATTTCCAAACGCCTGAAGGTACCACGTTCATCTGTACAAACAATAGTACGCAAGTGTAAACACCATGGGACCACGCAGCCGTCCTACCGCTCAGGAAGGAGAAGCGTCCTAGAGATGAACGTACATTGGTGCGAAAAGTGCAAATCAATCCCAGAACAACGGCGAAGGACCTTGTGAAGATGCTGGCGGAAACAGATACAAAAGTTTGCAGTGGTCTTAAAAATCCTACAATGAGATTTTCAGGATTTTTTTTCTTCTCATTTTGTCTGTCATAGTTGAAGTGTACCTATGATGAAAATGACAGGCCTCTCTCATCTTTTTAAGTAGGAGAGCTTGCACAATTGGTGGCTGACTAAATACTTTTTTGCCCCACTGTATATACATATATATGTATAAATATATACACAGCATATAATCATAATTACATTTTTCTCCGGATTTTGGAAAGTTCATATCACACGACAGCTAGTTTGGGAAGTGCTGTCACAGACACAGTTCCCCTCTCTCTGTAAGGTCATTGATGCAGTCGCTCTCGCTCTCTCTCGCTCTCTGTGTGTGAGGTCATACAGTAGATGCTGTCCCCTTGTCTCTGTGAGATCATAGACCAGGGATCATCAACTAGCCGGACAATTTTGTCTTGAGTGTATAGATGGGGGGGGGGGGGGCGAATCAAAACATAATAATATATATTTAGGGCCTCCTGAGTGGCGCAGCAGTCTAAGGCACCCAAAAACACTCAGGTAACCTGCCTAAATGACTACTGACCCATAGCACTCACGTCTGTAGCCACTCACATTTGTAGCCATGAAGTGCTTTGAAAGGCTGGTCATGGCTCACATCATCACCATTATCCCAGAAACCATAGGCCCACTGCAATTTGCATACCGCCCAAGCATATCCTCAGATGATACAGTCTCTATTGCACTCCACACTGCCCTTTCAAACCTGGACCAAAGGAACACCTATGTGAGAATGCTATTCATTGACTACAGCTTAGCGTTCAACACCATCGTTCCCTCAAATCTCATCTCATCACTAAGCTAAGGACCCTGGGAGTAAACACCTCCCTCTACAACTGGATCCTGGACTTCCTGTTGGGTCGCCCCCAGGTGGTAAGGGTAGGTAACAACACATCTGCCACGCTTATCCTCAACACAGGGGCCCCTCATGGGGTGCGCGCTTAGTCCCCTCCTGAACCGCCAAGCACGACTCCAACACCATCATTAAGTTTGCCGATGACACAACCGTGGTAGGCCTGATCACCGACAACAACAAGCCTATAGGGAGGAGGTCAGAGACCTGACTGTGGTGCAAGGACAACAACCTCTCCCTCAACATGATCAAGACAAAGTCGATGATTGTGGACTACAGGAAATGGAGGACGAAGCACGGCCCCATTTTCATCGATGGAGCAGGTTGTGATCTTCAAGTTCCTTGGCGTCCACATCACCAACAAACTTACATGGTCCAAGCACACCAAGACAGTCGTGAAGAGAGCACGACAAAACCTATTCCCCTTCAGGAGACTGAAAAGATTTGGCATGGGTCCTCAGATCCTCAAAAGGTTCTTCAGCTGCACCACTGCCTGGTATGGCAACTGCTCGGCTTCCGACCACAAGGCACTACAGTGGGTAGTGCGTATGGCCCAGTACATCACTGGGGCCAAGCTTCCTGCCATCCAGGACCTCTATACCAGGCGGTGTCAGAGAAGGCCCTAAAAATTGTCAGACTCCATCCACCCTAATCATAGACTGTTATCTCTGCTACCGCATGGCAAACGGTGTCTGAGCACCAAGTCTAGGTCCAAGATGCTTCTACCCCCAAGCCACGAGATCCCATGGCGCTTATTGAAAGAGTAGGCGTGTTCACCCCGGTGTCATAGCTAAATTCCCAACCTGGCCACATTCCATTATTGCCACCTAATCATCCCCCCCATTCCCAATTGGCATGTATCACTCGTCACCTCTCCACCTGATAGCTGATGTGTGGTGATCGTTCTGGCACAAAATGGTTGCCGTGCAGCACTGATTTGTGCTCTAAACATTGATGGTGAATGAGGTGAGTTTCCCTCTACTATTTAAAGTGCTTTGATTACCTCGGTAGGAATGTGCTATATACATCTAATCCATTGTTATTATTTGTGTACGATCAAATGTCTCTTTATTATGCTTGGGAATACTTTGTAACATATATCCAAAATTGAGACCACTTGGAGCTGATTTCCTGATGTTTTTATAGTCTTATGTCCAACAGAGAAAATTCTATAAAACAACAATAATTATTATTATTTGCTCCGAAAACTTGGGGGGCCAAATAAAACCACCTGCGTGCCACAGACTGATTAGAAAGGGACTTTGACGTTATAAACAGTTCCTCTTTCTGTGATGTCATATATACAGTCCTTACTGTTGCTGCGAGGCCATGGTGTTAAGCACTGTAGAATGCTATGCTATGCCCTAATATGAGAGTTTGTCCTAGGAGAGGTCACCACAAAAACCCTCACGTTTCAACGTTCTCCCGGGTCGTAGGTCGTGGGGGGGCTGTAGCTTTTCGAGCATGTCTTTTCTCGCCACCTCATCGCGAGGCTGGGCGGTCGTATATGGACCGTGTCGACAGCATGTTGAGCTGCAAGGGAGGAAGTCGTGGTGAGGATGTAAAAAAATAGAACTCTGAGTCGGACCGTCCCCCCTCTGCGCTGCGCTTCACACCTAGACAGGCTATTTATAACTCGTCGCCTAACTCTGAAGCCCTCTGGTGCGTCTAGCAACGAAGTAGAGGGCTCCTCAAAGGTCGGAAACGGACGTTGGCGGTGGCGGTGGTCGTGTGTATCATTGTCATTGTGATATAGTTGACTCAGGCTGATTACTTGCTAGTGTGGTGTAGTGTTGAAGTATCAAGTGTAATAGATGAAGCGATACACTGAAAGATATCTGTCCCACTCTGATCCCTCTCAGGGATACCACTTTAATAAATGTTTGGGAGTTGACTATAGAATACTACAGTACTTACTATAGAATACTATAGTACACTGTAGTATACTGTAGAGTACTATACTACATACTGTGGTATCCCTTGATCGTGTAGTGCTTACTATAGTATTCTACAGTATAATACTCAATTCTATACCACACACTGTAGTTTCCCTTGATCATGTGTAGTACTTACTATAGAATGTTGTAGTATATTGTAAAATACTATAGTAAATACAACAGTAGTATCCGTTTAAAAAAAACACTGTAGTAAATACTACAGTAATGTCCGCAAAAAGACTACAGTTTGCAAAACACTACACTTTTTTAAACTGAAGTAAATACTACAGTATTTAATTTGCATATCCCCTGCCCATTCCCCTCCCCCATATCCCAATTTGTGCCACCCATAAGTGAGAAACCTACATGCCAAGTATAGACAATATACTGTGTTCCCTACAGGTTATAGAAAAGAGAAGAATCTATTTTAGCATTTCTCCAGTAGGTTTCCTCAAGGAGAAAGTCCCCCACTTCTATGTCAAAGATAATAAAACAGAAACACTATAGTAAATACTACAGTCTGCAAGAACACTGCAGTGAATACTATAGTATTTTTTTTGTAAATATGGAAATGACCATAGTTGTGACATGGTTCTGACATGCCTCGTTTCCCAACAGCATGTCGTTTTCCAACAACATTTAATCCTGTCGTGTTCTACCGTATGATCACATGGTCTCGATATGTCTGGTTGATCCAAGACTGGAGCGGAAGGAAAACCAATTTAGGACTCGATTTGTTCCGTAGCGTGTTGTAGCACGATTTTAAAAAGCTGCGTTCCCGCTGTAGCGGAGACTGCATTTTACGGTAAAAGCTGCACGTGTTGGCTCAATCGGAAATTTGCCTCGCCTTTTTTCATTTCAATCGCCCGATAACACCGATTTGAATCAAGCCCTTAGCCTCAAGAGACAACAGAGAGAGAGAGAGAGAAAATAATGGTGAGAAAAGATGATGTCAAGAGAAGCCACATTCTGAGACTGTGCAGCAGGACAAAGACCTCTCTGCCAGAGGCTACTGAATACAGCCTGGATCACATCAGACGGCCAGGAGGTCAGGCGGTAACACTGTTCAAAGAAACAAGGAAGCAGTAAAACAAACAGATGGGAGTGCAGCGCTGTGGAGCGTGACATCATTGTGTTTGAATGGAAAATATTGTGTATGAATAGAATATATTGTTCTCTGAGCTCCCATTTCACTCTCAAAGAGACTTCTCCATGACACCCAGCCTATTGTGTGTGTGTGTGTGTGTGTGCACGTGCGTGTGTGTGTACCCTTGACGTCACTATGTTTGTTTTGACTGCTGATGTTTTTGATATTTTTTGATATGTGTGTGTATTTTCATTACTGGTGTTTGGACAATCTACCCTCTGCCCAAGATAAAGATTCTTGTGGTTATTGACGGTGGCGACCTGGTGGACACCCAGCGAAAGGGATAATGTGCAGTCTGTAGGACATTTTTTTTTGATGAGGGCTGGCTACTATACGGACTACTATAGGGTCCTCTTTCTACCCTTCTACTCTCTGTGCGACTCGAAACAGAGTCCAGGCAGTGAGAATAGAATGAATACAGCCTTGTCCCACATCCTGTTCAATCGACTGAGCTAAAATAAATCAATCTCTGCTTTTCTGTTGAGACTAATATCTACCTCAAATTAGTCCCTTTGGAAGTTTTTCTTGGTAAGCCCTTCTCTTGTTCCAGATCTGTATTTTTTTTTGTTGCCTTTTCCTACTCCATTGTCAATCCGAACATGTTTGACATGACAAATCCTCATGGAGTTGGCAAGAGAGCCGAAACAGACTAGTGCCCAGGCTAGAAGGAGGAGGCCAAACCCAGAAATCCTGGAGACTGTGATCGTCTTAACATTTTAAACGCAGCAGCAGAGCCTCTCCAGCCAGTAGCCAGTCCAGACAGAACTCTCTCCCCTCAGACACAGCCAACAGCAACTTTAACTTCATCTGCTAATAGAGGGAATGAACCCACCTCACCGGGGGACACATTTCTCCCCATGTTTGTTTGGCTTCTGAATGACGGGGAGGAGGAGGAAGAGGTCGGAGCCAGTGAAGGAGGTAGAGCGTAGTCACTATATGGCCATGCTAGAAAGGAGAAACGTGGCAAATTGGCAATGGTATCATGGCTTGTTAGTGATGGGTTCTGACTTCTAAACTTGAACTATGAAATATCCTTTGTTCACGGTACTGCGGGAGAGCGGGGAATGCAGGAGGTTTACGTTCTGTCGGAACCTGTTGTTGTTAGACATCAGGTGTCCTATGGAAAGGAGTAGGGCCACAGTCTGGTTTCTACGCCAGAAGTGAATGGTTATCTGTAGGAGGGATGTATATGGCGCGGTTGGATATGAGCCGTGGTTGCGGTCACTGATAAAAGTAGAGAGCTGTGGGTCAGTGAGGAATGGGGGGGGGGGCGAGGTCAGGTCACATGAAGGGATACGGAACAGTTTATTACCCACGTCACTTAATTTCCTGCCGAGCAACAAAGGTTGTTATGGTCAGAGAAGAGGAGGAGACTTCGCCTAAAGTGGGGTCTATATACTTGTGCTGTTGGGAACACGTTTGTGTCTGCTCAGCTCTCTGGCCCAGTGAGCGAATAAACTTGGTTTGAGCTTTTTCTTTTATAGTTGTCCGTTAGATTCTAAAACAGAGTTTAAAAAAGTAACAGTTAGCTAGATGGCCATGCTAGACAGCCATGCTAGACAGGATAAACGGAGCAAATTGGCAATGGCATCATTGCTTATTAGCGACAACCTGAGGTATTTAATCTAGATTTACTGGGGTTGGAAGGAGTGGTTGGAAAGGCCCCTAAAGTCCTGGCGTCCTGATGGGATGGATGCATGTCAGGTGTTTTACCTTGGGCTGGGAAACTCAGCCTCTGAGCACTCTGGGTAGTAGCTCATTCTGAAGCAGGAATAGCAGGAGAGCAGAGGATGACGGTGATAGAAAGAGGAGACAGGAGGCAGAGAGAGCGGAGGATTCAGGAAAGAGAGGAGGCGAGAGAGAGTAGGGCGGGAGAAAAGTAGGAAGGGGGGAGGAAAAACAAAGGAGGAATATGGCAGGATCAAGAGAGAGAGAGAGAGGGAGGGAGAGAAGGGCCTCTGTAATTTACCAGTCAGTCATAATGAAGGCATTGGCCTGAGGAGGAGCTGGCGGGAAACCTAATCCTTGGCAACACAAAGATGCTTGCTGGAGACACAGCCCTGTCTCCAGGCAAGCTAACGAACTCTATCTGCCAGTAGCTATGATTGCACCCACTCCCATTGTCTGAATACATTACTGTACAAACAACACTTGTGCAAATAAATACTCACATAGCCTCCATGCATTTAGATACAGACTGCTTAGAAGCTCAGTATACTATGCTGCCCATACGCTATGCTAAACCAGATACTGGGAAAGAGAGGATGTGCTGTTACCCCCACCACATCTAGCCTACGTGCCAGACAATGCTACGTTGTTGCCTCGGCTTGTTTTGGCCAACCAAATTGGCAAAAGCAGAAAGACACTGGCAGCTAGGCTAATACTATCATTATCATCCACATCAAGGCTAGGAGGACGCCGGCAGAGCTACAGTGTGAGGAGGAGGCGTTGTTGAGAGCACTGGAAGCTGCTAAAGGCCTATGTTTGCCTCGGCCAGTAGAACCACAGTAATTGCCCTAGCATGCCTTGCGGGGCTTAGTGTGGGTCAGCTGGGGCCTGTCTTTGGGTCGGAGGGGAAGGGTGGGAAGGCGGTGGTTGTGGAGTCATTTGGCTGGTGTGAGTCTTTCTTTAGCTAGGGTCAACAGCAGCAGCACGGCAGGGTGTGGTGTCCTGGGATAGTGGGACAGTGTGTTGTGATTAGGGCCCACTACTGTGGTTTGGTTCAGGGGGAGATGGACATTTATGACCTGGAGTAGGTCTGTGGTGACAGAGTTCTGGGTCTGGCACTATAGCAGGTCTGGGTGTGGTGTTGACTAACGGAGTTGGAAGGTTAGTGTGGGAGCAGTAAGGTTCCTGGGTATTGGGACAGGCCAGGTCTGGAGTGTGTCTCACGGTCTGTGTTGTTGACTCCTGTTCAGTAGTAGACCCGGCTGGGTGGGGTGGGCTAACAGTGTTGTTTGGCAGGGAGACAAGCCAAGCTCTTGGCCTCCCTCAAAATGTGCTGTTGTGGATTCCCCACTGCGTGAAAGAAAGAGGGTGTGTTTGGTTAACTAACAGCAGAGATGGAAACGGAGGGACTGTGGGAGTGTGTACAGGAGGCCGTGTGTAATGTCAGTGTGTATAGGAGGTTGTGTTTGGTGTCTAGTACCACGGAGAAGAAGAGTTGAAGGGTGTGTGTGTCCGTATGTGTTGTATGTGTGTGCTGTATGCTTTGAGGCTGAGCGCATGGTTCCCTCTTCCTGTTTGTTTTTACAGCTTTTTGTTGTTACATGTACATTCTACACACATTTTACATACATGTCACAATTCTTTGTATAAAAAAAAACTCTGTCCATCCCACTTATCTCGGTAAACCCACCCCTCAGCTACTCTGTCTATCCCACTTATCTCCGTAAACCCACCCCTCAGCTACTCTCAGTCCATCCCACTTATCTCCGTAAACCCACCCCTCAGCTACTCTGTCCATCCCACTTATCTCCGTAAACCCACCCCTCAGCTACTCTCAGTCCATCCCACTTATCTCCGTAAACCCACCCCTCAGCTACTCTGTCCATCCCACCTATCTCCGTAAACCCACCCCTCAGCTACTCTCAGTCCATCCCACTTATCTCTGTAAACCCACCCCTCAGCTACTCTGTCCATCCCACCTATCTCCGTAAACCCACCCCTCAGCTTCTCTGTCCATCCCACTTATCTCCGTAAACCCACCCCTCAGCTACTCTCAGTCCATCCCACTTATCTCCGTAAACCCACCCCTCAGCTACTCTGTCCATCCCTCTTATCTCGGTAAACCCACCCCTCAGCTACTCTGTCTATTCCACTTATCTCCGTAAACCCACCCCTCAGCTACTCTCAGTCCATCCCACCTATCTCCGTAAACCCACCCCTCAGCTACTCTCAGTCCATCCCACTTATCTCCGTAAACCCACCCCTCAGCTACTCTCAGTCCATCCCACCTATCTCCGTAAACCCACCCCTCAGCTACTCTGTCCATCCCACCTATCTCCGTAAACCCACCCCTCAGCTACTCTCAGTCCATCCCACTTATCTCCGTAAACCCACCCCTCAGCTACTCTGTCCATCCCACCTATCTCCGTAAACCCACCCCTCAGCTACTCTCAGTCCATCCCACTTATCTCTGTAAACCCACCCCTCAGCTACTCTGTCCATCCCACCTATCTCCGTAAACCCACCCCTCAGCTACTCTGTCCATCCCACCTATCTCCGTAAACCCACCCCTCAGCTACTCTCAGTCCATCCCACCTATCTCCGTAAACCCACCCCTCAGCTACTCTGTCCATCCCACCTATCTCCGTAAACCCACCCCTCAGCTACTCTGTCCATCCCACCTATCTCCGTAAACCCACCCCTCAGCTACTCTGTCCATCCCACCTATCTCCGTTAACCCACCCCTCAGCTACTCTCAGTCCATCCCACCTATCTCCGTAAACCCACCCCTCAGCTACTCTGTCCATCCCACCTATCTCCGTAAACCCACCCCTCAGCTACTCTCAGTTCATCCCACCTATCTCCGTAAACCCACCCCTCAGCTACTCTGTCCATCCCACCTATCTCCGTAAACCCACCCCTCAGCTACTTTCAGTCCATCCCACTTATCTCCGTAAACCCACCCCTCAGCTACTCTGTCCATCCCACCTATCTCCGTAAACCGCCCTCTTATGAATTCCATGTGCCATATATTTTTCAACTGTGCTGTGATCTTTCACATAAATTCTGAACCGGTCTAATCTCATACAATCTAAAGATGGTAAGTTAAAGATACATATATTTTACTAAAAGTATTATTTTAATATATGATAATGTTTTTACTGAAAATATTGATCGATTTATTATGGCTTTCCAAATCTCCCAACGGTGCTATTTGTAGTGTTAATTTAAGATAGGTTCAGGAATGTCTGAAACATGATATCTGTCTCCAGAACAAGCTACTGTATATAGGGGAAATACCAAAATAATTGATCTAATGATTCTGTCTCTACATAGAAAAATCTGCAGAGATGAGATGGTTGTATGCCCTATATACATAACATTCTGTTTGTGGCAAGAATTTTGTATAATCATTTCAATTGAAAAGCTCTTTTGCGAATCAGATCATAAATCATGTGCCATGGAAGTGGCACATCAATAATCTATTTCTCAACACTTTTGCTACCTACAGTACCAGTCAAAAGTTTGGACACACCTAGTCATTCAAGGATTTTTTTGTTATTTTTACTATTTTCTACATTGTAGAATAATAGTGAAGACATCAAAACTATGTCAGGGCTATTTGACCAAGAAGGAGAGTGATGGAGTGCTGCATCAGATGACCTGGCCTTCGCTATCGCCCGACCTCAACACAATTGAGATGGTTTGGGATGAGTTGGACCACAGAGTGAAGGAAAAGCAGCCAAGTGCTCAGCATATGTGGGAACTCCTTGAAGACCGTTGGAAAAGCATTCCAGGTGAAGCTGGTTGAGAGAATGCCAAGAGTGTGCACATTTTTCTCAAATGTTGGTCTTTAATAGAGGGCAGACAAACAAGTTCCCTACCTTCTCCCCCTTCCTCTTCCTGTTAGTGTGTAGGGTCTGGCCAGATGGGCTGTAGAGGGGGTGGGAGAGAGACAGATGTTGAATCCCAAACCAGTCTCTTTCCCTCGCCTCTCGGCCCTCCATTTGCCTGTTTACGTGCACCTCCGCCACAAGTGTCCCAAAACTAGGGAGTGAAACTTATCGAGGGTGTAGGGGCTAATTAGACCCTCTGATAACCACTTCGACCAAGGCTGCAAGCTCCAGAGCAAAGAGCTATCCCAACACACACTGCGATATGTTTTGGAGTTTACGCAATATCATACAAAAATAACGGAGAGGCGTGCGTGATTATCTGCCACATGCATTTGTTTGTGTCTGATTTCGAGACGTGACACGTAACACATGAAATACCTCCCAAATGAAAGGTTCAACTGTTATTGAGGTCAATACAGTCTATTGTAAATCGACCGGAATTGTTATTTTGTGTTTCATGCTCGTTTTACCACGTGGAACTTGAGTTGCGTCATTCAAGTTCCCAGTGCGTCCAGAAGTTGACGGTTTTATTTCATATTCCCCTCGTCAGTCTGAAAGTCAACCTCGGAGTGACAGGCCCTCCAGGTGAGTTGGTAGGAGCGAGAGCGAGGCTATGCCATAGGGCCTGCTTCCTCTTGACCAGCCCCGGGTGTTCTGATGTTAGCTATTTCATGTTACAGTATATGTAAGTTCCAGCATATTGGCCTACTCTCCTCTCTTCTAGTAAAAGAGTAACCCTATCCCCTAACCCCATAAATCCCTGTGCCACGCCCCGAATGGGAGAGGTCACCACCTGGCTCTTATAAATGACCCAGATGCCAATTCCCTTGCTAACATTACCAGCATTCTGCATTGGATGCCACCGTCAAGCCATTCTATTTCATATCCTGTATATGCCGACTGTTTTATACAGGATCCTGGGTATTCTTGTGGTGCTGGGCGTTGAGATCATGTCCCAGCTCTGTTGACCCGTGCCCTGGAACATGTATAGTGCTGCTGACCTGAACCAGGCTATATTAACTATTCAGGAGCCCGAGGCTGTCCAATCAACCACCTAGGCTCGCTTAGGTGACTTTGACTGACGCTTTCGTGTGTGTGTGTGTGTGTGTGTGTGTGTGTGACAGGGGTATAGTGTTACCCCTGTGTCTTTCTCGATGATGTCTGTCTGTATGTAACAGAGCACCCTTGCCTATCACTGGTCACTGGCCATGTCCGTAACTCAGATTTGGTGTGTTAATCCAGGAGGACCAATGGGCACATTGTGTTCCTTTTTAGGGTGGGATTGGCAAGATGTGTGTGTTGTTGTTCCCATCAGCAGGCTTGGCTGAGCTGTTGTTATGCCTGATTGGGTATGAGCTGTCTATTGTCTATCCTGTTGCCTAGTCACTTTACCACTACCTACAGTATATGTACATAGTTACTTCAATTACCTCGTACCCCTGCGCATCGACTCGGTTCTCGTACTCTCTGTATATAGCCTGTTATTGTTATTCATTATTCACTGTGTACTTTTTCCTCGTGTCACTATTTCTATATATTCTAAACTCTGCGTTGTTGGGGGAAAAAAGGACAAATTTTGTCTACACCTGTTGTTTACAAAGCATGTGACAAGTAAAATGTGATTTGATTGTTGCTTCTCAGTTCCGTTGCTCAGGGAAGTGTCATTGTGACAGTGATGCTCAGTCAGCTGTGAATTTGATTTGACACCTGCCTACTCTGATACTTTCGTTTTGCACCATTTATAATGTATCTTTTTCAAACTCTCTTATCAATACATTGAACTGCTTGATATCTGAAATACAATCTGGGATTATATACAGTGGAGTCTGAAATGATTGACATGGCCCCAAGACATGCTAACCTCTCACCATTCCCAATAACAGGGGAGGTTCGCATGTCTTACCGGTATGATCTTTGACCCTCTGAAACGTTCTCACTCATTATTATTCACGTTTCACTCAGGATTATCCGCAATTTATGGTAGCATCCACGTGACCGTAGAAGTGTTCAGAAACATATTCTATTCTCATTTACAATGAAAGGGACTCATAGATGACACGATTCATTTATATTGGGCACAAAATAATCTGAAAACACAACCAAAACAAACTGCAAATGCATCCAGGAAGTTCGTAGAGTCACATTGTGTGCTAGGAACATGAGACCTAATACTAAACTTTTGACTACTTTATTTATAAGAATCTTTAGGGGTGTCAGTCATTTTTACCCCTACCTTTTTTGAGAGAAAAAAAAGTATTACTTGTTAAACAAAATATATTTCTCTAAGCAATTGAAATAGTATAAAATAATATACTTTCCCATTTTGTAGAGCATACAATACAGTATTTGAATTATTTATTTAATATAGTCATTATTGCTTATCTTTATCAAGGGTGTCAATCATTTTGGAGCCCACTATAGGTGTGTGTGTATGTTTGCCATGTGACCCCCATGGTTTTCTCAGAAGAGTGAGTGTGTGTGTGTGTGAGAGAGAGCCACACACACAACAGGAAACGGTTTATTACCCCCCCTTTCCCCGAACTCACCACCTAGTTGCCAGGTGTGCGTGTGCGTGCCTGCGTGCATAGGCCTATCAATGTGTATGTGTGTGTGTGCTTGTGTGCACGTTCCCCCACTTTTCCTTGTGCTATCCTTCTCTAACGCTTCACTAAGTGAGCAGAGTTGTCCACTGGGGGCACACCTGCAGCCTGTCACTATGCAACAAAAAAAACTTGCCTCTGTGTTGTCAGAATTTTTTTCAAATCTCACCAATTTTGGTGGGACACCATATAACATTTCTGTAGGCTACACGTTACATGTCTCTTCTCCCTCTCGCATGCATTATGACGGTACAGCACTGTCCGAGATTACATTGATTTTAGAGATGATGAAATTATAAAAAATGTATGAATGAGGTATTAACCTTCTTTCTCTCTCTCTTTCTCTCGCTGCCTCTCTCTTTCTCTCGCTGTCTCGCTCTCTCTTTCTCTTGCTGTCTCTCTCTCTTTCTCTCGCTGTCTCTCTCTCTTTCTCTTGCTGTCTCTCTCTCTCTCTCTGTCACCCTTTCTCTCTCTCTCTGTCGCTCTGTGTGTCTCTGTCTCGCTCTGTCTCTCTGTCTCTCTCTCTGTTGTAGTTCCCAGAGTGTGGCTTCTATGGCATCTATGACAAGATCCTGCTATTTAAGCATGACACAGGCACCAACAACATCCTGCAGCTGGTCAAGGCTCCCCAGGACATCCAGGAGGGAGACCTGGTGGAGGTGGTGCTCTCTGGTGGGTAGCAATCTCTCATCCACTTCTGCTCTCTTTTCATCCGCCCGTCCCTCTTCTCCCCCTTACCCATCCTTTCATCCTCCGCCCGTCCTCTCATCCTCCGCCCGTACTCGTCTTCCCGTTCCCCTCTTTTTTTTTTCATTCTCTCTGATCTTCTCGTCGTCTTATTCCTCCTTAACCGCCTCTGTTCCTTTCCCTCGCGTCCCTTATTTTAATGAACACGAAGTAGAGACAGAGGAAACGTGCATAACGCCGTGCACTCAACACCATATGCATTTGGACGGTGAAGCTGCCATTTTTTAAAATTCCGCTCCGTGTTCCAGATTTTTGGATTTTGGGCCAAGCACGATCCGAGGCACAACCAAAACAAACAGCAAATCCGTCCTATAAGTTTATAGAGTCACAGGCTTCGTGTAGTCATTGTGTGCAGGGATTATTGGACCAAAATACAAAGCTTTTTACTTTTGAAATGTTTGACTACACTATAAGTGAGTTTGTCCAAATGCTGATGACTTATGCAAATTGAAAGACTAGATACAACCGCACTCTCATTTCTAACCAGAAAAACAAACGTGTATGAAAATACACTCAAGTAAAAAATGACCTTCTGTACTATTGCCTCGTATGAAACATTTGGCCTCAACTCCAAAATGCTGGAGCATAGAGCATATTCACAAACGTATCATTGCTAAAGTGATTGACAGGTTGAAACCCAGACTGACTACTGTTGTTCCTCTGTTGTGTTGTCTGTCTGCAGCTGCGGCCACCTTCGAGGACTTCCAGATTCGGCCTCATGCCCTGAACGTCCACTCGTACCGTGCCCCGGCCTTCTGCGACCACTGTGGAGAGATGCTGTTTGGACTGGTCAGGCAGGGCCTCAAATGTGATGGTATGAGAGAGAGAAAGAGGGGGGGGGGGGGGGTGCGCTGTTCTGCCTGCCTGATAAACGTTTTGTCTAAAGATGTGCATGGTGACATTTTAGTCATTTAGCAGACGCTCTTATCCAGAGCGACTTACAGTTAGTGCTTTCGTCTTATGATAGCTAGGTGGGACAACCACATATCTCAGTGATAGTAAGTGCATTTTCCTCAAAGTAGCCATCAGCAAAGTAATTTCCCCTCAACTTCCCACCTCCTCTCCTTCCTTTCTCTCTCTGCCTATCTATCTTTCTGCCACTCTCTCCCTGTCTCTCTCTCTCTCTCCTCTTGCTGCCAGCTCTTAGCAAACTGTTGTAAAAAATTGTTTGTCCAAATACAATGCTATTTCTCTGTAAACGAATGAACAAGACTTTCAGCATGCTTATAGAGAAGGGTACTCAACATGTGCTGCACTGACACACATTACTGATGATTTTTTAAAATAAATTGATAATAAGAAGATTATGGGCGCTATACTGTTAGATTTCAGTGCAGCCTTGATATTATTGACCATAACCTGTTGTTCAAAATACGTATGTTATGGCTTTTCAACCTCTTCCATATCGTGGATTCAGAGCTGTCTATCTAATAGAACTCAAAGGGTTTTCTTTAATGGAAGCTTCTCTAATATCAAACATGAAGTGTGGTGTACTGCAGGGCAGCTCTCTAGGCCCTCTTTTCTATTTTTTTTACCAATGACCTGACACTGGTATTAAACAAAGCATGTGTTTCCGTGTATGCGCATGAGTGAACCATATACGCATCAACAACCACAGCTAATGAAGTCACTAAAACCCTTAACAAAGAGTTGCAGTCTGTTTTGGAATAGGTGGCCAGTAATAAACTTGTCCTGAACATTTCTAAAACTAAGAGCATTGCATTTGGTACAAATAATTCCCTAAGTTCTAGACCTCAGCTGAAACGGGTAATGATTGGTGTGGCTGTTGAACCATTTGAGGAGACTAACTTACTTGGCGTTACCTTAGATTGTAAACTGTCATGGTCAAAACATATAGATTCAATGGTTGCAAAGATGGGGAGAGATCTGTCGTAATAAAAGAGTTGCTCTGATTTTTTGACACCATACTCTAAAAAGCAAGTTCTGCAGGCTCTAGTTTTGTCTTATCTTGATTATTGTCCAGTCATGTGGTCGAGTGCTCCAAGGAAAGGCCTAGTTGAGCTGCAGCTGGCCCAGAACAGAGCTGCATGTCTTGCACTTCATTGTAAACAGATGGCTGATATAAATACTATGCATGCTAGTCTCTATTGGCTAGTCTCTCAACTAAGAGTTGAGGAGAGACTGAATGCATCACTTCTTCTTTTTATAAGAAACATGTGTTGAAAATCCCAAACACACAGCTCTGACACACACACTTACCCCACCAGACATGCCACCGGGGATCTTTTCACAGTCCTCAAATCCAGAACAAATTCAACAAAGCGTACAGTATTATATAGAGCCATTATTGCATGGAACTTTGTTCCATCTCATATTGCTCAAATAAACAGCAAACCTGGTTTTAAAAACAGATGAAGCAACGCCTCTCCCCTATTTGTTCTAGATAGTTTGTGTATGTATTGATCCTAATAAAATACCAACATTTTATATGATCCTAATAAAATACCAAAATTCTCTCCTCGCCCCCCCCCCCCCCCACCACCACCACCACCCCCTGCAGGCTGTGGATTGAACTACCACAAGCGCTGTGCCTTCAGCATCCCCAACAACTGCAGCGGCGCTCGCAAGCGGCGCCTGTCCACCACGTCTCTGAACAGTAGCCAGTCGCTGCGTCTGTCCACCAGCGAGTCCCTGAGCAGCGTGGGCTCCAGCTCAGTCAGCTCCTGTATGGAGGATACCAGCCTGATCCGCTCTCACACCACCCAGACGCTCCCGAACTCCACCTGCACCGCGTCAGCGTCCCTGGGCCTGTCCACCAGCCCCTCCACCACTAGACCCATGGCCCGCGCCAACACTCCGATGGTACTTCATCCACTCAACTCCACTTAGTGTCTGTCATTGTTAGGACACTGCTCTGTGCAGCGTTGAGGTCACTTCCATTTCAATTCAATCAATTCAGGAAGTAAATTGACTTGTTGCTTTTCGGAAGAATTGGAGTGGGGTCAGTTTTACTTTACCCCTGAATCGACTGAGTTGAAATGGGATTGAGCTCTAACCTTGGCTCTGTGTGATTAGTTTTGGATAGCCAACACTGATTTACATGCGTGGAAATACCACGGGTAGAGCGTTATCATTTGAGTTTCTCCGTCTCCTCCCGTCCCCAGCCGCGCACCCCCAGCGAGGCGCGGCGGTTCTACACGGGCCGGCCGGTGCACCTGGACAAGATACTGATGAGCAAAGTGAAGGTGCCGCACACGTTCGCCGTGCACTCCTACACGCGCCCCACCGTGTGCCAGTACTGCAAGAGGCTGCTCCGGGGCCTCTTCCGACAAGGGCTGCAATGCAAAGGTTAGTATGGTGTCAAAGGTTAGTGTATTTGGAGTGCATATTTGAGGAAGATAAATTGTCTAACAATAGCGTTGATTGTCCGTGTTGTGTCGTAGACTGCAAGTTCAACTGCCACAAGCGCTGTGCGTACAAGGTTCCCAACGACTGTCTGGGGGAGACCATAGGAGGTAAAGAAGACCAAACGTATCTTTTGTTGTATCATGTTGTGTCATGTTGTTAGAAGTGTGGCCGTGATTTGTTCAGCCACACTTTAGTGGCGCAGTGGTCTAAGGCACTGCATCTCAGTGCAAGAGGCGTCACTACAGTCCCTGGTTCAAATCCAGGCTGTATCACTTCCGGCTGTGATTGGGAGTCCCATAGGGCGGCGCACAAAAAAAAAAAAGTTTTTACATTGTCTACAGCAGAGATGAGTAACTTTGATGTGGGCCACAAAAAAACAAAATTCGTCATGAGGGGCCGCAGTGGCTTGTGGATCTGCGTACCCACATCCATACCTGCCAATATTATATGCAATATTAGTACATATATGTAGAGTCCTAATATTATATAGTACTTCACACCTTTTTTTTCTCAGACAACAGAAGTTGTAAGTACTGCCCTACTCACATACTGGTATAATGGGCTTTGTAATGGAAGGGGGTGTTATGCTATTTTCTCTGTCTATTTTTCTACATCTCTTTGTAGTCATGTGTGGCTGGCTCTGTCCTCCTCTCTCCTGCAGACATGTTGAGTCCCAGTGTGGACCACGAGGTGCCTATGGACTACAGCAGTGAGTATGCCGACTCAGACAAGTCTTCTCTGACGGACGATTCAGACGAGGCCTGCAGCATCCCTGGCTCTTTCTCCCCCGAGTGTAGCCAGGATGGGGTCGGCGGGGACCAGAGGTACGCGCGTACGCTCACGCACAATAACACACACACACACACACACACACACACACACACGCGCATCACACCCACCGACCACCTAACCCTGTCCCGCTTGTTCCTCAGCGCTAACATCCCGTTGATGAGGGTGGTTCAGTCCATGAGGCAGACCACCCGTCGCTCCAGCACATCCATCAAAGAGGGCTGGATGGTGCACTACAGCAACAAGGACACACTGGTAATACTATTGACTGGTGATGTACTGGCCGACAATGCAAAACATTTTTCTCTACCACACCGGATTCCGTCTTCTTTTTCTTTTCTTTCTACTTCGTTTCTAAAACGTATTCCACTCTGTTTTAAGGGCGCCTAATTAACATTTTTCTAAGGCATTTATAAGTTGTGTGTTTGCCGTTTATGAATCGTTGCTCCCACGTTTGTAAACGTTAGTCAGCTAGTTATTCCCACATTTCTATTTCCTTAAGCGTCACTTGTTCTTTTACCAGGTACTGCTGGGATGTCTACCAATGGCTAGCCGATTTTAAACTCAACTCCACGATTTACACTAGTCGCCGCTCAACTCCACCGTAAATCGCGGCGTTGAGTCGGCTAACCAATGGCATGCCCATCTTTATTTGTGAGAAATTACACTGGTCACCCCATTTATAAAAAAACAACATATTTATAAAGTATAAATAGCACTCACTTTAGATTAGGGACTGTAAAAAGACTGAACTAATAATTAGTACGTGGGTCATAGATGTCAAGGTAATAGAACGCACAGTATATGAAGGCCTTAGAAATGGTTGATTTTAGGTATCCTTTTAAAGTAGTAACCTCTCTTACATTCTACTTCTTTTTCTGGAACCTTCCGAGATGTTTTCTTCTCCGTGTTTGTTCTCCATGACGCTGACCCCCCCTCTGCTCATCGTTCCCTCTGCCTCTCCTATCCTCCATCTCTTCTTTGCAGTGTTTTCCCGTTGGAGTTTATCTTACCTCTATAACTTCTACCTCCGTCGCCGTTAATGCTCTTCCTTTTCATCTGTGTGTTTGTGTGTCTCCGGCTGAGTGTGATAGATGGTGAATACCTGCTCCCTGCCGCACTAAAGCACTCGAGAGACGTGTGTTGAATTCACATCCACAGCCTCTTTTTTTTTTTCTTCTCTTCTTCTCTCTCTCCTTCCTCTTAGAAAGTGTTTCTGTTTACCTGAACTCAGACCTGGGACACTTTCCGCCTTCTCAAAGCTAACCTGTCCTGGCTTTTCTGACACTGCTGTGGTCTCTCTTCCTGCCCACTCCCTTTTGCTTTTTCCTCTCCTCCACCTCTCAACTTGCCCATCCCTCTCCTTGACCACTCCTTCCTGGACCACAGCTTCACCTTTTGACCCCTCTGTGAACCTTGGTTGACCCCTTTGAACCCTCTTACCTCCTGTCCCCTCCTACTCCTCCTACTCCCTCCCCCCCCCCCCCGCAGAGAAAGCGGCACTACTGGCGTCTGGACTGCAAGTGCATCATCTTGTTCCAGAACAACACCACCAACAAGTACTATAAGGTATTGTATTCTCCAGGGTCTCAATCAATCAACTTTATTTTATAGAGCCCTTTTTACACCAGTAGTGGTCACAAAGTGCTTATATACTGTAGATACCCAACTTAAAACCCCAAAGAGCAAGCGATACAGATGTAGATGCATGTTTATGACATTATTATTGTTATTGTTATTATTTAGGAAGGATTTTCAAAGTGAAAGAAAAATTCTAGAATCAAAACAGAAATGTCTTGATCGCGTTTGTGTTCACATGTTCACTTGTGAACATACCCACCCATATCCTGTAGGAGATTCCTCTGTCTGAGATTCTGGAGGTGCGCCCCTCAGGGGACTTCACCCTGGTTCCTCCGGGCACCAGTCCCCACTGCTTCGAGCTCGTCATGGGAGCCATGCGCTACTTTGTGGGGGAGGACCCCAACGTCCACGTCCCCGCCCTGCCCCCCACCGCCGCCCAGGCCTTCCCCCCCACACCCCCCTCACCCAGCAACGTGGTTCCCAATAGCGGCGTGGGACGGGAGGTTGCCAAGGCGTGGGAGGGCGCCATTCGCCAGGCCCTCATGCCAGTCATCTTCCAGGATGCACCACCGATAGAGGGACACACTCCTCACAGTAAGATAAAATACAACATCACGTTTTTAGCTAAACTTTCATTCCCAAGTGTCTTAGTTCCTAACGTTCCAGCCAAATTGGCCATCTGAAGAACAGAATCACGGGGTCTGGATCTGATATCAGTTTAGCTCTTAGTCTGGATTTACAGTCCTGCTGTTTGTGATCTGGGGCAAGGGGGGCTGGTGTTGTGGGAGAGGTTACAGTGAAAGGCTTACGGGTGGTATGCAGTCCAAAGGTCGAGGAACAGAAGCTTGTTTTCAGAGCTCCTACCACACACACACACTCTATCGCTGTTGTGACCCCACGTAAGGTCAGATGGGAGTCCTGTATATGTTAGTGTGGATGGTTAGCATTTTTTCTTTTTTTTCTTCTTTGATCCTCAGGACAGGCTTCAGTCAGCATCTCAGTGTCCAACAGTGTGATCCAGGAGAACGTGGTGAGTAGTCTCTTGACATACTGTCGTAATACACGACCGTACATTATACATTCACAATCATTACCAAGGACATTGTGGTGATGATGATGATAATGAAATGTACGATAACGGTGATGTTTATGTTGCCTTCGTCAATTTCTCCTCCAGGACATTGGCATGGTGTACCAGATATTTGCAGATGAAATCCTTGGTTCTGGCCAGTTTGGAGTGGTGTATGGGGGTCAGTGTCTCCAGTCTTCTACCATCGCTGTATTGAGTCAGTTAATCAGACTCCTGTAATTTCCTCTCTTCCTCTCTTCTACCCCACCACCATCAGGGAAGCACAGGAAGTCGGGGCGTGATGTGGCGGTGAAGGTGATTGACAAGCTGCGCTTCCCCACCAAGCAGGAGAGCCAGCTGAGGAACGAGGTTGCCATACTGCAGGTGACCACCAGGGGGAGACACAGATACACATTTTCAACAGGTCTACCAGTACAATACTAGTGTAGTTCATCAGCTACACTACATGGCCAAAAGTATGTGGACATGTGGTCGTCAAACTTCTCATTCCAAAATCATGGGCATTAATATGGAGTTGGTCCCCCCCTTTTGCTGCTATAACAGCCTCCACTTCTGTGAAGGCTTTCCACTAGATGTTGGAACATTGCTCCAGGGACTTGCTTCCATTCAGCCACAAGAGCATTAGTAAGGTCGGGCACTGATGTTGGGAGATTTGGCCTGGATCACAGTCAGTGTTCCAATGCATCCCAAAGGTGTCCGATGGGGTTCAGGTCAGGGCTCTGTTCAGGCCAGTCAAGTTCTTCCACACCGATTTTGTCAAACCATTTTTGTATGGACCTCACTTTGTGGGGCATTGTCATGCTGAAACAGGCAAGGGCCTTACCCAAACTGTTGGCACAAAGTTGGAAGCACAGAATCGTCTAGAATGTCATTGTATGCTGTAGCATTAAGATTTCTCTTCACTAGAACTAAGAGGCATAGCACGAAACTTGAAAAACAACCCCAGACCATTATTCCTCCTCCACCAAACTATACAGTTGGCACTATGCATTTGAACAGGTAGCGTTCTCCTGGCATTCACCAAACCCAGATTTGTCCGTCGGACGGCCAGATGGTGAAGCTTAATTCATCACTCCAGAGTCCCCGTTTCCACTGCTCCAATGTCCAATGGCGGCGAGCTTTACACCACTCCAGACAACGCTTGGCATTGCACATGGGGATCTAAGACTTGTGTGCGGCTGCTCGGCCATGGAAACCCATTTCATGAAGCTCCCGAGGAACAGTTCTTGTGCTGACGTTGCTTCCAGAGGCAGTTTGGAACTTGATAGTGAGTGTTGCAACCGAGGATGAATCCTGCAGCAACAGACAATGTGAATTATTATGTGGATTATAATTCAGGGTTTGAGGCTTTTTTCGTGAGGACAAATCAAGTTTTAAAGTGGAAATTACAAACTTGAGAAGCCTTTTTAAACCTTGAATACACATGCTGTGCAGGACAATTCTCAGCAACAAAAAAATTATCCAATTAAGATCTTACCTCTGTACAGGCCACGAGGGTCCATTTTTTTTTTAAATCATAGGGTTGTCATGCCAACTGCGTTCAATTACATTGGCAGGTTTTGCAGCAGAATTATCATCTCTATGGGGTGTAGTTAGATAAAGGTCAAGTGACAAATAAACACTGCCATCGCACTATACTCTAACTGATACTCAGTCTAATTCTCTCTCAGTCTTCCATCCCCTCCACTCTACCTCTCCCTGTTTCTTTCCCTCCCTGGGTGCCATTTCCCAACTCTTCTTCTGCCCTCTTTCTCTCTTCTTTTCTCTCTCTCTCTCACTCTCTCACTCACTCACACACTGTCTCGTGCCCCCCCCCATGCTTTCCCTCTCTCCATCTCCCAGAGTCTACGTCACCTGGGCATAGTGAACCTGGAGTGTATGTTTGAGACTCCAGAGAAGGTGTTTGTGGTGATGGAGAAGCTCCATGGAGACATGTTGGAGATGATCCTGTCCAGTGAGAAAGGACGGCTCCCAGAGAGGCTCACCAAGTTCCTCATCACACAGGTGAGTGTTTGTGTGTGTGTGTCTACTCCCATACGGGGGGGAAAAAAACTTTAAAATATATATTTTTTTATAAATGTTTTAGGATACATGTGAAATATGTACAATTAGACAAGTAATGTATTTGTCCAATTGTAATGTTCCACGAAGTGAGTGCCTTTTGTATCCCTTTGATAAGTTAAGTAGCAATTATTCACCAATATTTCATTTTTTAATCTTCTGTTATATGAAATGAAGTGCTCTTTAACGTAGAGCACATGGAGAATTCAATAAATCAAAATTTCAAAATGAATAAAATTCAGCATTTGGACATGTACCTGTGTACCCTCTGTGACTTCTAAGAAGATTTAACGTTAGCTACCGAGCTAACAAGCTAGAAGTTAACCAAAGATCTTCAGGTCGGTGCTCTAGAAAGAGGCAAGAGTTCCCGACTTGGAATTCCGCGTTGGATGACCGTTCATAATGTATTTTCCCAGTCCAAACTCGTTTTTTCCCCGTGTTGAACTCACTAAAGTCTGAGATCTCCCAGTTTCCAGTTGTTTTGAACGCGGCAGTTATCATGCTGGATTGACAGCATGGCCAATGTATTCAACCTTTTCTGTTGCGTGTGAATGTTTATCCTTTTAAGCTTGGAAAAAAATATACTTTCAGACGGATGTTTTAAATCCTTAAACCCAGACTTGGACCACACACCCTCTCCACCGAATAGCAGGCAACGATTGCAATTGCTTTGCAACACTTGCAGTTAGCCATTAATTCCTTCCAAACCACTTATTGTGTCTGTGTTCTTTTGCTCATCTTAATCTTTTCTTTTTATTGGCCAGTCTGAGATATGGCTTTTTGTTTTGCAACTCTGCCTAGAAGGCCAACATCCCAGAGTCTCCTCTTCACTGCTGACGTTGAGTCTGGTGTTTTGTGGGTACTATTTAATGAAGCTGCCAGTTGAGGACTTGTGAGTCGTCTGTGTTTCTCAAACTAGACACTCTAATGTCCTCTTGCTCAGTTGTGCACCGGGGCCTCCCACTCCTCTTTCTATCCTGGGTAGAGACAGTTTGGGCTGTTCTGTGAAGGGAGTAGTACACAGCGTTGTACCAGATCTTCAGTTTCTTGGCAATGTCTTGCATGAAATAGCATTTCTCAGAACAAAAACAGACTGACGAGTTTCAGAAGAAAGTACTTTGTTTCTGGCCATTTTGAGCCTGTAATCGAACCCACGAATGCTGATGCTCCAGATATTGAACTAGTCTAAAGAAGGCCAGTTTTAATGCTTCTTTAATCAGCACAACAGTTTTCAGCTGTGCTAACATAATTGCAAAAGGGTTTTCTAATGATCAGTTAGCTAATCCAAGTTTAGCATTTTAAAAGGCCAAAGGATATTCCACAAACAATCTGCCGTTTCCAGCTACAACAGTCATTTACAACATTAACAATCTATTTATTTCAGATTAATTTGATGTTAATGGACAAAAAAAAGTTTTTTTTCTCAAAAACAAGGACATTTCTAAGTGACCCCAAACTTTTGAACAGTAGTGTATATACAGTGGAGCAAAAAAGTATTTAGCCAGACGTGTCCTTCTGCTTAAACCAGTATTTGCAAATAAATTCATTAAAAATCCTACAATATGATTTTCTGGATTTTTTTTCTCATTTTGTCTGTCATAGTTGAAGTGTACCTATGATGAAAATTACAGGCCTCTCTCATCTTTTTAAGTGGGAGAACTTGCACAATTGGTGGCTGACTAAATACTTTTTTGCCCCACTGTATATACAGAGTGGGAAGGAAAAGTATGTTAGAATTACCTGGATTTCTGCATAAATTGGTCATAAAATGTTATCTGATCTAAGTCACACCAATAGACAAACACAGTCTGCTTAAACTAATAACACACAAACAATTATAATTGTTCATGTCTTTATTGAACACATCATGTAAACATTCACAGTGCAGCCTGGAAAAAGTATGTGAAACTTTGGATTTAATGACTGGTTGACCCTTCTTTGGCAGCAATCACCTCAACCAAACGTTTTCTGTAGTTGCAGATCCGACCTGCACAACGGTCAGGAGTAATTTCAAATCAAATTTTATTTGTCACATACAGGTGATTAGCAGATGATATTGCGGGTATAGCGAAGTGCTTGTGCTTCTAGCTCCGACAGTGCTGTAGCATCTAACAAGTAATGGCATATTTTCTTCTGTTGAAGCAATTCTGTTGTTGATTTACTTCTGTGTTTTGGGTCGTTGTCCTGTTGCATCACCCAACTTCTGTTGAGCTTCAATTGGCAGACAGACAGCCTGACATTCTCCTGAAAAATGTCTTGATAAACTTGGGAATTAATTTTTCCGTTAATGATAACAAGCTGTCCAGGCCCTGAGGCAGCAAAGCAGCCCCAAACCATGATGCTCCCTCCACCATACTTTACAGTTAGAATGAGGTTTTGATGTTGATGTGCTGTGACTTTTTTCCTCCACACATAGTGTTGTGTGTTCCTTCCAAACAGCTCAACTGTAGTTTCACCTGTCCACAGAATATTTTGCCAGTAGCGCTGTGGAACGTCCGAGGAAGGTGCTCTTTTGCAAACATCAGACGTGCAGCAATGTTTTTTTTTGGACAGCAGTGGTTTCTTCCATGGTGTCCTCCCATGAACACCATTCTTGTTTAGTGTTTTACGTATTGTAGACTCGTCAACAGAGATGTTAGCATGTTCCAGAGATTTCTGTAAGTCTTTAGCTGACACTAGGATTCTTCTTAACCTCATTCAGCTTTCTACGCTGTGCTCTTGAGGTCATCTTTGCAGGACAACCACTCCTAGGGAGAGTAGCAACAGTGCTGAACTTTCTCCATTTATAGACAATTTGTCTTACTGTGGACTGATGAACACCAAGGCTTTTAGAGATACTTTTGTAACCCTTTCCAGCTTAATGCAAGTCAACAATTCTTAATCTTGGGTCTCCTGAGATCTCTTTTGTTCGAGGCATGGTTCACATCAGGCAATGCTTCTTGTGAATAGCAAACTCAAATTTTGTGAGTTTTTTTTATAGGGCAAGGCAGCTCTAACCAACCTTGTCTCCTTGATTGGACTCCAGGTTAGTTGACTCCTGACTCCAATTAGCTTTTGGAGAAGTCATTAGTCTAGGGGTTCACATACTTTTTCCCACCTACACTGTGAATATTTAAATGATGTATTCAATATAGACAAGAAAAATACAACAATTTGTGTGTTATTAGTTTAAGCACACTATGTTTGTCTATTGTTGGAACTTAGATGGAGATCAGATCAAATTTGATGACAAATTTATGCAGAAATCCAGGTAATTCCAAAGGGTTCACATACTTTTCCTTGAAACTGTATATGTTTGTTGTTTTTTTGCTAAACAGGTGGCTCTGCCCCACACGCGCTGAATGACGGGTCACCACTGGTTGCACGCTGTATAGATATTGTTTGAATCGATAAAAACAAAACAAAAGAAAAGAAAAACAAAAGAAAAAAAGTGCCCAATATCTATTATTTAATTGATTCATAAAATAAATACTTACTTACTGTTTTTTTTTCTACCTTTTGAGATGGGAAAACTGTTTTTATTTTTTTTATGAATTTTAACATTGTGTCATAAAGAGCACATGTTCAAGGTGCACTATGCAGAAATTGCTATTTGAAAATGACATTGCCGAAGTCGAGGATCGGTAGGACGGTCAGTTTTACGAGGGTATTTTTGGCAGCATGAGTGAAGGATGCTTTGTTTGCGAAATAGGAAGCCGATTCTAGATTTAATTTGGATTGGAGATGTTTAATGTGCATCTTAGACTTGCTTTCAATGAGAATGACAGATCTCACATTTCTATGTGAATTTGGTTCGGATCACCCAAAAAGTGACATTGTCTTATTCTGGTGACAAGACAATCGATGCTTGGCAGCCGTTTGAAAAATGAAAAATCATGCTTTTTGGTCCATAATAATCTCATGTAGGCTTAACACTGCGTATACAAAACATTAAGAACACTTGCTCTTTCCATGACCATAGACTGACCAGGTGAATCCAGGTGAAAGCTGTGATCCCTTATTGATGTCACTTGTTAAATCCACTTCAATCAGTGTAGATGAAGGGGAGGAGACAGGTTAAAGAAGGATTTTTAAGCCTTGACACAAATGAGACATGGATTGTGTATGTGTGCCATTCAGAGGGTAAATGTACAAGACAAAATATTTAAGTGCCTTTGAACAGGGTATGGTAGTAGGTTCCAGGCACACCGGTTCGTGTCAAGAACTGCAAGACTGCTGGGTTTTTTCAGGCTCAACCCTTTTGATGCATATAATCACATATTTGTCCCTGCAGCGTACCATCGCCAATATGTGATTGGAACAGTAGCAACAGAACGTATGATACAACAAACGCATCTAAACAGCATTGTTGTCTGAAAAAGCCTCAACAATGTTTTGTACTGATGGGAAATAAAGGTCTTCACAACTTTATTCCTCAATTTCACCTTTTATTGTGAAACATAAATGCGAACTTAATAGCATCACACAGAATACATCCACAGCCAAACTCATTCCATTCATTAACCGGTTGCACTGACAAAAGAACTAAACATAAGTTAGTGACCTAACAGCTAGACTTGTTTACAATGTACCACATCTCTGGTGAGCACAAGGGAGAAATGCAACATTATTTAGAAAAGAGATGCGTGTCGGCTAATTTGTTTTATGATGGCAGCCATGTTTGTTTATGTTTGACAAGCGAAAACTCCCTAATCCCAGAATGCCATTCATTTTAAGACGCAAATCAGTCAAGTCAAAGATGGCTGCGCCCATTGCCCGAATAAGATCTACTTGATTTGGCAACTCACTTTGGCAGCTCGAGCTTAGGAAGGTGTTCCTAATGTTTGCTGTTCTCAATGTACTCTGCAGATAGTGCTGTTGGCTAGAGATAATGCTGTTGGCTAGAGATAACGCTGTAGGCTAGAGAGCACGTGCCAATACCAGAGTGAACACACTCGCTATATAACGCAACATTTTTGTGAGAAAACCATTTTACTTGTTGTTTTTTTTTACATTTTTTATTTGATACACGGGAATTTAAACCCAAAATGTATTTGAATGTGCACTATGTCATCACAGACAGCCTTTAAATAGTATTATTGGAACCAAATCTCTGGTAGGAAAATGCAGATTTTAGAATATTTTGCATGAAAATCTGTCGCCAGTTGGATGGAAACTAACTACTGATCAATATGTAAAGAGTGATTTAAAAAGCCAAATTAGTAACCGCTCTAGCTACCCTGTAGACTAGATGTCAGGGCCCTGAATTTCTGGAATATTGTCAGGCATTATATGCATTTTAGTAAAGATGCAAATTTGAAATGCATTTGAAATATACTTTTTTTAAAAATTTTATCTGCATGGGTTTGATACTGTTTTTCATAGTTTGTATTTTTTTTTACACCACATTTTAATAAACTTATCTAGGTGTGTTTGTGCGTTTCCTACAGTTGTATAGTTTCTCAACCGCTGTGTGTTTCTCATATTTTCTCACATCATGAAAATAAACCTGCAGTCAAACCATCGAAGTGTCAAATTTACTTCAGAGTTTTGTTGGTTCCCGGTCGTGTTCTGTAGTTACTCACTCCACAGATCACTCACCACGTAACACATACGTCCTTCCTGAAGCAGATGTTTTCCTTAGGGGTATATTCTCACTCTCTGTGTGCGTTTTGGTTTCCTGTCACAGCCCAGAGAGTCTAAACCATATCCTGTGTATGTGTGTATAGATTCTGGCAGCCCTGAGGCACCTGCACTTTAAGAACATCGTCCACTGTGATCTGAAACCTGAGAATGTCCTGCTGGCCTCTGCTGAGCCCTTCCCCCAGGTACAGACACCTGTCATCACACACACCATGACTCTACACATCCAAGCTAATGTAGACAGCCCTTAACTCAATGTAATGCACCTTCATGCATAGTATACAAATTCACCCCGACTTTATTCCACTCCAAAGCAGCAATTCACACACGTCTGTCTGTCTGTCTGATTTGCTTTATTGGCATGACCTAACAATATACACATTGCCAAAGCTTACTTTGGATATTTACAATATGGAAATAATAAGAATCAAAATTGTCAACAGGACAACAGTAACAGCAATAACCAAGGGTCAAAATAACCATACATTCAACAATAACAATAAGCATACAGTAGAGGACATGTGCTGGGTGATTGGTCTGTCAGACACTGTCCCTCATCTTATGGCAGGCAGCAATGTAGTGCACTGCCAACCCACAGCTCTCTGCGTCCTCCCCCAACAGGACGGGTAGCCTACTCTCATCAGAGAGGTCTTTAAAATCTTGCTTGAATAAGGGTTTCAAATTTGGGGAAATGACACTTTCTAATTGTTTTATTTTTTAGACATTTTGTCAGGAAATGCAGCTCTGTCTCAGGTTCTGCTGTGGTGCAGTGGTTGCACAGCCTTTCCTCTACAGGGGAGCCAGGTTTTCCTGTGTCTTCCCTTCTCAATGGCAAGGCTGTGCTGTACTTTGTCAAGGTTTTTCTAAGGTTTTGATCACTCACTCTCTCTTTCGCTCTCTCTCTCTCTCTTTCTCTCTCTCTCGTTCTCTCTCACTTTCTCTCTCTCTCGTTCTCTCTCACTTTCTCTCTCTCTGTCTGTCTCGCTGTCTCCATCTGTGCGCGTGTGTCCAGGTGAAGCTGTGTGACTTTGGCTTTGCCCGTATCATTGGTGAGAAGTCGTTCAGGCGTTCGGTGGTGGGCACCCCGGCCTACCTGGCCCCAGAGGTGCTCCTCAACCAGGGCTACAACCGCTCCCTGGACATGTGGTCTGTAGGAGTCATCATGTACGTCAGCCTCAGTGGCACCTTCCCCTTCAACGAGGACGAGGACATCAACGACCAGATCCACAACGCTGCCTTCATGTACCCACCCAACCCCTGGAAACAGATCTCACCTGATGGTAAGACACACACACTTGTACTCGTGCATTGCAAATGCAACTGTCTTACGCAAACATGGGTAAGTCTATCGTTATGGCGTTCACACACTGTTCTCAACTGTGTGTCTGTGTTCCTCTTCAGCCACTGACCTGATCAACAACCTGCTCCAGGTGAAGATGAGGAAACGCTACAGCGTGGACAAGTCTCTCAGTCACTCCTATCTACAGGTACACAAGTCAACAAGCATGGTGGCGATACAAAGGTCCATTACCTACAGTGGAGACACAAGGCCACCAAACTTACTTATTTCTCATGTTTCTCTCCATTCTCTAACCTCTTATCTCATCCTCTTTCCTCCTTCCATGCTCTTCTCTTCTTCCCCTCCTCCCTATCCTCCCATCAACCATCCCTCTCTCCCTCCATCCCTCACCTCCCTCCATCCCTCCCGCCCTCTCCAGGACTACCAGACGTGGTTGGATCTGAGGGAGCTGGAGACCAAGCTGGGCGAGCGCTACATCACCCACGAGAGCGACGACTGTCGCTGGCAGATGTTTGCCCGCGAACACACGCTCCCCTACCCGGCCCACCTGGTGCCCCCTCTGCCTGCGCTCGGCTCCGACGATGAGGACGCAGACATGCAAGGGCTCACCGAGAGGGTCAGCATACTCTGAGAACCTGGAGAGCCAGGACCCACGCGGACCCAAGGGACTCGGACTGACCCAGGGAAGAGGAGGGGAGCAAGTAGAGAGAGAGAGCGAGAGGGGCTGGCTGGATGGATGGAGGTCTGGAGAGTGGGGAGGGGGAGGCTGGGAGGTTTAGCTGTTAGAAAAGCGCCTTCTATTGAGATGATCCCGCCCCTGTCCGTCTACTAATGGTGTCCCACTCCGGCCCTAGCCTGTCCAGTCTCCAGACCCCATCCTTGACCCCTCTCTCATCGGTCTAGCTTAGCTCTTCCACCCTTGAACTCTTTGAGTGTAAGAGATTTGCTCTTCTGTATCCCACAAGGCCATGCTGTACTGTACCCAGTGGTCAGGGGATGTGTAGAATATTGTTGCTTGCAGTGTGCTCATTCAGTCTAAGCTGCAGTATGGCAGAGGTCAGTTTGGGTGAAACACTCAAAATGCAATCTAAGCTCCTGGCAGAGGCACAACTTGCATCTTTCTATCTCCGAAGCACAGGGATCCCCTGCTTATTGTGATGAGAGACGGGGATAGAGACAGACAAACAAACTTGAAGGACTCGGATCAATCCACTTACGCGGGACTTACATCCACCCATAAACAAATCCTTATGAACTGTTTTATTGTCATTGAATGCGATGACTGGAAGCGCCCTGCCTGTACTGTCAGACCGGTTTGCTGCAGACCTCGAAGAGTTTAATGGGGACAAAGGAGTCATTTAGTGCCTGTAAGTGGTAGATAAAGGGCTTCTAACTGTAGGCAGCAGACCAGCGCTCGTGGGCTGTCATGGTCTCCGAGGAAATCTGCCGTTTCAAACGACGACAGAAGAAAACAAAGCCGGAAGTGGATCGAGGATTGCACCTTTTTTTAAAACTGTCCACGGATACTTTCCTAGTTGGCCCAGCGTCATTATCGATGACGACTTTATTAGTGAAGACTCGCTTATCATCGGTAGTGCAAATTCACGAGTCCTGGTGATTCGAGGGTGCCCTAGACCCGTAGACATGCACGGTTACAATGAAGGCAATGCGGACCTTTTCTAAATAGTTTGTCGGGGACACCATTAAACACCAGTGGGGGGGGGGAATGCTATTGCTCTTCTAGTTACTGTAGAAAGACGACCGACTGCCCATCTCTGGCGTCAACGTTAAAGTGTGGGAGGAGGGCTCCGATATCGATGGCTGACTATGAACCTAGCATGTCAACTCGTTGGATGTCCACGTGAGGTCCATTTTTGTCTAGAGGAAAAGCATTGTCATGAAGGAATATTGTGTACATGTGTAACCATATCTATATGTAGTGTAGTCAACGTATGCCCGGTGGAGAATGTAAACCCATGGAAGGTCCCAGCATTTATATGTGACACCGATACAAACCTTGACGTACAATTGTTCATCTGTGTCATTTTATCCGGCGTGTAGCCTCTTGAACATTGAGACGGAAGATTAGGGGGGGGGGGGGGGGGGGGGGGGGGGGGGGGGGTGGAAAGCTGGGGCGAAGCATAGGAGGAAATAATGACGGTGATTTATGCATACCGCTCTTCAGACGTTACCTGCTCAGAATTTCCATCACACTGGAGCATATACACTATGTGGATTGAATGACAAATTGAGTGCGATAAATATGTAGCGAGCGTCCAATAAAGAATCAGCGTGTATGGATGATGTTTTCCTCGCACGATGCTTGCTCCCCTTTTTGATTGACAGGCCAAATGTCTGCCTATTTAATACATCATGGGTGGCCTGCTGCCAAGGCCTTTTCACAGCCTGTCAATCAGCTCTCCTAGGTAACGAGTGTAAATGACATGCTACACATGGACAGATGGGAGAGAACTGGGGCTTCAGATGGACATGGGGGGGGAGAGCAAAACTCATTCCACGGAGGGCCGAGTGTCTGCGGATTTTTGTTATTTTCTTTCAATTTGTGTCCAATTAAGACCTAAACAACCAGATAAGGCGAGTTCCCAGCTAATCAGGGACCTTAGTTGTTCCATAGTGGACAACGGCGGAGAGAAAACCGCGGAGACTCATCCCTCCATGAAATGAGTTTGACACCTGTGCCACTTGTCAGGACACAAAGCCAGCGTTTTGCATTATTCTACACAAGCATATTATGAGAGCCTTGTGGCCAGCTCTGAAAGAAAGGACCACTTGTTAATTACAATTTTTCATATGTAATTTAGCAGGCACTTTTATCCAAAGTGACTTAGTCGTGCATGCACACATTCTCGTATAGGTGGCCCCAGGGGGAATTGAACCGACAGCTCTTGAAATTGCAATGCTCTACCAACTGAGCCACAGGACCATGCTGAATGGTGAGAGCTCTTCACTAGACTGCTGGGTCTGCCAGAGGGACAATTGTTACTCTTACTGTCTTGGAAAGGTCAAGAGGGAAGCATGGTTGGAGGATAAGTGGCCGTCTCACCCAGCAGGTAAAAAAAGACATCATACTCTGAAACTATTGGTGGCAGCAACAAACCCATCAAACCTGGGTTCAAAGACATGTGTATTTGTTATTTAAATACTTATTTTCTGTGTATTTTGAGTATTTTCAAATAATGTGGCCCAAATAAACTACTTCTATTGGAAGTATTTGAAGTATATTTTGAAAATGTTCTATAAATAGCCTACTATTTCAAAGTACTTATTTCAAATGCTATCTTTAGAAACCAGGGTTAAATGCATGGGATATATTTGAGTGAGTGTATAGGTATTTTCAAATACTTTTCAAGGGTTTTTCCAGATACATTCCAATATTCAACTAGCTGTCTTTTCAATAATAAAACAATATTTAAATATATCCAAATGTCTTTGAAAGTTATTGAAATACACTAAATAGTATTTTAACCCGGGTCTGAAACCCATACTCGATTGTTTTAAATTATGTGATGTGATCCACAAAGCAGTCAAGTTATGGAAAGGGGGTATTTCAATGATAGGACAATGCCTTGACTATTAGCTGCCATGGCAACAGACCTAATAGGCCTACGAGTATACATGTTCGACTAGTACGGTTTTCATCTCGCTACAATGCCAAACAAGGTCATCAGTTGGAAGTCATCACACGCACATCCTGGTGCTCATCCTGTCGAGCTGATCTGTGCATGTTGGTAGGCCTGCTGCAGCTACGGCTGCATACATGTTCTAGTTGGGCGCAACTCTTTCATGTGCTATTCTATCAAAACGACGGTTGTTGATGTGCACGGCTACGTTTCCGGTACATTTGAGCATGCAGTAGGAACCTTGTGTTATTTGGGCTCTGACACAATTCTAGTTGTGGATTTAAAATGCCCACTCGTGTATGTCATCCTGGAGCCAGGCCGAGAGGGAAAGAAAGACAGGGAGAAAGACAGAGGGAAAAGACCGAGAGAAGGACTGAGCGAGGGGAAATGGAGAGCGAGATGGAAAATATTTGAACATTTTGCGGTAAAGCATGTCTCAGTACCCCACCTCTGCTCTCCTCCCCTGAACTCAGTTAGTTCCCGCTGCCTGGGTCTGCCAAAGCTCTGCATCATACAGCAGTTATGTTGACGCCTGTTTCCTGTAGCGTTCTTTAACAGTTAATATCAAGGTGATCTGTACTTAGCAAGTGGGAAATTACCAGTTGGGTAGAAATGGCATGAACAAGACTGGTGACGGTCTTCCTCTGCTCCGAGTGCACAACTGTGAGCGTGTACGTCCAACGGTGTGTCTATCGGTGTTCAGAGAGATTCATTCTAAATAAATATTACTAAGGCCTAGAGATGAAAGACATCCGCATAGCTGGTGTTTTGGCTGTGTCGGAGGTGGAACTGTGTTGGAGCGTTCAACTCGGTGAGCAGCTGCTCTTGCACGACTGTCATGAATCCGCACCTGCCTCACTCACATTGGAAGTTCAGAACGAAAAAGTGTAGGCTATGTCGAAATAATGACGCTCAAGTAGGAAAATCACTCGACTAAATAATGAGGATTTCTATCATTCCAATGGAGGTGTAGATTACAGCTCACACTCCAGTGTTTTTGTATACAAGGCTGCATGGGATTTCTGTTCATGTGACTCTGTGCAGCCAATGGCAATGTCTGCTTTAGATAGAATGCCGGGGGTCACCTGTGCATTTGACAGCTCTATTGCAGTTCCACTGCTGACACTGCCAAAACAACGCTATGCAATTTTCAGCTAAAGCGAATCTGGTTGAATAGAGCCCTTAATTAATACAGTGTAGCCCAAAGGGGAAACTGATATCTCAGTGATTCCTAAAAGATGGAACAATCCCAAACTTTATTTTCACAAATCTATTTTTCTTCATATTAAACATTTTAAATATATATATTTGAGAGCATCTGCTATCACACCATGTAACGGAAGAACCTCATAATTCTTAGTTGACGTTAGACAAAAATCTGAAGGAGTTTATGTTTTATGGAATTGCGGTGTTAAGTTCCCCAGCAAGAAAAACTGAAAATGTCGCTCGCTTTGAATCAAAATTCATGTTCTTGTTCTATCTTAAAATAAAAATCCACTCCAAAACTGTAATTAGGTCTTTTTTTTCCAGTAGTCCACCGTTGATACAGTGCCAAAATATTTTTTTGCATTTCAGCAGTCAAGTTGTCAAGATATTGGACTTTCAAGAAGCAAAGTGATGAGTCATGATGATGTGACAAGGTTTTGAGTGATTTCCTTTCATCTAGAGTTTATGGTTGTGACCATGGTGATTTCAATATTGTTTGTTTAAATCTACCAAAAGTAACTTTATAGACCAGGTCTTGCCCCCCCCCCCCCCCCCCCAAATATATATATATATTGAAAAAAAAACTATACCAATCACTGGTTATATTTATTGTTCCATGGTTGAATAATGTCACAATGACATCCATCACTACTAGGTATAATTATAACTTGCCCATGTTTATAATCTTCTCTAAATCGAATACATAACCTTTTTATTGCCTGGCAACTGCTACTGTATAACATGTATCCATGTTATACTATATTTTGTTTGAGCTGGAGAAATATGGTCATGGACAGGTAATTTATTCTTAAACATTATTGTTGCATAGTACAGTGCCTTAAGCTGAAGTATTTCCATCACAAGTTCACTTGCTTTAAATTAACATTTTGTTATGAAGTCTTTAATCAACATGGCTATACGTTCCTTGGACCTAAACAGGGAGATATCAGCCCATTTTATTATAAACTCTGTAGGAGAAGATGTATGGGTGCACAGAGGTGAGCGCTGGCTTTGGTCTCTCTCTGAGATATAAGAAAAGCCTAGAATCTCTCATGAGTTATTTAAAAGAGCCGGACTAGAATATTCCCGGCAAGAGGAAGCCATGGTAAATCAATAGAATGGCCTTGATGCCTTAAGTGGAATTTCAGCCCCATCCATTTTCCCTTCACTGACATTATTTATTTCACTTTCACGTCAGCTTGGTTTATGTGTGTTGTTCCATGGATGAATAATGTCACAATGACATCCAGCACTGTACATTTTGTATAAAGTTGTTTGTGTAGGAGCTTATCAAAGATTCTTACAGGCTTCAAAGCTTAAACTTGAAAAATGAGAACTATAGGCTACTTTTTTTTTTTTTTTTGTACCCCTTTTTCTCCCCAATTTCGTGGTATCCAATTGGTAGTTTACGGTCTTGTCCCATCGTTGCAACTCTCTTATGGACTCAGGAGAGGCGAAGGTCGAGGTCAAGCCGCACTGCTTCTTGACACAATGCCAGGTTAACCCAGCCGCACCAATGTATCGGAGGAAACACCGCACACCTGGCGACTGTGTCAGCGTGCATGCACTCAGTTGCTAGAGAACGATTGGCTGGCCGGCCCAACGCCCCCCTAACGACACTGGGCCAAATGTGCGCCGCCTAATGGGTCTCCCGGTCACGGCCAGGTGTGACACAGCCTGGAATTGAACCAGGATCTGTAGTGACACAGCCAGCACTGTGATGCAGTGCCTTAGACTGCTGTGCCACTCTGGAGGCCCGTATAGGCTACATTTCTGTTGAATTTGTGACACTTGAGCATAACCAAGCCGTCACTTCTCCAGGGGCGCAATATTTTATGTGTGGGAGCGTTTCAGGAAAGAGAACTCAATCAAGCTAAGTGCATATTCTATAGTCATAGCTGATGTACATGGCAGTAGCTCATTTGAATCTGCCGGGAATAAGACTAAATTCCCATTCTGAGCGCAACACACACACACACACACACACACACACACGTCATAGCAAGAGAGCACGGAGGGTGCCGAGAAAGTAAGCCGTTTTCATAGTATTTGGGCTACTTTTACAGTAGCTGGGCTACTTTTACAGTAGCCCATCACACAATGACTTTGTAATGCAGAACAGAGTGAAAGTTTGCCTATTTGTTTCAGTAGGCTACACACTGTATGGGTCCTACATATGACATGTACCAAAAATGTAGGCCTATCTGAAATGCAGCCGTATACACAACAACTGGCTGTCGTGTCGCACACAAGAAAGCACCAGGCGTTGAAGAAAAACACAATTTATTCAGGACCATGGACAGAAGGCTACCTCCAGTCAGCGCAATGAAAGGAGGACTTAAAAAAAAAAAGCACTTCCAATTTCAGCATCACCTCCGAGCGCAACAAATAGGCTACATTGGTCATTGTCACCATATCGATCAATAGCAATTAGACCCGCAAAAGCAAGCAATGACATTAAGAATCACAGATGCATCTAAAGTATGCATTGAAGTAAAAAGCAAAGGCTTAAACTATACGTTTACATTACAAACAAAACAAATCTGCCAAACAACCAGTAGGCTTACATGAGGGAAAACCAATGAAATAACCCTTCTGGCACAGCGGATAGGGCCATGAAGGTTGTAGCTTGCCATTTAGACACGTTTTTTTGCCTACTCCATGCTGTGTTGAACCTCTTGAGAAATCTCTGATTCCATTCTCCTTCCTGACGAAATATACTTGCCAGGTCTAGTTCAAATGCCAGCTGGACCAGCTGGGCTTTCCGTTGATGTAACATCACTCAGTAAGCTCTTTAGAGTGGAGAAGGAATTTTCACACACTGCTGTCGATGTCCCAAATGTTAATCCAAACCCATATTTCAGTGCCAACAGCACAGTCGGCATTGATTACAAAGGCCTGCCGAATCTTTTAAAGACCACTGAGTGGGATCCATTTGTTGTTGCTGGCTGTGGTTGCGATTTCACTTTGCAAGAGTCAAAGCAATCTGCTTCCACTGGTTCAGTTTTGGTTTGATCCAACAGGTCCGTCAGGTGCAAGTTACTCGTGGCTGGGGAAACGGCGGTGTAGGTGCTTGTCGTGATGTTACCCTTGTGCAGCTGGTGCTTGGCCCTGGCTTTCCTCCATCTTGTTGGTCAGCAGGCAGTATGCGCGATGGACGGGTATTACATTTGCTGCAAGGCTCCTCAACCTCGGCCCAGTGGGTAGGACCAGTGGGCTGCTCGGTAAGCTTGGCATCGACATGGTGGTCCTCCGTTTTTATGCTCTTGGCAGTGCCTAGCCATTTTCAAAAATCCACGCTGATTAGCCAACTGTAAATATTCAGCTCACTGCTACCAAAACTTAATGAAGCTAGTAGCTACTAGCTAGCCTATTAAAACGGTCAATTTTACCCTGCCCTGGGTGGAATCCAATGAGTTTCCTAAATGAAGGTAATGAAGATGGTACCTTATGACAATGCATGGCTAGGTGCCCAATCACAATGCATTTTGGGATTTTACCTACTAAACATTACATTATTACATCCCCCTCCTCAGATCACGAGCCCGTACCCAGCATAGCCTCTATCCCGGGTCTGTGCTACTGGCAGGCCCGACAACTCTGCATTGGCAAAAATCATCAACCATTTGTTATGTTTATCGGGAAACAAAACTGGGGGGTATGTCTAGGGGGTCCATCCCGTGCCTGGCTTTGCCACCCCGTACTTTGCCAACCCATAGAGGCGGCTCTGTCTCTCGTTTCGTCTCTCCATCTCCCTGTTGAGCACAACGCAGCCTCACTTCCGGATAGATTTTCCTCTCCAACTACCAACTTCTAATTTCTGACCGCATCTCTGAAACTTATCACCACTGACAATTGTAGACTATCTGCTCATTTACCCACACACCTTCATGCCTTCCTGTACATTTCCCTGCAGCAACGTTCATTCAACAACAACAACAAAAATCACTTTGGAAACGGCTGTGAAGCATTCAACCTCAAGTGCATATTGAGAGAGTTATTACAAGACAAAATGCAAAGATGGGATGATAAATATTAACACGGAGTGTAGGGCAGGTCCGTTTATAAAGGATATTCGCTTCCCATTCCCAGTTGAATTGTGACTGTGATACACATGTTTCCCTCCTCTATTAATTAATAGGCAGATGCCATCCAAGTCATGTAATCTCCGGATGTGATTTACTTCTGGTACGGAGATGACGTTAGAGACGACCTGACCCGTGATGAATCATTTTAGATTTTTCACTGATGGTTTCAGTCCAGGTTGACATGTGTATTAGATTTCTATGCCAACAGGAATAGCCCATTAGTCACATCTAAAGATAATTTTGCTCTATTGTGTTATTGACTCACATTGCCTGTGTGTCTATAATATCGGTTGCTGCGGATTGCTCTCTTTGTGGTCTCTTGTGGAGGAAACGACCATTGTGATCAGCCTGACTGCCTGTCAAGTTGTAAGTTTCAGTCTGAACGATCCATCTAGGGGTTGCTGGGGAGTTAGTGTGTGAGAAGTGTCTACCCCCCCGCCCTGAAGTAATTACTTCTCCAATGCACGTGTATGCTGAAGGAAACTCCCTCCTCCCCTAAACATCACTCTTCTCTTCCTCTCTCGTGTCTGACTTGTTCTCTCTCCGTGTCTCTCTCGTGCATTGGCTGTCTGTCTGACATCTTGACTTCAGTGAGTGGACTGACTGCTAATGGTTGGCATTTCCCCATCAGAGGAGAGGACGTGTACTGGGTTGAAAACCATCAGTCTGTCGGTTGTCTCCTCTCATCAGAGTGCTTCTAACTGGAGTGGGCGCAGCTCTCTTCCTGTCGTCATGTGGGACTCTGGTCTGGCAGTAACTCAAAGGTTCTGAAGCCTCCCCTCAGGCTGTCTGAATGGACATCTCCTGTGCCTGAGGGTTACTGAAGGAGACAGAAGTTCTTCCACTTTGGAGAACCATTGTCGACAACAAGCTGAGTCCCACAACTGACAGGTGAGGTCTTCTAAAACGGTGGTCAGGACTCAGAAGTGGTAAAAAGTGTAGATGAAAGAATGATAGCGCTTTTGTCAACTTTTTCCTTTCCGATGGAGATCAGACATTCTCTGGAAGTTAGTACACAGAGTATCACTGTATATTTTAGAAGATAAGACATACACATATTGTCTCAAATTGATTGCGAGTTCTTGAGGTCTCAGTTCAATCCCTTCACAGATGCACGTCTACACTTCCTAAATATTCTACCTAAACATTGCGCTGACAAGATACATTTTAATTCCGTTCTAAAAGAACTCCCCCCCCCCCCCCCAACACACAATTTCCCCTGTTGCTCTGGCCCCAGGATGACAGTGGTAAAAGGAAACCTGTAGCAGTGTGAGTCAGTCTTACTAAATGATTAGACTAAAGAGGTCTGGGAATGTAGCCAGTGACTGATTCAACGTTCGAAAACATGCAAATTGCTCCCACAGGTGCTTAAAGGGCAAAACAGAGGGTTGATTCTGAGAACTGTGGAAATGTGGAGGACTGTCTGCTGATTGAGAACAAAAGTGGACATTTTCAAGGATGTAAACGAGTTACGCTTTGGGACCGTTGGGACACGAGACTATCTGTGACCTGGGAGATCTTTCGCCTAGCTGTCACTGTACGTCTGAGAGTCCCCTCCCTGTGCGTTTGGCTAAAAGAACATTAACATGCTACTGGACAGATGTAATGGGGTGAAATCCACAATAGAAGCGGTCTGGAGAGGGCTACTCAGGATGGCTTCAGTGGGTAGATATTACATGTAGTGTCAGTCAAATGGACTCTTCTAGTTGCTAAGCAAGGTTCATTTGACTTTAAGAGAATACGGACAACACGAGGACTAAACTAAACCCACAATCTCAGGGAGTTAACCAAGATGGTGTGCAAATCTGACAGACAGAGAATCCTGTGGGAGAGAACGCAAGGCAAGTAGCATGTAGAGTTGCAGACTTATGAAGGGTAGCCTGCTACACAAATATTCATGATGCTTTGTTAATCAGACAGGACAAATAGCTTAAAAAGTGCATACTTCAGGTCAAACATGAGATAACAAAACTTGCCTGGGAAAGTAGACCTACGGTGTTCTCCAGTAATGTACTGGAATGTACAGTTGAAGTCTGAAGTTTACATATACCTTAGCCAAATACATTGAAACTCAGTTTTTCACAATTAATGACATTTAATCAGAGTAAAAATCCTGTCTTAGGTCAGTTAGTATCACCACTTTATTTTAAGAATGTGGAAACGTCAGAATAATAGTAGAGAGAATTATATATTTCAACTTTTATTCCTTTCATCACATTCCCAGTGGGTCTGAAGTTTACATACAGTCAATTAGTATTTGGTAGCATTGCCTTTAAATTGTTTAACTTGTGTCAAATGTTTCGGGTAGCCGTCCACAAGATTCACGCAATAAGTTGGGTGAATTTCGGCCCATTCCTCCTGACAGAGCTGGTGTAACTGAGTCAGGTTTGTGGGCCTCCTTGCCCGCACATGCTTTTTCAGTTCTGCCCACAAATTTTCTATAGGATTGAGGTCAGGGCTTTGTGATGGCCACTCTAATACCTTGACTTTGTTGTCCTTGAGCCATCTTTCCACAACTTTGGAAGTATGTTTGGGGTCATTGTTCATTTGGAAGACCCATTTGCGACCAAGCTTTAACTTCCTGACTGATGTCTTGAGATGTTGCTTCAATATATCCACATCATTTTATTTTCTTTATATTTGCTTACTACTGTTTGTACAGATGAACGTGGTAACTTCAGGCGTTTGGAAATTGCTCCCAAGGATGAACCAGACTCGTGGAGGTCTACAATTATTTTTCTGAGGTCTTGGCTGATTTTCTTTTGATTTTCCCATGATGTCAAGCAAAGAGGCACTGAGTTTGAAGGTAGGCCTTGAAATACATCCACAGGTACACATCCAATTGACTCAAATGGTGTCAATCAGCCTATCAGAAGCTTCTAAAGCCATTACATAATTTTCTGTAACTTTCCAAGCTGTTTAAAGGCACAGTCAAGTGTATGTAAACTTCTGACCGACTGGAATTGTGATATAGTGAATTATAAGTGAAGTAATCTGTCTGTAAACAATTGTTGGAAAAATGACTTGCTTCATGCACACAATAGATGTCCTAACCGGGTTGCCAAAACTTAACTTTGTTAAAAATATATTTGTCAAGTGGTTGAAAAACGAGTTTTAATGGCTCCAACCTAAGTGTATATAAATGTTTTTTTAAGAAAGAGGAAATGAGTCTGTGTTATAGCAAAGGGTAACCACAATAGCGCAGTTATCAAGAACGCACCCACGGTGGCCACAGATTCAGCATTATATATGTGGTGTCATGTCAGCATTTGGAAAGATTTGTATCAGCAGTTATGAATTTATTTTTGGTTAAGAGTCAATGGAACATTAGTAATCTAGACCAGACCGTTCTTTATTTCCTTGTTACTAAGAGGGGAATACCACAGTTACTCACAACTCAAGCTATCGGTATGCCACCGACACCTACGTTCAGCCTTTTCACTTTTTCTGATGAACGTTGTCACGGGCGCAAAATGTTCAACTAACGCAAAGATTATTCCATCAATGTCTCTGAAAGTGAAAGATGCTTCTAAATTACACAGTGATTATTGGAGGCCAAATGGCCTGACTAGTCAGTAGATTGTACCAGCATAGCAGAATGCTCTGATTAATGATTAGCACGTTATGGTCCGTCATCTTTCAACAAACCAAAGTACAGTGTTCAGGTTGCCCAATTCACCGTGGTAATAATACAAAGGAAAATGTGCAGATCGTCACATAGTCAACGCTCATTCTTATTGGCTGCAAAATGCCTACCTTAGGTAGGCTATTTGCCGTCATCCACATGGTGAGAACTTAGATTAATGACAGATCTGTGGATCAACCATATAATTACCCTTTAAGATCCATATCATGAGCATTAACTCACGGAATATGAACGAGTGCTTGATCAGTCTGGATTACATACTAATTATATACCTTAGAGCACATTTACATCACATGCCAATTCATGCCAATGTATTATCATCCACGTATACCATTAAGGGCCTTCTGTTTCTGCACACTAACAACCAACAAAGCCTGAGTGTGGGATGAGGATGGAAACATAGCAAGATCATCTTCTCAGCCCCATCATTTTTTTTTTTTTTTTAACGATTTCCTGTTTTATCTTTCAGAACTTGGCTTTTCTCCAATTCGAGCCAATCAACACCTTTTTAGTGCAATAATTCAAAAGAAGACTTTTGTATTAGTCCATCAGAGAGCTGAGAAGGTAATTATGTGATTGCCCTACTAATTATCTGAAAACACACGTTGGTGTTAGTGGTATCGAAAGGAACATAGATGCCCATCTTTATGAATGGCTGCCACGTTTCCCAGAACCTAATTGGGATTTACATTGGTACAGTGATGTTTGTTTCATGTGATCGTCAGACTTGCATGTCTGTTTCAGGAGCAAGCGAGCACAGAAACGTAGATCTGATTATCAGTGTGTAGTACCAGTCCGAAAATGTCATCGCCAATTGATTGATAAAGTTACTGCCGCGGGACATATTTTCTTCACGCTATGACCGTAGCACCCCTGTGACCTTATTAGAACTATGTCCTTCCTTGCATTTCACTAAAGTATTTAAATAAGCATTAAAGCTACGAACGGTCCTGCTGTCAGTCTTATTGCCTCCAAAATATCTGGTTAATCCAATCCCAGTGCCTGGCTCGGGCACATTGAACGTCACGATGAAGTGCAAATGCTCTCCCGCGAATCACAACCTGTGCGGTGGCAGATAGTCAGCCAGTTTGAAACCATGCAGAACAATAACCATGGAACATGTTGATGCAATTTACTGGACAGCGGCATTAACATAAGGTAATTTAAACCCGTTAGGAGGAGGGAGCCAATGACAGTAACTCCTATCATACACAGAGGGGGTCAGACAATATAGAAGGTCACAAATCCTGAAATTGGTTAGGCTTTTCACACAAAGTATTTAAAAGTGGAGAGATGGTTTCACAGGCAATTTGGAGTTAGCCAGTTCCACTGCAATAAGGCTCAAATCGATATTTGTGAGACCATGACTAAACCTCAGAGGCCCACTCTTGAAGGGTCGACTCATATTTTCCACCCAGAGCCCATTATCAAGCTCAAATAGTATGTTACAATTCTGACTGTGTCAGAGTGGATAGCCAAAGGGTTTTATCTTTTTCACACACAAACAATTTTGTCAATGAAATGGGTTGGAGCAAAGTGTGATGAGCTGGATACTGTAATGATTGTGAGTAATGATTGTGAGTAAGAGGATGCCATCTTTTGAGGGATGAGTTCAACTCATATGTGCTATATATATGCTATATATTCAGACCCCTTCACTTTTTCCACATTGTGTTACGTTACAGACTTATTCTAAAATGGATTTAAATAAGTTTTTTTTCCTCATCAATCTACACACAGTACCCCATAATGACAAAGTGAAAACAGGTTTTTAGAAATGTTTGCAAAAGAAACAGAAATAACTTACTTACATAAGTATTCAGACCCTTTGCTATGAGAGTCAAAATTGAGCTTAGCTGCATTCTGTGTCCATTGATCATCCTTGAGATGTTTCTACAACTTGATTGGACATGATTTGGAAAGGCACACACCTGTCTATATAAGGTGCACTGTCAACTGTGGGACGTCAGAGCAAAAACCAAGCCATGAGGTCTAAGGAATTGTCCTTAGAGGATTGTGTCGAGGCACAGATCTGGGGAAGGGTACCAAAAAATACCAGCAGTATTGAAGGTCCCCAAGAACACATTGGCCTCCATAATTCTTAAATGGAAGAAGTTTGGAACCACCAAGACTCTTCATAGAGCTGGCATCCTGGCCAAATTGAGCAACCAGTGGAGAAGGGCCTTGGTCAAGGATGTGACCAAAAACCCGTTGGTCACTGTGACAAAGCTCCAGAGTTCCTCCGTGGAGATGGGAGAACCTTCCAAAAGGACAACCATCTCTGCCGCACTCCACCAAACAGGCCTTTATAATAGAGTGGTCAGACGGAAGCCACTCCTCAGTAAAAGACACATGACAGCCCGCTTGGAGTTTACCAAAAGATACCTAAAGGGCTCTCAGACCATGAGAAAGAAGAATCTCTGGTCTGATTAAACCAAGATTGAACTCTGGCCTGAATGCCAAGCAACACGCATGGAGAAGACCAGGCAACGCTCATCACCTGGCCAATACCATCCCTACAGTGAAGCATGGTGGTGGCAGCATCATGCTGTGGGGATGTGGGAGACTAGTCAGGATCGAGGGAAAGACGAACGGAGCAAAGTACAGAGAGATCCTTGATGAAAACCTGCTCCGGAGCGCACAGGATCGCAGACTGGGGCGAAAGTTCACCTTCCAACAGGACAACGACCCTAATCACACAGCCAAGACAACGCAGGAGTGGCTTTGGGACAAGTCTCTGAATGTCCTTGAGTGGCCCAGTCAGTGCCCGGACTTGAACTCGATCAAACATCTCTGGCGAGACCGGAAAATAGCTGTGCTGCGATATTACCCATCCATCCTGGCAGGGATTGAGAAGATCTGCAGAGAAGAATGGGAGAAACTCCCCTAATACAGGTGTGCCAAGCTTCTAGCGTCACACCCAAAAAAGACTCAAGGCTGTAATCACTGCCGAAGGTGGTTCAACAAAATACTGAGAAAGGCTCTGAATACTGTAAATGTGATATTTAAAAAATACACGTTTTTGCTTTGTGTGGTATTGTGTGCAGATTGATAAAGGGAAAAAAGGCTGTAACATATCAAAATGTGAAGGGGTCTGAAAACTTTCCGAATGCACTGGATGTGTCTCTGTGACACACTTTATGGGCTCTATTCAATCTGTAAAGCTGAAGTGTTACAGATTCCGCGATAGAAATGTGAAGGTCATTTCTGAATGAGCCAACATATGCAGTGTTTACTGGGAATGCAGTCTCCTGCCAAAAGCGGGACCATCGCCTTTAAATTTCAAACAAGCTGTAAAGCTGAACTTCCGCAATGCGGATTGAGTAGAGCCCTATGTGAGTAACTTTCTACTAAATGAGACTACAGGAAGATCTAGGAAAGACAGACTAGTCTCATTTATGACTCAAGACTGTGTCTAAATACAACTTTCCTGGTTAAATAAATGTTTAATAAAAAAAAATGGCAAAGACTACCAAAACCTGATTTTGTAACACAGGTGATAATCAAGCTTTTCTGATCAGGGTTCATACATCACAAGCGATTTAAGCTATATTTTATTTTACACTAATAACATACAAGATATACATGTTTTGAGCAGACAACCATAGTGCCTGTGCCCAAGAACACTAAGGTAACCTGCCTAAATTACTACTGACCCGTAGCACTCACATCTGGAGCCATGAAACGCTTTGAAAGGCTGATCGTGGCTCACATTAACACCATTATCCCAGAAACCCTAGACCCACTCCAATTTGCATACCGCGCAAACAGAGGGCCGAGCATGCCCCCATTTTTATCGACGGGGCTGCAGTGGAGCAGGTTGAGAGCTTCTAGTTCCTTGGTGTCCACATCACCAGGAAACTAACATGGTCCAAGCACACCAAGACAGTCGTGAAGAGGGCACCACAAAACCTATTCCCCCTCAGGAGACTGAAAAGATTTGGCATGGGTCCTCAGATCCTCAAAAGGTTCTACAGCTGCACCATCGAGAGCATCCTGACGGGTTGCATCACTGCCTGGTATGTCAACTGCTCGGCCTCCGACCGCAAGGCACTACAGAGGGTAATGTGAACGGCCCAGTACATCACTGGGGCCAAGCTTCCTGCCATCCAGGACCTCTATACCAGGCGGTGTCAGAGGAAGGCCCTAAAAATGGTCAAAAACTGCAGCCGCTCTAGTCATAGACTGTTCTCTCTGCTACCACACGTCAAGCGGTACCGGAGCATCAAGTCTAGGTCCAAGAGGCTTCTAAACAGCTTCTACCCCCAAGCCATAAGACACCTAATCAAATGGCTACCCAGACTATTTGCATTGCCCCCGCCCCCCTCTTTTACACCACTGCTACTCTCTGTTGTTACCATCTATGCATAGTCACTTTAATAACTCTACCAACATGTACATATTACCTCAACTAACCGGGGCCTCCGGACATTTAATCAGTACCGGTACCCCCTTGTATATACCTCACTATTGTTATTTTACTGCTGCTCTTTAATTAATTGTTACTTTTATTTCTTATTCTTATCCATATTTTAAAAAACTGCATTGTTGGTTAGGGGCTCGTAAGTAAGCATTTCACTGTAAGGTCTACACTACACCTGTTGTATACAGCACATTTGATTTTGATTTGTTTGTCTTTTCAGGAACTACTCCAGTTTGGGCCTGAACAAAGATAGAGAAACAGATGGATAAAACAAACTTCAACTTGACTTGCGTGACCATCTCTAATAGCCCTATCAGTGACTTCCTGATGAGCATCTACATCCTGGCCTTTATCCTGGGCTTGGCCTTTAACCTATTGACCCTTGGCCCCATCGTCCAGCAGGTCCGCAGCCAGAACACCCTGGGGGTATTCCTGCTCAACCTGTCCCTGTCTGACCTACTCTATATCTTTACCATGCCTCTCTGGATCAACTACTACCACCGGGACCACCACTGGAGCCTGGGCAGCCTGTCCTGCAGCGTGGCCGGCTTCTTCTACTACTCCAACATGTACCTTAGCATCTACCTGCTGTGCTGCATCTCTGTGGACCGCTGCCTGGCTGTCACCTACCCCCTGAGGACCAAAGCCTTCCGCAGCGCGCGCTACGCCTGGGTGCTTTGTCTGGTCGTGTGCGTGACTGTCATGTCCGGACACGGCCTGGTGCTGTTCAAGGACAACCTGCAGGATGCCCACGACGACACGCAGGACCGCTGCTACGAGACCTACCCCATGCCGCAGCCCGTGGCCCTGTTCAACCTGCTGCGTGTGGGCATCGGCTTCCTGCTGCCCCTGCTGGTGCTGGGGCTGTGTTACTGGAGGATCATGGGCCAGGTGAAGCAGAGCGAGGGGCTGGGGGAGCAGGCTAAGAGGAAGGTACGGCTGCTGTCCTTCGGGGTGATCGGGATTTTCTCTGTGTGCTTCGCCCCCTACCACCTCCTCCTGCTGACCCGCTCCCTGGCCTACTACCACATGGACGAAAAGATGTACTGTCAGTTTGAGCAGAAAATGCACTTCCCTTTCTCATTCACGCTGGCCCTGTCCAGCCTGAACAGTGTGGTGGACCCAGTGCTGTATGTGCTGGTCAGTAACGGGGTGAGGGAGGACATGAGACTGTGCTTCTGTGGGAACAGACAGGGTCAGAGGGAGAGAGAAAGTCCCCTCTCCACTGAACCATGGAACACACATATGATCTGATTACATACTGATTATATACCGTGTGTTTGTGTGGAGGGTTGGGTAGGTTACTTTCTAAATGTAATCCATTACAGTTACTAGTTGCCTGTCCAAAATTGTAATTAGTATCGTAACTTTTGGATTACCCAAACTCACTCTCAGTTACTTTTGGATTGCCTTACCTTTAAGAGGCATTAGAAGAAGACAAAAAAGGATCCATTCAAAGCATTTGGTATGTCATCCTAGTGGTCTCTGACTCACTCAGGTGGAACAAACTGATGCTTTTTCCAATGCTGAATTGAATGTCATTGAGAAAACAGAATGTTGTCATAAGGTGTCTGAATTTAAAAGTAGTCTAAGTAATCATGTTGTCGGTAATCTGATTACAATATCTTTGCTGGTAACGTAACTGAATACACTTACCGTTTTATTGTAATCAAATGACGTGTGTTGTATTTATGCCCTTCGTCTATTGCAGTAAATCCCTTCCGTGCACATTGTAAAAAGGACGGCATGTTTGCTCTGTGTGACTTCAATAACATGTTCTTTCATATCAACCCACTTTCATGGACAATCAGTCAATCAGGTTGTCTTTTTAAAATGTTCAAAGAAAAGCCTTTGTGAGGTTTTTCTTAACGTTCCACTTGGTGATGAGGATGGGTATTGTGTTTGTGCTTTCTATTAATGCCTGTCCTCATTGGTAAGGAAAATCCTTTCAAAGGCTGTCTGTTCTGGCTTTATGTTACAGGATTGCTCCGCTTGAAGGGCCCTCGACTCTCTTCAGGCCTGCCACGGGTTTTTATTGACATGTGCTTGGTTTACAAATGAACCTTCTTGTTCTAATTTGCCTGTTTTGTGGACTGACATCAATCAGAAGAACATTTGTCAATTTCATATACTGTATATCCCAAACTAAATCTACGTCATAAACAATACTGGCGTTGAAATCAAAGAAAATACAGTACTGGACATTGAAGACATGTCGTACAAATGTTCAGCCAATAAACATAAAAGGAAGCTACCCAAATGTGCATTTGTTCTTACGTTTCCATGTACAATTCCATTATCAGTTCCCCTCTCTGTCCATCAAGGTGAAATATTTAAAAAACAAAAATCCAGCGCTGGAAAACAATGAACTGCCTCATCAATTTAGACACTTAGTCAATACAGCTCTTTAACAAATGCTCTGAACATGAGAGGTCACTGTAGACCGTCGCTTTAATTACGGAGTGTGATGCTGATTTATGTCGGTTGGCGCCCCCCCCTCGGGTTGTGCCGTGGCGGAGATCTTCGTGGGCTATACTCGCCCTTGTCTCAGGATGGTAAGTTGGTGGTTGAAGATATCCCTCTAGTGGTGTGGGGGCTGTGCTTTGGCAAAGTGGGTGGGGTTATATCCTGCCTGTTTGGCCCTGTCCGGGGATATCGTCGTACGGGGCCACAGTGTCTCCCGACCCCTAATGTCTCAGCCTCCAGTATTTATGCTGCAGTAGTTTATGTGTCGGGGGGCTAGGGTCAGCCTGTTATATCTGGAGTATTTATCCTGTCTTAACCAATGTTCTGTGTGAATGTAAGTATGCTCTCTCTAATTCTCTCTTTCTCTCTCTTTGTTTCTTTCTCTCTCTCTGAGGACCTGAGCCCTAGGACCATGCGTCAGGACTACCTGGACCGATGACACCTTGCTGTCCCCAGTCCACCAGGCCATGCTGCTGCTCCATTTTCAATTGTTCTGCCTGCGGCTATGGAATCCTGACCGGTTCACCGGACGTGCTACCTGTCCCAGACCTGCTGCTGTCAACTCTCTAGTGACAGCAGGAGCGGTGGAGATCCTCTGAATGATCGGCTATGAAAAGCCAACTGACATTTACTCCTGAGTTGCTGACGTGTTGCACCCTTGACAACCACTGTGGTTATTATTATTTGACCCTGCTGGTCATCTATGAACATTTGAACATATTGGCCATGTTCTGTTACAATCTCTACCCGGCACAGCCAGGAAAGGATGGCCATCCCTCATAGCCTGGTTCCTCTCTAGGTTTCTTCCTAAGTTCTGGCCTTTCTAGGGAGTTTTTCTAAGCCACCGTGCTTCTACACCTGCATCGCTTGCTGTTTGGGGTCTTAGGCTGGGTGTCTGTACAGCACTTTGTGACATCAGCTGATGTAAGAAGGGCTTTATAAATACAATTGATTGATTGATTGATGCGGCTGTGGGGATGGGACTTACTGTAGTCCCTCTGTTCCCAGGTGGGGGTTGGGGGGGTGGGGTATTTGTGGGGCTCATGGTTCCTATCCTAGTGGCGGTCCCTTTGATCCTTACATTCTGGATAAGAGCTCTCTGGTGCTGATGAGGAAAGCTGAACAGAAGACTCGGGAGACACTATGGCTGACAGAGAGCACGGCTCCAATCCGGCCTCGCTGACATCTAACATAACGTAAAATGAGCCGTAATTAAAACAGTCCATAATCAGCAGACTGCCCCACAGGCCATAATTAAAACGGCCAGCGATGTTACGTCTCTGTTGCTGCAGTTACGGAGAGGGATGGACAATTATCCACTGCTTTCAGAGCGTTTATTTGAACATCGCTCCCGAGCAAGGTCATGTCGGCGCTGCTTGATGATTTGGAAGAGAACGGACATAAGCCAATAGGTTGGTCTCATGAAGCAAATCCAATAACCAGCGGTGAGAAGGAAAGTTTGTAATGGAATCACTTACTACAATCCAATATAACGGTGTTTGCATGGATGAAATGACGTTTGTTCTATCTGCTCAGCGCTGATCAGATGATAAGAGCTGAGAAGAGAAGATGTTTAACTAAATCTGACAGGAACAGTCGGGTTCCAGACACGGTCCAGACTCAAATGGTTTTGGAACACAATCGGCCGCCACATTCTTTGTCACCAAAAGGAGGGTTCAATAATCGCTTCTCGGTGGCAAGCATTTCTGTGACCTTCCTTAGCTCTGACAGTGGAGAGAGTTAAAGAGGGACAGCATTGAAATTGCAGGTTATCTTGCTATGTGTGGAATGGTGTCCAATGATTCACATGATAGCATGCTGCTTGTCAATAAAGCTCCCACTGTGCCCGTCGATACTGTAGCAGGCTGAGTGGTTGGCATTTTACTGGTGAGACCAGTTGTGTACGACGTGAATGCTTGCTCTGATTCTGAGCTGCTCACGGGGACTAAACTCTTGAAATGAGACGCACTGAAAAGCACAGATTTATCTGTCATATTGAATTGGTTTCATGAGGGCTGGGGACAGCCTGTTTACAGAAGGAAGCCCCCCTCTCTTAGAGATAACGATAAGGTACTTTCATATAGCTATAAAAAAACTGTAATTTCCATTGTAATTTCCTCTCTTTACCTCACTGAATGACTATTGGTCTGTCTCAGTGCCAGAGCCTTGTTGAACATGATGCCAAGGAAAGATATGCAGACAGTGCTCATTTTGGAGACTGTGAACATTCTTCAGAAATACAACTAATTCAAGATGGTAGACTAGGTCCTACTTCTCTAAAAGCCACGGGAGTGGTCCGGGTTTCTGCTTGCTCTGTTTGTTACGCTGTGCCCTGGAAACTACTCATGAATTATGTATGTTGCAAAAGTGAGTTTTGTTTGCGAACACAACATGTAAATCTAGGATCTTTATAAAAGCAGTGCCTCATTGAAAACCAATTTCCTCTGTCTAAGGGTCCTTGATAGATCTCATCAAATTATGGAAGAATATTAGATTACCTAAACCGTTACTTCCATGTGTACCATTTGTGAAAGCAATGTGCTAAATTATGCATGAACTGTAGCGATATAATGTTATTTTATAATCTATTAATGCAGCTCTCTAGCACTCAAGCACAAATGGCCTAGATGAATGGAGTTTTCAACCTGTGATAGATGTAAAATGATGCTAATAAATTAATATGTGACTTTAACCCTTTCTGGGCTACGCAGAAGTAAAATGATTTTGCGAAAGTTTGTAATTTACTGTTTCACTTCTGGAGGGGGGGGGGGGGGGACCCAATGAACAATTGTGAAGCAAAGGAGATGATCGTGGACTTCAGGAAACAGCAGTAGCGGAGAGGGTAGTAAGTTAAGTTCCTCGGCAGCGTGGTGAAGAAGGCGCAGCAGCGCCTCTTCAACCTCCGGAGGCTGAAGAAATTCGTCTCGTCACCAAAAGCACTCAAAAAAACTTTTACAGATGCTCAACTCCAGCCACTTTAATAATGGAAAAATTTATGTAAAAATGTATCACTAGCCACTTTAAACAATGCCACTTAATATAATGTTTACATACCCTATATTACTCCTCTCATATGGATATACTGTACCCTATACCCTCTACTGCATCTTGCCATCTTTAAGTAATACATGTATCACTAGCCACTTTAAACAATGCCACTTTTATGTTTACATACCCTACATTACACATCTCATATGTACAGTGGGGATAACAAGTATTTGATACACTGCCGATTTTGCTGGTTTTCCTACTTACAAAGCATGTAGAGGTCTGTAATTTTGTAATTTTATCATAGGTACACTTCAACTGTGAGAGACGGAATCTAAAAACAAAAATCCAGAAAATCACATTGTATGAATTTTAAGTAATTCATTTGCATTTTATTGCATGACATAAGTATTTGATACATCAGAAAAGCAGAACTTAATATTTGGCACAGAAACCTTCGTTTGAAATTACAGAGATCATACGTTTCCTGTAGTTCTTGACCAGGTTTGCACACACTGCAGCAGGGATTTTGGCCCACTCCTCCATACAGACCTTCTCCAGATCCTTCAGGTTTTGGGGCTGTCGCTGGGCAATAGGGACTTTCAGCTCCCTCCAAAGATTTTCTATTGGGTTCAGGTCTGGAGACTGGCTAGGCCACTCCAGGACCTTGAGATGCTTCTTACGGAGCCACTCCTTAGTTGCCCTGGCTGTGTGTTTCGGGTCGGTGTCATGCTGGAAGACCCAGCCACGACCCATCTTCAATGCTTTTACTGAGGGAAGGAGGTTGTTGGCCAAGATCTCGCGATACATGGCCCCATCCATCCTCCCCTCAATATGGTGCAGTCGTCTTGTCCCCTTTGCAGAAAAGCATCCCCAAAGAATGATGTTTCCACCTCCATGCTTCACGGTTGGGATGGTGTTCTTGGGGTTGTACTCATCCTTCTTCTTCCTCCAAACACGGCGAGTGGAGTTTAGACCAAAAAAGCTCTATTTTTGTCTCATCAGACCACATGACCTTCTCCCATTCCTCCTCTGGATCATCCAGATGGTCATTGGCAAACTTCAGACGGGCCTGGACATGCGCTGGCTTGAGCAGGGAGACCTTGCGTGCACTGCAGGATTTTATTGTCCTGTAGCCCATCCCAGCCTTGTGCAGGTCTACAATTTTATCCCTGATGTCCTTACACAGCTCTCTGGTCTTGGCCATTGTGGAGAGGTTGGAGTCTGTTTGATTGAGTGTGTGGACAGGTGTCTTTTATACAGGTAACAAGTTCAAACAGGTGCAGTTAATACAGGTAATGAGTGGAGAACAGGAGGGCTTCTTAAAGAAAAACAAACAGGTCTGTGAGAGCCGGAATTCTTACTGGTTGGTAGGTGATCAAATACTTATGTCATGCAATAAAATGCAAATTAATTACTTAAAAATCATACAATGTGATTTTCTGGATTTTTTGCGTTAGATTGCGTCTCTCACAGTTGAAGTGTACCTATGATAAAAATTACAGACCTCTACATGCTTTGTAAGTAGGAAAACCTGCAAAATCGGCAGTGTATCAAATACTTGTTCTTCCCACTGTATATACTTTACTCTATACCATCTACTGCATCTTGCCTATGCAAGATATCTTGCCTATTCATATATCTTTATGTACATATTCTTTATCCCTTTACACTTGTGTGTATGAGGTAGTTGTTGTGGGATTGTTAGGTTTGATTACTCGTTGGTTATTACTGCATTGTCGGAACTAGAAGCACAAGCATTTAGCTACACTCGCATCAACATCTGCTATCCATGTGTATGTGACAAACAAAATTCGATTTGATTTGGATTACCTTTGTGCAAATGGAGGAAGTGAAGTCTCCTCCCTAGCAAATGAAAACTATAGGACAAACCCCTCCCTTCTGCTAATTTAACCCGTGTTATTCATGGCCAAAAAAGGAAAGGTTTAGTCGCGATTAGTCCAAATAATCAATGATGAAAACCCAAAACCAGGAGCTACTGCTTGTAATCACATAATTCTATGTGAGCCTTGAAACATTCTCGCCATTTAAATCTGTCCACGAGAGATTAAGGCAGCTGAAGCTTGTATATGATCATGCTACAGTAAAAATGGTTGTATGTATAGAAAACACTTGACCAATGAGCAGTTTGAAAAACAATATCAAGGGCTAGGCACTCAGTGGAACAAACAGTTATGATAATCTCCCTGATATGCATGTTTTGTGTGTGTGTGTGTGTGTGTGTGCGTGTGTATGCTTGAAGACACTCGTCCCCTTATGTATCCTCAAGTCTTCTCATGTCTACTACGGCCTTATGTATCCTCAAGTCTTCTCATGTCTACTACGGCCTTATGTATCCTCAAGTCTTCTCATGTCTACTACGGCCTTATGTATCCTCAAGTCTTCTCATGTCTACTACGGCCTTATGTATCCTCAAGTCTTCTCATGTCTACTACGGCCTTATGTATCCTCAAGTCTTCTCATGTCTACTACGGCCTTATGTATCCTCAAGTCTTCTCATGTCTACTACGGCCTTATGTATCCTCAAGTCTTCTCATGTCTACTACGGCTTGCATACACACTTGTATACACACGGTTGATCATGTTCGGATCTCCGCAGCTCTCCTTGAAGCCTACACAGGATCCCATTCACTTCGCACAGATCTGTGTAAAACATTAAGGTTGCAACATTTGTGGACATTTCCACTAATTTTTCAACCCTTGTAAAAGCAATGAAATCTCATTGCTACACTACAGGAAGAAAGCACAACAAGACATTTGCTTTCAATTACGAATGTGGAAAACGTTCCCTCACCCTGTCACTGAAGAACGTCATGGTCTTGCAGTGTGTGTTGGTACTATCAATGACAAGCTCCCTTAAACATTGATATATGGTACCCAACACGAATCCAGTGTGAGATACAACTAAGCACTAAGCTCTTAGAGGAGTAGAAAATAGAAAACAGAAATCACAAAAGATAAGTACTTCAGATCCAAGCTAAAAGCGAATCTATTGTCTCTCAGTGCCACATCTTCCATTACTGCTAAATGTGGTATGGAGCAGCTACAATGAACATACTAGTAACAACTGACAGATTCCCTGCCACACCACTCTCACAGTTGGTGTTCCAATGTGTGTTATAGTGAAAATTAGAAGTGTTTTTAACACGGGAGGAAATTGAAAAGTTGGAGTATAGGTGTAAAGAAAAGGAGAATAAAGTAGACCGATTGAAAATGATATTTGTAGTTGGTGAAACTGCCATGTCTGTTTACAATATTACAACAACAAAGAAGTTTACTTCAAACATCGAACATCTTGTGTCCCTTTTACCGCAATGCTGGATGCCCCCTTTTAATTTCATCAACAAAACAAAAACAAAGGCGCTCTTTCCCCTTCTACAGATTTCAACTTTGAGGGCTCTATTCAATCCGTGACGCTGAAGATCTGTTTTGTAACAGGATTGACAATTAAAGGCAATGTTCCCGTGGTTGCAGAGACTGCATTCACGGTAAACACTGCGTATGTCGGCTCAATCGGAAATGACTTCTAAAATTTTCACACCGATGTTCCGCGATGCTTTGGCGATACGGATTTTCATACAGCCCTAAGGAAACGCACACAAAGCTCTCTCTACAAGCAAAAACTCAAAACAGGAAGTACCAGTGACGCGCCCAATTGGGAAGTGGTCCGATGAAGCGGATGCTAAGCTACAGGACTGTTTCGCTAGCACAGACTGGAATATGTTCCGGGATTCATCTGATGGCATTGAGGAGTTTGCCACATTAGTCACCGGCTTCACTATTAAGTGCATCGACAACGTCGTCCCCACAGTGACTGTACGTACATATCCCAACCAGAAGCCATGGGTTACAGGCTAAAGAATAGAGCTGTCTCTATCAAGGACGCTACAAGAAATCCCACTACGACCTCCGATGAGCCATTAAACAGGCAAAGCGTCAATACCGGACTAAGATCGAATCCTACTGCGCTGGCACAGATGCTCGTCGAATGTGGCAGGACTTGCAACTGCCACAGATTGCGACGGGAAACCCAGCCGTGAGCAGGATTGGAGTGTAATGGATTACACCATGTAAACATCATTAAAGTGACTAGTGGTCCGTTATTAAAGTGGCCAGTGATTTCATGTCTATGTATATAGGAAAGCGGCCACTAAGGTGCAGGGATGAGTAGCCGGGCGGTAGCCGGCCAGTGATGGCTATTTAACAGTCTGATGGCCTTGAGATAGAAACTGATTTTCAGTCTCTCGGTCCCAGCTTTGATGCACCTGTACTGACCTCGCTTTCTGGATGATAGTGGGGTGAACAGGCCGTGGCTGATGTAATTGATGATCTTTTTGGCCTTCCTGTGACATTGGGTGCTGTAGGTGTCCTGGAGGGTACAGTGTTCCCCCGGGGGTGCGTTGGGCAGACTGCACCACCCTCTGGAGAGGCCTGTGGTTGCGAGCGGTGCAATTGCCATACCAGGTGGTAATACAGCCCGACAGGATGCTCTCAATTGAGCATCTGTAAAAGTCTCTGAGGGTCTGAGGGGCCAAGCCAAATTTCTTCAGCATCCTGAGGTTGAAGAGGCACTGTTGCACCTTCTTCACCACACTGTCTGTGTGGGTGGACTATTTCAGATCGTCAGTGATGTGTACGCTGAGGAACTTGAAGCTTTCCACTTTCTCCACTGCAGTTCTGTCAATGTGGATAGGGGCGTGCTCCCTCTGCTGTTTCCTGAAGTCCACAATCAGCTCCTTTGTTTTGTTGACGTTGGGTGAGAGGTTATTTTCCTGGCACCACACTCCGAGGGCCCTCACCTCCTCCCTGTAGGCCGTCTGGTCATTGTTGGTAATCAGGCCTAGTTGTAGGCGTGCGTGGCCATGCAGACACAGGTGAATAGAGAGTATAGGAGGGGACTAAGCACGCATCCTTGTCGGGCTCCTGTAGTGGAGGTTTTGTTTCCTACCTTGACCAACTCCGAATAACTCTTCTCTGCTGGTGGCGTACTGGAGCAGCCTCTGTGATAAGTTAAATTGACCTGCGGGGTACGAACAAAGGATCGAATTCGGAAAGTCGTATTCCTAGTTGTAATACTGGTGAGTTACTTACTGCCTCTTTGAAATCCAAAAGTTACTTTATGTAATAACACAAAAAATGTTCTGGGCTATAGAAGTAACACACAAAAAAACAAAATACTGTTGCTTAGGAGCTAGAAACAGAGCTGGCATGTCTGCGGTGCCATCTTACCAAGCATCATGTCTGGAGAAAACCTGCCACCATCCCTACAGTGAAGCATGGTGGTGGCAGCATCATGCTGTGGGGATGGTTTTCAGCGGCAGGGACTGGGAGGCTAGTCAGGATCGAGGGAAAGATGAAAGGTGCCAAGTACAGAGAGATCCTTGATTAAAAACCTGTCCCAGAGCACAATTTTTCTGTCAGCAGGACCATACAGCACTGAATGAGAGCAAATGTGACTTGGAAAGTTGTCTATTATTCAGCTACCAAAAAGACAAGCTTACATTAATTATAAATATTCATAGTTGATGTTTCCACCTATTATATTTCTGTGTTTACAGGTATATATTTCCAAGATGAATTAAGATTTCGCAATGCTGTTTGTTTGTGTATGAAGGGAAGACCACTGACTTGTATTTCACATTTTTATCAATATCAGCGCTTGTTAAATTGGGTTACATGAGTTTATGTAGTACATCAAAATATCTATTAATTTAATTGAACCACTTTTGCATTAAAATGTGTTCGGTTGTCCGCCGGTCAGCGGTATCTCAAAAACCAAAGCTCATTTTGAGGATTGGCCACTCGCCTAATATTCTTGTACTTCTCTTTCTATAAAATGTTTTTATTAAATTACAGCTCAATTCGAGACCATTTCAAATGTGCGATTAATCACAGCAAATCCTGCGGTTAACTTGATGTGATGGCCCTAATTGCAATGCATGTCCGTGTTGTAAAGGTCACGTGACTCAGTCCCTCCCTACATGCCACACATGCACGCGCACACACAGGGAGAAGAGACTTATCTGGGGAGCTGGCGCCAGCGAGAGAGAGCTCTGTCCCTAGGGTTCATCCGTAGACTATACACTTATCTCCATAAGCTGCAACTGCTGTTGTTGTGTGTTGAGCCCTGCTGGTCCTGGGAAAGACAGGCTATATCCAGGCTTTCTAATCCCATTACTGTAATGGCTGCCAGATAGGATAAAGTAAACAAATTAGCATGCACACACATTTAGCACCATGGCATTACTGGTCCATCTCACACCTCTGCCCTTTGTTAAGAGCCACTTCCTGTGGCATTTGTCACTGCTACTGGTCTAAATAGCTACATCACGTTGCTATTGGTGGGTGTGCATGTGTATATGTCATTGTTTTGTCTGTGTGTATGTGAAAACCTGACGAATGAAATAGACAAAAAAAAAAGAACAAGAGTATTTTTTTTTCTTCCCACATGTATGATTTCACAGTCTTTTTAATTAGCAAACGAACAGGATCAGGGGCGTGCGTCATGCAGACATTATTTTCGGAGGATGGAGGGGATGGTAAGTTGGAGCTTTTTGCATTTTTTTTTTTAAACACCCAAAACAGCTTCTTCCTGCAATCTAGAGCCATAATCATTATGCCTAATTCCTACTAAAAATATATATTTTTTCTGCATAGTCAGCATACCTATTTACCTGTTCAATTTGTCATTTCAATGAGGGTGTCATTTTGACTGTTGTAAATCCCACACCTCAACATACTGCACTAACATGCCTAGGATATTACATCCAAACTACAACACCTTACATGGGATCATAACATACATCATCAATACAGGCACATATCATGGCATCATAATTAATACACAAATAATCTGATATCATCATAAATTGTCAGAACACATTTAAACTAAGTATGTTCCTGACCGGTGTTTTTTTTAAATTGATTTAAGAAACTAAATATGCTTTTTCTGCATCTCTGCAAAAAAAAAAAAAAATCTGGATAAAAGAGGAATGTGAATGTTCAGTACATTTTAGCATTTCCTTGCTTTTCTTGAAGTCAAACAACCTAGCCAGCAGGCATGCCAGCTAAGATAGTTAGACAAGCTACTCCAACTTGATTGATAGCCTGAAATAGCTTGGTAGCTGGTTATAAGGTTGGGAGATTGGGACCATAGCTAGCTGGAAAAAATTGCTAGGTGGCTAGTAATAACAGAGAAACAATCAAACATTTTTGCTTTATATATTTATCAAGAAGGAATCAATAGTCTACATGGCTTGATCAAATTCATTTACAAACACACCTCCTGCAAGTCCTGGCCATCACCGGCCACTAACATCAAATCAACTGCCGTGTCTGTCACTCGACACGCTCTCTCCTCCTCTACTGACGACACTGTCTGCATGCACTAGAGCCCTCAAACTCAACTCTGGACTTTGAAGCCAGTTCAATTGTATTATTAAAAAAAAAAATAGTCCCCCTCTAATCGGGGACCGATTTAGACCTGGGACACCAAGTGGGTGCAATTAATTATCAGGTAGAACAGAAAACCAGCAGGGTCCGGACCTCGTAGGGTCAGAGTTGAATACCACTGCACTAGAGTACAGTATTTAGCGTCCTGCTGAGCCAATCTTTACTCTGTGGTGTACCGGTACCCGCCTGTGTATAGTCTCACTAATGTTATTTTACTGCTGCTCTTTAATTACTTGTTACTTTTATTTCTTGTTCTTACTCTTTTTTTTAACGGCATTGTTGGTTAGGGGCTCGTAGGTAAGCATTTCACTGTTGTATTCGGCACATGTGACTAATACAATTTGATTTGATTTAACCCTGGAAGGAACCATTTACTAGGTAGAATGGGGGAGGGGGGATGTACTGTTTTCCTGGTCCAGTCATTGTGCCCTCTCTGCAAAATACAACTGACAGATCTTTTTATAAATAATTATGTGAAAATGTGGGGTTAAACATTTTGTTCAGTAATTCATTTAACATCTGAAAAAAAAAAAAAATCTTCCCTTGATGCCTCTGAACCTCATACAGGAAACCAAGGTGATGGCAACAATAAGGCAGGGTAGAACAGGTGCCTCTACAGAGAATGAACAGAAACACTGTGTGTGTGTGTGTGTGTGTGTGTGTGTGTAACAGGGATGTGTGAAACTGCAGGCATGCATTCGCTGTGAGTAATTGTTTCTGATGTGTGTACAGTATGTGTGACACGGTGTATTACTCAAAACCTACATTATCTATTTGTTTAAAGGAGGTTCTTTCAAAACCCCCTGTGCCTTTTCCATTATATTTGATTATGAAGATTGAAAAAACAACAACATTTTGCTCACACTTAACAGCGGCAGTCTGTTTTGAAGTCAGATTGATGATATCTGGTCGTACACAAACATCCATACAGATCACAATTAAAGCCATTCAAACCCAGTGTTCTTGTTGGACTTTGACACTGTGGGTGGTGTGCTAGAGTGAGTCAGTGACAGCGTGCTCAGAGGCCTTGTGAATGTCAGCTACATGAACCCCAGCGAACTAGACAGACATGGACACCGCTGCCCAACCCTGTTAGAAACGCACTCTTCCTCCTCTGATACAGCCACTGAAACCACGGCTAGAAAGCTCGCTTTCACTCAGTGTAACCATCGCTATATATTGTGTTGTCAAAAGATGACAACAGGGTTATGATTTGGGGTTGAGACACACTGGGAAATCAGATGGCAGGAGCTTTTGTGCAACATCAGTTTTTTTTTTGGGGGGGGGGGGAGAAACTCACTTTGAAAACAACTAACGTTTTTAACAGAACATAACAGCAATTCACAGACACCAACAGAAAGGGCCACTGGGAATGAATCCATTTTATTAGGCTCAAGTGGCATAACAATGGGTTAAAAAGTGTATGTTGCGTTCTAGTTGCGCTACTCAGCAACAGATAAGAAACGAATCCAAATGTGAGGTACATTTGGCAGACCGGGTGCTGTTCCTGGGCTGTCAGTCAACATGGCAGCCATAATATCACTGTGGGTGACTGCACAGATAGCGCTTTGCTTCGGATTAATTGAGTTCCGGGGAGCTGATTGGGTTTGAGACTGCAGGGAAATCCTGCAGGGAACAACACCTGTTCAAAGATACTCCAACACACCTAACTAGCACTGAGCTGGGGAATCGCTCCATATGGCCCAGGCAGAGAGAAAGACAAAATAAAAGTAAAGCTACATGCATTGAAATGAATCGGAAAAAGGGATCGAGAGAAAGTAGGAAACATGTCAAAATCAGGCGAAGGCACAGCAGAACGAGGGAACAACAGAAAAGGGTGAGCTATCTTTGCGGACTGTTTGTGCCCTGTTGCCCTCCTCTGTTTCCTGTGTGTGTAATCCATTTGGAGAGTGAGGAGTTCAGAGCAGGGTCATCACCCCCCTCTGCCGCTTTGCCGCTCTGCCTCTGCTGCATCCCGGCCCAAGGTCATAACAGTGTTTACACGCTCTGCCTCACAGAAGATGCGGGACCCTGCTCATCGTCCTGGGCAGCAGGGCTGCTGTAGTGACACCCAAGGCAAATAGAATGAACGGCCCAGAGGGGTGACGATCTCCAGAGCAGCCTGACCCCCCCCCTGTCCCACGGTCTCTTTGCCTCTCCTCATTCTCCCCCTCCTCCCTGCTCCTACGTCGTCTCTAACTGTGTGTATGAGATATGTGTAATGGCTGCTGCTATGGCATATGACCTTTGAACCCTATCTATAAACCATGCTGTGGTTCCTGATGTTCTCAGAGGGTGCTGTCGGACTCTCGGCCGGCGGCCCCCGGGGTCTCCTTCCCGGGGGCGGGGACCTCAGAGAGCAGGCTGAGGCAGGTGGCCGGGTTCCGGGAGGTGCAGCGGGAGAGGAGCTGGCCCCCTGGTGGCCCCTGGCGGCGGCAAGGGCACAGGTAGCCCTTGAGGTGCAGCCATATCTTGCTGTGCAGGGAGGCGTAGATGAAGGGGTTGTAGCAGGCGGAGCTCATGGCCACCAGGTGGCAGCACACTTGCAGCACGTTGACATAGCGCTTGTCCACGATGTGGTAGTCTGGGTCCAGGTCCAGCAGCAGGTTCAGCACCTGTAGGGAGGGAGGAGGAATACACATGCTCAGGGGTCACATACATTAGGATTACAGTGGATTACATTGGGATTACATTAGAATTACATTGGGATTACATTAGGATTACATTAGGATTGCATACAGCCTAGGTGATGTAACTGCCCCTAAAATGCTTTTTCAGCATATTTTCTCAAAGACATCTGCTCAATTATATAAAAATGACAGGAAAGTTGATAGGCTATCAGGAAAGTGCATTGTGCCTGTGCGTGTGTGTGCGCGTGCGCATCGGTGCATGTGTGTGTGCTCACCTGCAGGGGCAGCCAGCAGAGGGCAAAGGCAAGCACAGAGGCCACCAGGAGAGAGAAGGTTTTCCTCCTCCTCTGGCTCCAGCGCTGCTGGCAGTGTGAGGGCTCTCCGGGCAGCGTGTGGCGTCTCAGGTGCACTGTGATGGCACAGTAGGACACGCTGACTGACAGCAGAGGGATCATGTAGGAGGCTACCAGGATACAGCAGGAGTAGAGCAGCCTGAGCTGGCCAGAGCTGGGCCAGAACTCCTCACACACCACCAGCTCCACCCCACGGGGCCTCAGGTCCAGGTAGCGGGTGTGGAGGGAGGGAGGGGCAGCCAGGGCCAGAGACAACCCCCACACCCCCAGAGCCACCGCGCCGCAGCCCCCGACAGAGATCCTCCTCCTCACTGGGTGGGCCACCACCACGTAGCGGTCCACGGCGATGGCCGTGAGGGACAGCACCGAGGCGAAGACGGTGGCAGCCTGCAGCAGCGGCACCAGGTGGCAAAGAGGGCGTCCGAAGGCCCAGCCGCGGTTGTCGAAGGCGTACGAGGCGGTCAGAGGGACACAGGTCAGACACATCAGCAGGTCGCCGGCCGCAAGGTTACCGATGAAGAAGTTGGTGGCGTTGTGGAGCTTCTTATCGGCCAGGATACAGGCCAGCAGGATGGAGTTGCCTATGCCGGCCACAGCCACCAGGAGGCAGTAGAGGGGCAGGAAGAGGGGCTTGAAGCGCAGCAGCAGCTGCATGCCAGAGAACATGTCCAGGGGGTTGTTGCTGTGGTTCAGGGAGGGGCCTCCAGTAGTGTTGGGCCCACTCAGGACCTCCAGGATGGGATCCATCTCAGTACACTGCTCCCCTACGACACAACATAGACAGTCACTAAGTTGTGGCAGGTAAGAAAGACTGGGGGAAGCATCAGCACTTACAGTATGATATAGCAAAGAAAAGGCTTGAACCAATATCGAAGTTCACTTATTTTCTGAGTTCAACCTGTTCATAACCATGACCCTCATCAGCCCTTTCTGCATTAGCTGCTAACTTAATATGTACCAACGATTATGGATATACTGACAAGATAGATGTCTCTCCGCCCCTAACAATGGGAGACGTTGTCCACAAAGCGGCACGGTGGGCTGTCTAGCTCCCGCCTATCCTTACTTTGATTGGTGGATGCATCCCATTACTGTAATCCTTTTTTGAATACTCAATGAGTGTTGTTGACATCAACCACCTGTATTCAATGGAGATGCTATGCTGCTAGCCTCATCCCATGAATATGCAAAGCCATCTCAAGACAACAGATAAAAGTTATTTTTTTTCTCAAAGTTGCCCAGGATGTCACGTGTCCTACTTATATTAGTACACTTGTAACAACGTCAGCATGACGAAACTTCCATTCAATCAAATAAACCTCACGTATCAATAAGCCATTCATTTTTTGTTGTTGACCAAATTCGAAACACTCATTGTCCTCCATACAGAAACTCCTCGCTTGGTGGGCGAAACAACGAAAAAGCGCCACCTGCTGGTGAGAGACAGATTTTCCACCTAGTTGGGCATCTCTCTTCTTTATCCTCTATGTATGTACTAACCTGAATGTTCTTTCATTTTTTGGGGGGAGGCGGGATGTGAGTGTGTGTGTAAACGTCATGTTTTTCCTTGTCCGGTCTCTTTAATACTGTGACCGCCCACTTTACTACCTGCACTCACTTTACTCACTTGGTCTCAGCGCCTCGGATATCCCTCCCCTTTAATGCTGTTGCAATGCACTTGATAGAGTTCTTCCAGCCACTTATTTCTGATCCTCGACGAGAGCTGAAAACCCTCTGATTGCAATAACGGAGGAGCTCTTTTACAGCTCATCCAAAACTCAACCGTGTCACATCTGCACTGACGCATACTGTGGGATTAATCAGATGGCTTTATTGATTTAAATGTTGTTTTTTTTACCCTCTTCTTCTAGTTAATGTGGGAGACTATCATGATTTCTTCGATTAGGAAAAGGAGATTATTAGTGACCCCCCAATCATAGCCTACTATTCGAAGAATTCTATTATGATTGCCCGTAATCAAATATGCTTTAGGCAAGAGATACAGAGGTGGGTAGATTGATATACAGATTTGAAAAAAGGTTTCACGTTTTTGTCCCCCGGTCGCTCTGAATGTGGTAAATCAACAGGTGGAGAGGAAGAAGGAGGGATTGAATATGTAGCTTAAATCGTTGCACTGTGACATAACACACAACGCGTTTGTGAGTGGTGTCTTCATGCCGTAATGTCCAGTGCCTACAGTACATTTTGAGTGAGTCTTCAGGTCTTTATAGGCTGCATATGTGATGTACTCGTCCAAGCAGAGCGAGACACTGAGATGAAAGACAGTCCTGTACTCTGGGTGGTATTGCAGGCTAGTTTTGGATGGTTATTTCAACAGGGAAATGACCAGGTTCCCTATTTACTTTGAAGTGAGCCTAAAAAAATCTATGGCAAACAGAGGCAACAGTCAAATTGCTCCTGAAACATGTTTAATCTGTTGCCCTGCCATCTGATCTAGCACACTGGTGGATCAGGCTGACGACAAAAACGCACAAGAAAAGACTGGCTAATGCAAAATTAATAATACACATAACATTTTTACACATTCCTTTTAAAAAAATTTTTTTTATCTGTGATTGAACAAATGACATATCATTACAAATGATAATATTTGGTAGCATTTGAACCTTTAACAATTTCATGAAATCATCCTTCCAACTCGTCAAACCAACTGTACATACTGTAGTTTTAGTACTGTTTTGGGGGGGGGGGCTAAGTGAACCTTTCAAAATAGAATATCAAGTGTTGACATTTTCCGTATTCCACAATAAAACAAGCAACATTGATTTAAGCTGTAATTATGTGTATTGTGAGGTTTTTTTTGTACGCATCATTTGTGTGCATTGTGTGTAAGATAAGAGAGAGAAAGCCTACTTGTACAGTGCCTTGCTTTTCCTCAGAGGCAGTACGCGTCTCTCCTCTCTGTCACGTCGCTTCACTTCTGTGACTGTGTCTCTCTCCTCTTCCTCTTCTCTTCCCCCTCTCCCTGTGATGTGAGCATTGCCCCTCTCTCTCTCTCTCTCTCTCTCTCTCTGAGCCCAACCAGTGGTTGTGCTCCAGCAGAAAGTCTGGGAATGGGGGGTAGCAGGCTGCCACAGACGCTGTATCCTTCACAGCACATATATATAGGCAGGTGATTGAAAAGAGAGATTGTGTGGTGTCCCAACACTATCCTCCCTTCACCCCCTCCCTCTTTTTCTCCCTTTCTCCCTCACACGCTCCAGAGATGTCAATCCCACACACTGCATGAATTTCTAAATGATTTCCCTCCCAAAACGTGTTGCTAACCTCCTTCCATAAGTGCACAATGCAACGCATATAGTTCTCTCTCTTATGCAGTCAGGTACAAAATCCTAACCTGCATCAAATGATGTGCTAACAACAGATGGACAACCTGCAATTGAATGTCTATGTAGGCTATCCCTCCATCCCTTCCTGCCTCAAACGCACATGCACACGCATACATCACAGAAGGTTGGTGGCACCTTAATTGGGGAGGATGGGCTCGTGGTAATGACCGGAGTAAAATCAACAGAAAGGTATCAAATACATCAAAACACATGGTTTCCAGGTGGTTTCCAGGTGGTTTCCATGTGGTTTCCATGTGGTTTCCAGGTGGTTTCCATGTGGTTTCCAGGTGGTTTCCAGGTGGTTTCCATGTGGTTTCCATGTGGTTTCCAGGTGGTTTCCAGGTGGTTTCCAGGTGGTTTCCAGGTGGTTTCCATGTGGTTTCCAGGTGGTTTCCAGGTGGTTTCCATGTGGTTTCCAGGTGGTTTCCATGTGGTTTCCATGTGGTTTCCAGGTGGTTTCCAGGTGGTTTCCATGTGGTTTCCAGGTGGTTTCCAGTTGGTTTCCAGGTGGTTTCCATGTGGTTTCCAGGTGGTTTCCATGTGGTTTCCATGTGGTTTCCATGTGGTTTCCATGTGGTTTCCAGGATGTTTCCAGGTGGTTTCCATGTGGTTTCCAGGTGGTTTCCAGGTGGTTTCCATGTGGTTTCCATGTGGTTTCCAGGTGGTTTCCAGGTGGTTTCCATGTGGTTTCCAGGTGGTTTCCAGGTGGTTTCCATGTGGTTTCCAGGTGGTTTCCAGGTGGTTTCCATGTGGTTTCCATGTGGTTTCCAGGTGGTTTCCAGGTGGTTTCCATGTGGTTTCCAGGTGGTTTCCAGGTGGTTTCCAGGTGGTTTCCATGTGGTTTCCATGTGGTTTCCAGGTGGTTTCCAGGTGGTTTCCATGTGGTTTCCAGGTGGTTTCCAGGTGGTTTCCATGTGGTTTCCATGTGGTTTCCATGTGGTTTCCATGTGGTTTCCAGGTGGTTTCCAGGTGGTTTCCAGGTGGTTTCCATGTGGTTTCCAGGTGGTTTCCATGTGGTTTCCAGGTGGTTTCCATGTGGTTTCCATGTGGTTTCCATGTGGTTTCCATGTGGTTTCCAGGTGGTTTCCAGGTGGTTTCCATGTGGTTTCCATGTGGTTTCCATGTGGTTTCCATGTGGTTTCCAGGTGGTTTCCATGTGGTTTCCATGTGGTTTCCAGGTGGTTTCCAGGTGGTTTCCAGGTGGTTTCCATGTGGTTTCCAGGTGGTTTCCATGTGGTTTCCAGGTGGTTTCCAGGTGGTTTCCATGTGGTTTCCAGGTGGTTTCCAGGTGGTTTCCAGGTGGTTTCCATGTGGTTTCCAGGTGGTTTCCAGGTGGTTTCCAGGTGGTTTCCAGGTGGTTTCCATGTGGTTTCCAGGTGGTTTCCAGGTGGTTTCCAGGTGGTTTCCATGTGGTTTCCATGTGGTTTCCAGGTGGTTTCCAGGTGGTTTCCATGTGGTTTCCAGGTGGTTTCCAGGTGGTTTCCATGTGGTTTCCATGTGGTTTCCATGTGGTTTCCATGTGGTTTCCAGGTGGTTTCCAGGTGGTTTCCAGGTGGTTTCCATGTGGTTTCCAGGTGGTTTCCATGTGGTTTCCAGGTGGTTTCCATGTGGTTTCCATGTGGTTTCCATGTGGTTTCCATGTGGTTTCCAGGTGGTTTCCAGGTGGTTTCCATGTGGTTTCCATGTGGTTTCCATGTGGTTTCCATGTGGTTTCCAGGTGGTTTCCATGTGGTTTCCATGTGGTTTCCAGGTGGTTTCCAGGTGGTTTCCAGGTGGTTTCCATGTGGTTTCCAGGTGGTTTCCATGTGGTTTCCAGGTGGTTTCCAGGTGGTTTCCATGTGGTTTCCAGGTGGTTTCCAGGTGGTTTCCAGGTGGTTTCCATGTGGTTTCCAGGTGGTTTCCAGGTGGTTTCCATGTGGTTTCCATGTGGTTTCCAGGTGGTTTCCAGGTGGTTTCCATGTGGTTTCCAGGTGGTTTCCATGTGGTTTCCATGTGGTTTCCAGGTGGTTTCCAGGTGGTTTCCAGGTGGTTTCCAGGTGGTTTCCATGTGGTTTCCATGTGGTTTCCATGTGGTTTCCAGGTGGTTTCCATGTGGTTTCCAGGTGGTTTCCATGTGGTTTCCATGTGGTTTCCATGTGGTTTCCAGGTGGTTTCCAGGTGGTTTCCATGTGGTTTCCATGTGGTTTCCAGGTGGTTTCCAGGTGGTTTCCAGGTGGTTTCCATGTGGTTTCCATGTGGTTTCCAGGTGGTTTCCAGTTGGTTTCCAGTTGGTTTCCAGGTGGTTTCCATGTGGTTTCCATGTGGTTTCCATGTGGTTTCCAGGTGGTTTCCATGTGGTTTCCAGGTGGTTTCCAGGTGGTTTCCAGGTGGTTTCCAGGTGGTTTCCATGTGGTTTCCAGGTGGTTTCCAGGTGGTTTCCATGTGGTTTCCAGGTGGTTTCCAGGTGGTTTCCAGGTGGTTTCCATGTGGTTTCCATGTGGTTTCCAGGTGGTTTCCAGGTGGTTTCCATGTGGTTTCCAGGTGGTTTCCATGTGGTTTCCAGGTGGTTTCCAGGTGGTTTCCATGTGGTTTCCAGGTGGTTTCCATGTGGTTTCCAGGTGGTTTCCAGGTGGTTTCCATGTGGTTTCCATGTGGTTTCCAGGTGGTTTCCAGGTGGTTTCCATGTGGTTTCCATGTGGTTTCCAGGTGTTTTCCATGTGGTTTCCAGGTGGTTTCCAGGTGGTTTCCATGTGGTTTCCATGTGGTTTCCATGTGGTTTCCAGGTGGTTTCCATGTGGTTTCCATGTGGTTTCCAGGTGGTTTCCAGGTGGTTTCCAGGTGGTTTCCATGTGGTTTCCAGGTGGTTTCCATGTGGTTTCCAGGTGGTTTCCATGTGGTTTCCAGGTGGTTTCCAGGTGGTTTCCATGTGGTTTCCAGGTGGTTTCCAGGTGGTTTCCATGTGGTTTCCAGGTGGTTTCCAGGTGGTTTCCATGTGGTTTCCAGGTGGTTTCCAGGTGGTTTCCAGGTGGTTTCCATGTGGTTTCCATGTGGTTTCCAGGTGGTTTCCAGGTGGTTTCCATGTGGTTTTCATGTGGTTTCCATGTGGTTTCCAGGTGGTTTCCAGGTGGTTTCCAGGTGGTTTCCATGTGGTTTCCAGGTGGTTTGATGCCATTCCATTTGCTCCGTTCCGGGCCATTATTATGAACCGTCCTCCCCTCAGCAGCGTCCTGTGACACACACTCAGAGTAATTTTTGGGGGGATTTCAACGTAAGGGCTCAGACACACCAAGAGCGTTCGCTGTCCGAGAGTACTTAGCACCTCTGAGTGTTATTTTCGAACTGAGTGGGCACCAATTTTACACGTAGAATCGCATGAGCATTTTCAGCAGGCGTTTCCAGCGAGTGGTCCCTGGAAACACAGCCTGAATGACCGGTAAGACGGATACTAGATCCACATTTGGTGCGACGTGTGCGATCCTTAAGGCAACCAATTGGAACAGGATTGTGAGTTTGCACATCTTCATATATTCAGAGGTAAAGGCATATTGTTAGTGTTGTGAAATTGGCATCCTATCTATAGGGCTAGTTTCTTTCAATCACTTTGGCACATTTTTCAGGTGTAGGTGGTATATTTTCTAAACTCTAAAGTACAAAACGTCAAACTTATAACACTTGTAGATGGTCCCTGTCTTATGTTCAGAACCTTTGACTTTGCTTCGGGGTTTCAAACATGGTTCACCCCTCAGTCATTCATGCAGAATCAAAGTTTTCCGTGAAATACCATGAGAACATTTGGTTTCGTCACCAATACATCCGATGAGGATAGGGCTCACCATTTACCATTTAATCCAAAGGCAAAAAAACAAGATGCACATTTCAAAAATGTTATATTTTGAAGTCCTGGTTGGTAAGAATAGTAGAATGCGTTATGATTTTCTATACTGTACTTAACTAAAACTTGAAATGCACAATTCTTGAAGTGTTTTGTATCCAATGGCAGGTTGTGAGCATGTTGAGAAGTTTGTCAGTCTTACAGTTTCATTGTCCTTACACAACCCACGCATAGGACAAATCGTCAGAAATAGGGTATTGTAAAGCAGTTAGCTACTTTCAACAAAAAAAATAGCAAGGTGCTGTGTGCCATTTATGCCCCATGCACCATTGTACAAGATCACCTTTTCTAAATGTCAGCTGATACAGTATCGCTAGTCTCTCTGCTCAAAATTTATCCGCTTACATTGCATTAGGGTTGCAAAATTCCAGCGACTTTCATTTCAATTCTCTGGTTTTTCAGAAATCCTGGTTAGAGGATTCCCAGAATCAGAACAGCAATAAACAGGAAATCCAGAATCGTCCAACAAGGATTTATGGAAAACCAGGGAATTTATTGAACATTCCCAGAATTTTGCAACCCTACAATGTGTCAATGTAATTGATCAGCTTAAAGTGTATTCAGAAGTGTAAGGACCAGAAATTGGAATGGGTTTAGCATATTTATTGAGGAAATATTGAGAATATGAATAGACCAGATGAAGCCAAGGGCTGCAGATGAAGGATCCAGGGGAGTTGACTCTATAGGGCATATGTGTCAAACTCATTCCATGGAGCGCCGAGTGTCTGCGGGTTTTCACTCATCCATTGTACTTGATTGATCAGTTAAGGTCACTGATTAGTTAGGAACTCCCCCCACCTGGGTGTCTAGGTCCTAATTGGACACAAATTGAAAGGAAATAACAAAAATCAGCATACACTCAGTCCTCCATGGAATGTGTTTGATACCCCTGCTGCTTGGAGTCTCAGGTAGACATCACCTTCAGGCTGCTGTGGTAAGGCTGCTGTGGTAAGGCGGCTGCTGCTGTGCCCCCCCCCCCCAGCAGATCCTTGAAGGAACCTATGTAAAAGGAGAATGACATGGGAGAAGGAGGGATGCAACACTAAACAGAGGAGGAATGCCTCTTTGATTGGGTTTAAATAGGCTGGAGATGGTGATTAAGAACGGGTGTGTGTGCTGATTAGCAGTTAGTGGCAGCTGGAGCTTGTTTGAGGAGCAAAGTTCAGGGAAACTAGGTAAGTGTTGTAAACAATAGGAGGCTGATTGGCAATGGTTAGCAGCTGGTGCTTGTTGAGTTGCTAAGGAGGTGTGTTCAAGCAACTAGTTAAGGGTTACATTGAAATCTGGTCCTCACTCCTGAGTTTTTGTTCATCCACCATTGTTGACATCAGTGGTGTAATTATACTTGAAAGTACTACTTAAGTTTTGGGGTACCTGTACTTTGCTATTTATATTTGACAACTTGTACTTCACTAACTACATTTTAAAAGAAAATAATGTACTTTTACTCTGTACATTTTTCCTGACACGCAAAAGTACTCATTACATTTTGAGTGCTTCGCAGGGCAGGATAGCGAAATGGTCTAATTCACACACTTATCAAGAGTAGATCCCTGGTCTGACTCACTAAACACATGCCTAGTTTGTCAATTGAATTGTGCCCCTGGCTACCGGTACATTTTCAAAAATGTAATGAAATGATTTATACTTTGGATATACTTAAAGTATTTTAGAAATTACATTTACTTTTGATACTTAAGTATATTTACAACCAAATACTTTCACTGTAGTAGTATTTTACTGGGTGACTTTCACTTTTACTTGAGTCATTTTCTATGAAGGTATCTTTACTTGTATGACAATTGGGCACTTTTTCCACCACTGGTTGACATAGTCCCAAAATGTTTTATAGTCACTTTCAAAGTACATAAGAGTATGATGCATTTTCCATTGTACGATGCAAAACGCAGTGTCATATCATACGATCATACGACGATTTCTGTATTTTGAAAGTGACATGTCTTGAAAACTTGATTGCTGACAAGCAAAATATTTTGGGGCAGTGTCAACAATGGACTAATGAAACAAGTACCAAAATATAGCTTCTGGATGGAGTTTTCCCTTTAACACCATTCAATGAAATTCAAATGATGAGTGGCAAGAAAAAGTATAAGAGCCCTTTGGAATTACCTGGATTTCTGCATAAATTGGTCATCAAAATTTGATCTGATCTTCATCTAAGTCACAACAGTAGACAAACAGTGTGCTTAAACTAATGACACACAAATTGTTGTATTTTTCATCATTGAAACATTCACAGTGTAGTTTGGAAAAAAAAGTATGTGAACCCCTAGGCTAATGACTTCTCCAAAAGCTAATTGGAGTCAGGAGTCAGCTAACCTGGAGTCCCAATCAAGGAGACAAGGTTGGTTAGAGCTGCCTTGCCCTATAAAAAAACTCACAAAATTTGAGTTTGCTATTCACAAGAAGCATTGCCTGATGTGAACCATGTCTCGAACAAAAGAGATCGCAGATGTTTAAGAATAGTTGACTTGCATAAAGCTGGAAAGGGTTACAAAAGTATCTCTAAAAGCCTTGTTCATCAGTCCATGGTAAGACAAATTGTCTATAAATGGAGAAAGTTCAGCACTGTTGCTACTCTCCCTAGGAGTGGCTGTCCTGCAAAGATGACCGCAAGAGCACAGTGCAGAATGCTCAATGAGGTTAAGGAGAATCCTAGTGTCAGCTAAAGACTTACAGAAATCTCTGGAACATGCTAACATCTCTGTTGACGAATCTAAGATACATAAAACGATAAACAAGAATGGTGTTCGTGGGAGGACACCACGGAAGAAGTCAAAATGGCAAAATGTTCTGTGCACAGATGAAACTACAGTTGAGTTATTTGGAAGGAACACACAACACTGTGGTGGAGAATCAAAACCTCATCCCGACTGTAAAGTATGGTGGAGGGAGCATCATGGTTTTAGGGCTGCCTTGGGCCTGGACAGCTTGCTATCGTCGCCAGAAAAATGAATTCAAGTTTATGAAGACATTTTTCAGGAGAATGTTAGGCGATTTGTCCACCAATTGAAGCTCAACAGAAGTTGGGTGATGCAACAGGACAAGGACCCAAAACACAGGAGTAAATCAACAACAGAATTGCTTCAACAGAAGAAAATATGCCTTCTGGAGTGGCCCAGTCAGTCCTGACCGACTTGAGATGCTGTGGCAGGAATCGAGAGCAGTTCACCCCAGACATCCCAAGAATATTGCTGAACTGAAACAGTTTAGTAAAGTGGAATGGTCCAAAATTCCTCCTGATCGTTTTGCAGGTGTGATCCGCAACTGCAGAAAACGTTTGGTTGAGGTTATTGCTGCCAAAGGTGGCTCAACCAGTTATTGAATCCAAGGGTTCACATACTTTTTCTTGCTATTGTTTATTCTTATACAACCCAGGTGTTTCAGCAGTGCATTGTACACTACAATTCCAAATTAGGCACATTTGGGAAGTCTTGATACAAAATGTTTAACAGAAATGCAATGGTTAATTGTATCAGTCTAAAACTTTACACATACACTGCTGCCATCTAGTGGCCAAAATTGAAATTACACCTGCAATGGAATAATACATTATGGCCTTTCTCTTGCCAGATCTATTGTGTTATATTTAAAGTTCAAAGGCACTGAAATCTTTGGTCTTGCCCATTCACCCTCTGAATGATGGCACACACAATCCATGTCTCAATCCTTCTTTAACCTGTCTCCTCCCCTTCCTCTACACCGATTGATGTGGATTTAACAAGTGACATAAGTGATCACGGCTTTCAGCTTGTCAGTCTGTCATGGAAGAAGCAGGTGTTCTTAATGTTTTGTATACTCAGTGTACATAATGAATAACATAAACGACAATATCCAAAGGTACAAGTTTATTATAGATATCATGAATTTGACATCCGATTTTGGGCTCATGGTAACTACTTCTAAACTTCCAAAGATCCAATCAACCATGGTTGAATGATAGTATACCTTCCCATTGGAATGATGGTGTCCTTTGGGCAAATCAGATGTCAATGTAGCCTACATAAACCCAACCTCACTCTGAATTTACTTTCAGAAACAGCTTCTGTTAGAAAAGTAAGATTGAAACTACACGGTGTTATTTAGGTAGTCTACGCAAATTAGTATGGAAGCTGATCAATCTCTGAATGTGTTGACATGATAGCTCAGCTGAAACAAACACAGACAACAAAAACAAAGAAACGGAAAGGAGCTAATGGAAAATCTTAGAAGAAAACCTGGTACAGTCCGCTTCCCACCAGACACTGGGATAGGAATTCACCTTTTAGCAGGACGATAACCTACAACACAAGGTCACATCTACACTGGAGTTGCTTACCAAGAAGACCGTCAATGTTCCAGAGTGGCCGAGTTACAGTTTTGACGTCGATCTACTTGAAAATGTATGGCAAGACCTGAAAAATGGTTGTCTAGCGATGGTCAAACGCATTTGACAGAGCTTGAAGAATTCAGAAAAGAATATTAAGTGATCATTTGCAAACATTTCTAAAAACATGTTTTCACTTCATCCTTATGGCGTATTGTGTGTAAATGGGTGATATCATTAATAATACTTACATGTTGACTTATATAAATTACAAACGATTTAGATGGCAAATATTAACCATGTATGCTATTTACCTCTGCTAGATCACATTCATCAATAAAACCGCTAATCGTTTTTTTTTATGTCAAATGTTTATAATAAAAAAATGGGTGGAATGAATCATGTTTATCTTCAAATACAAATGAAACAAGGTGTGCATCACTATTGATGTTTGTTGCTTTGAACTGAACAAATTGGAAGGACACATTTTTACATACAGTATTTTATGGAAATTATAAATGAGCCCCTTTGAACACAAATAAGGCCGGTCTACACACAACATGAGGAACAGAGTTTTACTGTGTGTATGTTGCAAATGTATTTCTTCCACTTGATGCATGTGTACTGTGTCGTCCTTCTTGATGGTGGTAGATGAATGGCACGAATGAATGACAATGGGCCTCAGGATCTCGTCACGATATCTCTGTGCATTCAAATTGCCATCGATAAAATGCAAATGTGTTCATTGTTTGCAGCTTTTGCCTGCTCATACCATACCATAACCCCACCACTACCATGGAGCACTCTGTTCACAACATTGACATCAGCAAAATGCTCGCCCACATGATGCCATACACGCCATCTGTCCGGTGCAGTTGAAACTGGGATTCATCCGTGAAGAGCACACTTCTCCAACGTGCAAGTGGCCATCGTGTTTGTGTGGTTTTGGTGACAATTCAAATGATGCAGTCCAAGTGACATGTGTTTGTGTAGTCACTCTGAGGCTTACATTATTCTGTTGGTGTTTGTTGTGTGTGCTCTGTGTGGCTACATAATGTGTTTAAATGTGCGTGGTAGTATGTGTGTGCGTGCCTGTGTGAGCGAGTGAGTGTGTTTGTGTGTGTGTGTCTGTCTGTGTGTGTGTGCTGACCGTGAGCGTCAACTGCAGGGCAGAGAGGGTCAGACCGCAGAAGGTGTCCGAAAGGTACACAACACAACAACAGAAGGCAACACAACAACAGAACACAACAGGCGAGAACAAGGTCCCACAAGCTTCTTTCATGATTCACACCTTAACAAGAGCGACACAAAGTCCAACGAGAAGGGCAGTCCAACTTCACCATCTCCTGTTTTGCCCCTTAGAGACGATACAGGGCACAGTCCTTTGGGCACAAGAGTAAGTGATTTAAGAGAAAATGTAGGTCTCGGTTCAATCAGATCTGCTTTAGCCGACATCCGCATAGTGGTTGTTTTGGCGGTGCCGGTGGTGAAAATGTACAAGCGGCTCCTGGCATTGTACCTAAAGTGGACTTTGCCATTGGCTGCACGGACACCTTCAGAGAAATCCTCTGCAGTCTTGTTTACAAGTTTGAACCCTGGAACGCGAGATGCAATCTACACTTCGATTCGGGCTGATAGAAATCCTCATTACCTCGTTTAATGATTTTCAGATTGAGCATCACTATTTCTATATGGGCTCCGTCTTCTCGTTCTGAATTTCTAATACGGGCGGGACAGGTGTGGCTTCATGACAATGATCTCAAGAGCAGCTGCGCAGCGATTTGACAGCTGCAATGTAGTGGCACATCCGACAACGGCCAAAACATCAGCTGTGCCGGTGTCAGCTATCGCCGGTTAACGCCGGATCTGATTGAATCTATGGGTTATAACCATCATGTTGCTTGCTGCCGATAATACACGCAAAACTGCATATTTGGAAATGTTTTAACATATTGTATGGGCATAGAATTTATGCTTAGGCTTGTTGTCGAAAGAGTTTTAGAATGTAAATTGCAGGAACCATATTTACAGCCCACCAATGTCAACGTTGACAGAGTAAACATGGTATAAAAAGTTGTTTTTTTAAACTTCAGATGTGATTGTGTTCCCGTCTCCTTGAATGATGCCCTAAGATACAGCTAGCTATAATGGCTATGATTATACAGGTGAACTGGGAAGAGTTGAAAGGTTAATTGTGAGCCTGTCTGTCTTGGTAAATGTCTTAGCCTGGGTTGTTAGTGGCATTGGCCAGGGGCCATGCCGCTAGTCCAACACAATCAAGACAGATCACTTTAATCCTGGCTTTACCCCGGGACCAGTTACTAGCACCACCTCAGGTCTGACCCCTGAACCCTGAACCCAGTGGAGCAACTAGTCTCAGCATAAAGAAGGCAGCCACGACAGAATGGTATATAGACCCACGAGGAACTGAAGGAAGGGTGCAATGGAACCTGTTTTGAGACTTAACCCTCAAGCTATCCCTTTGACCCAAGAGGCATATATATATATTTTTTTATCATAGTCCAAATGTGGTTCCTTCAATTCTTCCAATTGTTCATGACTTTGTCAATCAACTTGCTTCAAATGCTCTTAGTTGTCGTGGAAATTGACTCACTATTTACTATTTAATTGACCCGCTGGTTACTTTCTGCAGCTACGTCCTAGCGCTGTCTACCTTTAAACATTTAGAAAGCTAAACTATACTTCTAACAAATGACGGTAAGTTTGCTTTTTAGTAGTAATGTGGATTGTACTTTGGAAAAAAATCTGCACATTATATAAAGGAAACATTTATTGAGTGGTGAGGTTGCTGCCTTTGTGTGTGGCCAGGGAAGAGGAAATAAACAAAGAGAGAGAGAGAGAGAGAGAGAGAGGGAGGTTATAAGTGAAGGACAAGGGTCACCGTCCCACCGGTCACCTGCCTTCATCCCTCCCTCATCACTCGCTCTCTGGCTGGAATGTTGGGTTGTTGTTTGAAGACAGAGACAGAGGGAGACAGAGAGCACTACACTCAGCCTGTCATCGTTTCATTTGATGGTGCCAAAACCCCTCATCTACGCCTATAGAGGACAGACCGGCACACTCAAGTTAACCTCCCACATACAACCCAATATATCTCTCAGGCACAAATACGTCTGTGCAAACTCACGTCAGTGTGAAGTGAGATATAATACAATTTAGAAGAAAATGAAATACATGCCGATAGAAACGGGTTATTGCTTCCATATGTCTAAGTTACTGACATTAAGCTGCGATTATACTTTCCTGTCATCTCTCTGTAGGTTATTATATTGTAACCTGTCAAACCACTATTGTGCTCGGTGTCTAAGAGAGGAGACTAATTAAAATCATTGAATGTAATTTCTGTTCGGCTAATTGAAAACAGTCTACCCTGTTTCATCATCCCTGCATATTTACCTCTTTATCTCTCTCTCTCTCTCTCTCTCTCTCTCTCTCTCTCTCTCTCTCTCTCTCTCTCTCTCCCGGTCATGAATTTACCCAGTCTATTAATACTCCAGATTATGAAAATGACTTGCAGGCAGTCTTTGTCTAGCCACTAACTGACTAATTCACATTTATAATGCAAAGTTTGAATAGTCCGTAGGCCCAATAGGCTTTGTTCATGGAGGATACACAGACAGTGAGAAGAGATATAGTCAACTTATGAGTAGATTAAAATAAATGAGAACACACTACCATTTAACAGCTTGAATGCAATCATTTCGATAACATTTATTCATAGTGTTAAAAAAAAAAAAAAAAAACATTGAGGTGGTCAGGGGATGGAGCTGTTTGTTTAACTTTGTCGTCGTCTCCACTTGGATTTGCCTCTTGACTGCAGGAGATGGTGAGAAATATATAATAAGTGTCCCGGAGTGCCATTTGACATCTCTCTCTATGTGTGTGTGTGTGTGTGTGTGAAGGTGATTGGACCTCTTACCTGTATATCAGGGATGACTGGCTTCTCACCGGCTCTGCTACACGGTTCATTTGATAAGCTCCATCCCTGCTGCTTCTCCCTGGTCCCGTGTCCCAAGTCTGAGGATTCAACGACAGGCTCAGAATACTAATTCTACCAGTGCAGTACCCTGTACCATCAACACACACCAAGGTTATGAGGCCAGATAGGAAACACAGATATTGACTTTACGGAGAACTTCAGAGTAAACCTGTCAGAAAGATCTCATCCTTTATCTCAAAGTCATTATGAAGTGATTTGTTCATGCTGGTGCTTTTTTTCCTGACCTTCAGCACTGGTCTGGTCAGCTCTGGTCTGGTCAGCTCTGGTCTGGTCTAGTCAGTTGGGGCCCGGGCTGTGATGGTTCCTCTGTAAGGTCTTGGTTGACTCTTTGGCCAACGGCATCAATACCAAGGAGGGGGGGGGGTCCTGGCTGTGTGGGAAGTGGTTGCCTCACACTTCCCTGCCTTGCCGAGCATGCAGGAGGAGGGGGGCCTCCAGAGGCGTGGGGCAGGTTCCAGTTGTGAAGTGGCCATCTCCAGCAGCTTCAGAGGTAGGGCAGATCAAGAAGCCTTCCGGATCCTGCCCTGGGTGGGTGGGCGGGTGTGGAGGTCCAGGCTCCTGGGTGACCGGTCAAGGTTTTCATCAGAGCCCTGGGATTGTTGTCAATTAATTGTCATCAATTAACTAATTGATCATCTATATCAGGGATGGGCAAATCCAGTCAGAGGGGGACTGATTTTTCCCAGCCCTAGCTAACACACCAGATTAAACTAATTGTATTCTAAACAGAATACCATGATTAGTTGATTGTTGGAGTCAGGTGTGTGTGAGCTAAAACTGGGGGAAAAATGTGTCACCAATCAGGCCCCTAAGGACTGGAGTTTCCCATCCCTGACCAATATGTAGACTACTATTATCATCATTTCACTTTCTGTGATTAGTACAATGTACAACTTCAGATATTTTTTTATATAGCTAGATTTGAAGTTGAACACTTTCATATAGAGTACATGCAGACACAGAACATCGACTTTGACTTTGTTTGCACATGTGTCAAACTCATTCCAGGGCGCTGAGTGTCTGCTCTTCCCTTGTGCTTGATTGATGAATTAAGGTCACTAAGTAGTAAATAACTCCCCTTACCCGATTGTTTAAGTTTTAATTTAAAAGAAAAAAACAAAAACAGCAGACACTAGTCTCTCCATTGAATGAGTTTGCAGAGCTGGAGAGATTCCAGGTTGAGGTTTCCAGGGTTAGAGTAGTACAGAAGTTGTCATATGCTGAGGCAGTGGAGAAAGTAGAGGAAGATGGGTTAAGGTGTGGTGAGAGTAGTAGAGACATACCAGTACAGAGGGATTGGCCAAAAAGTGATAAGTTTCAGTAAGATTGGATTTTTAGCATTTATAACAATGGCTGTCAACTGTACTGTAGGGATGGAACGGAAGTCGCAGAAAATTGAGGTGGTGGTGGCAGCTGCAGAGAGATATTTGGGTGTACGAGACTTGACATCAGAAGAGTTACAGGGTGTGTTAAGTGGTGGTGTGTTAAGTGGTGATGTCTCATCCTTAATGGCATGAGGTAGGAATAAATACATTTAATTAACGGAGCAGGCTGGTGCTAATTTGATTTTATATACTTTTGAAATTAGTGAGTGTAGTGTTAGATGGTAGGGTATTTATTTAGTACATTTGTATTTTTCAAGCAAAGTATAAGGGAGTTGTACTCCAGTCTAGTAGGTGGCGGTAATGCAACAAATTAGATGCCAACCGCCGTTAAATCTCATAGAAGAAGAAGGGTAGTAAAGATGGCGGACTGAACACATCAGTGGAGATCAACTCAAGATAAAAACATAATATTCAATATCAGTAAGTTAAATTAAATATTAGCACTTCACAAACCAAAACAAATCATTAGGCTGGAGAAATTAGCGACAAATATTACGAAAACAAGCTACACCCAAACACGACGGTAAGTTAAACAGGGGAACCAATCCTGAAAAGAAAACGTGACTCTTCGACAGACAAAGACGATTTAATATTTTCACCACCGGGGATGGTAAGTGTGGAAACCGATCTGTTAAAACCAACAAATGACAAACTGGGCATACTTGTACTAGTCAGTTAGGATTTAGAAGAGTTGAAGGCCTCGAGATGAGGCTGCGACATTGGAGAAAGGCAAACAAGCTAAAAGGGATTGAAACCGATGTTAATGAACTTAAAATGGAGAACACCGTTCTGAGAGAAGGCTTACTTAACAGACAGACTAGATCCATGAGAGAGAATCTAGTACTTACTGGTATCCAAGAGAAAGAAGGAGAAGTTCCTGAATATGTAGTTAGAGAGTTCCTCCTTACAGCTCTTCAGATCCCACGGGAAGCTGCCAATAAAATCCAACTCGAACGTGTACACCGTTTCAGACAGAGGGGGCAGCGATATGATCGCCCAATCATTGCCAAATTAGCTTCCTTTAAATATAAAATAATGGTTAAAAGCCTGGGTAAAAGACTTGCTGAAACGAAAATAGGCATGAATGATCAGTTCCCGAAGGAAATTGCACAACGGCGCAAAGTTCTGTAGTCGATAAACTGTACATTGATAACCAAATATTCAGAGACACAAAGACTACTCAATGGCTATTCTAAATATTACACAGTTCCCATAGAGGAGTCAAATAATGGAACAAACAATACTAGACATGGGAAGAAAAAAACATAGAAAATAATATAGAAAAGCAATAAAATACAACAATTGTTAAACAAATAAACTACAACTACACCTTACTAGATAGGGATTGTTGGAAAATTAGACTTTCCATTTATAGTATTTCATAAATTGACAAGACAGCATTAGAAGGATAGTTAAAGAAAGAATACATATTTATATACAATGAACTAGAACGCAAAAGTACTGAATCAACATGGTAGAGATTCAACACAGAGGACATAGAAGGCACAGTATGTGGGTATGCGTGCATCTATCGTCACGGAAGGTGGGGTGTGTGTTTTTGTGTTTGGAAAAGTGTGGAGGTTATAAGTGAGTGAAAAAGGATACGGGTTGCAAATCCCAGAGCCCATGTGTAACGATTGTCCTCCTCTTCTGAGGAGCAGGAAGGATCAGACCAATATGCAGCGTGGTACGTGTCCATGTTAAATCTATTACAACTGAACACAAAATAACAAACGTGAAACAACGAAAATCGAAACAGTTCTGTATGGTGAAAACACAGACACGGAAAACAGAAAACAACTACCCACAAACACAGGTGGGAACAGGCTACCTAAGTATGGTTCTCAATCAGAGACAACAATCATACCAGGCCAAACACAGACATAAAAAGGAACTAAGGTCAGGACGTGACACCATGTGTGTTTGTGAGCAGGGGTTACAAGAGTGCAGATATGGGATTTACATTTTAAAATAAATTATTCATATTTATTTATTCACTGTCCTATCATGATGGAATGGTCCCCAACCCTATACACCCGCCTGAGAGACCCATACACTAAGGAGAAGTCATCTGTTTTATGGGCCTACTGTAAGTAGCCAAATCAGAAAGATGAATGTGGTCAGAAACCTCCTAAAGCAGCACCGCCCCCTCAAGAGTCTGACCCTGCCTGACAGGGTTGGTCCTACAAAGCCAAAGGAAATTGTCAAAGCTGCTAATGAGAATCTTATCGACCTTGTACCTAGCCGGTGGGGATTCCGGTGGGGTGCCCCCACCCAGGCAGTGGCAGTGCTGGCAACACTAACTGCAGTATCCCATGGGGAGGGGGGGTCACACTCAGAGAAGGGGCATATTATTGTGGCCCTGGTGGCACAAAATCATCAAAGGTCTGACTGCACATAGATGCTTGGGAATATGATCACAACAGGGGACAGCGTTTGAGTGTTTCAGGGGAAGGGGGTATATCTGATCTCCATCACCTAGGACGTGACAATGGTTAATCAAATCTCACAATTTTTGCCAATTTTTGCTCAATTTTGCATGCTTATTCATACAGCTGCAACTGTTTATACATTTGCAAATCAAGGCCTTTCTTGAGTTGGGCTCTGGGTTGGAACAGCTGTTGACCATCTGAGTGTATGATTGTTTGTGGGGGAAAGGGTCTGAGTGTGTGTGTGTGTGTGTGTGTGTGTGTGTGTGTGTGTGTGTGTGTGTGTGTGTGTGTGTGTGTGTGTGTGTGTGTGTATCTCACAACTGTTGCAAGGGAGTAAAGATGTTAGGAACAAAATTGGATGAATCACAATAATTGTTTGCTAAAATAGTAATTGCTTGCCAAAATGTATTTTTTGTAATGTCAATACTGGTATGAGGTAACAATCCTTTACATACACTACCTGCATTATTACAATTACAATTATTACAAATGAATTATGGAAATTAAGATAAGCTGTGTTTTTTTATATATATTTTTAGTAGCAATATGTAATATGTGAGCGGACCAAGTACTTTGAGTCAGGAGCAGGTTTTCTGAATTGAACAAAGTTCTCTACTGAGGAAATTCTTTCTTCTTAAACACTCCAACACAATCAAGGGTTATCTCCCAAGGAAAACACAAATCGTCTTTACAAGAACAATGAACATAAGGAGAGTATCTTTAAACTAACTAACATAAATCACGGGTGTGTCGCTGCCTTGACGATCCGTCCGTGGAGAGGTCCCTTCGGGTGGTGGTCCAGATCCGTGGTGGCCATTCCCCAGAGGTAGTTTGTCCCCTTCTTCTCCCTTCCGAAAGGTACGTCCTCTCCTTTGGAGAAGCAAATGCTCTTCTCTTTCTCCCTTCTCTGCCGGTTCCCTCCTCTCTCTTGTAGGGGAAAGAGAATAGCTCATTAGTACCGTCAGCTGTGCTTAATTGCCTCTGATCACCTTGACTCACATGCCGGGGCGGTGCTACTGTCCGTGGGAGCAGCCTGCCCTCTGGTGGTCCTTCCACATTACTTCCCCCCTCAGGACCGGACGGAGGGCCGGTACTTGATGAGGTAATTGAACAGTGAGGCTCTTTCGTTACCTCATAAGGCCCCATCCACTGTGCCAGCAAGCGGTGTTCGGCCGTGGGCACGAGTACCATCACTTTCTCTCCCACTGTGAACTCCCTGGGTGTCACTGACTTATTGTAGGCCCGGCCTTGAGTCCACTGTGCCTTTTATGGGCCAGACTGCCGACAGGCGGTCTCTCATCAGGGTAACATGTTCTATTGTAGACTGGAACTGGCATGGTTAGGCCTCCCAGGTCTCCTTGGCTAAGTCAAGGATCCCTCGAAATGGCCTGCAGTAGAGCAATTCGAACGGGGAGAACCCAGTGGATGCCTGGGGTACTTCTCACAGGACAAACATTAAGTGGGGCAGAAGCATGTTCCAGTTTTTTCCGTCTCTGGACACCACTCTTCTCAACATGCTTTTAATAATTTTGTTCAAGCGTTCGCACAAACCGTCTGTCTGCGGGTGGAATATGACTGTGCATATGTGTTGACCTGGTTTAACCGACAATTCCTTCATCAACCGGGACATGGACGGGGTTCCCTGGTCAGTTAGGATCATCTTGGGAAGGCCCACCCGGGAGAAAAACACAAACAATTCCTTGGCGATTCCCTTTGACGACATGTTGCGAAGGTGTATGGCCTCTGGGAACTTGGTAGTATAATCTATGACCACCAGGATGTACTCGTGTCCTCTGGCGGATTTTGGAAGGGGTTCCATGAGGTCCATAGCTATGCGTTAGAAGGGAGTCTCTATAATGGGGAGAGGAATCAAAGGATTATGCAGGTGTGGCCATGGGTTGTACGCTGACAATGATCACCCGTCCTACAATACCTGACCACATCTCGGGTGACACTGGGCCAATAGAACCTCTGCATGATTCTGTTGATTGTTTTGTCCCATGCCAGGTGTCGTCCTAGGATGTGGGAATGGGCCAGCTGTAGGACAGTATCCCTGTAAGGTTTAGGTACCATTAGTAATAATTCCTGTTTCCCCTCCTTCATTGCACTACCCACTACAAGAGGCCCTGCCTGATTGCATAGTAGGGAAGAGAGGACTCACCTGATCTATCGACATTCCTCCCGATCAAGGTTCTCCGGAGGGTCAATGAGGTGACATACAGGTTACAATTACCCAGTCACTACCACTGCCCGGTGGTTCCTGGTCTTCTAACTGACTCCCCTGGCCGGCGTCGTCCTGCAGACTTTTTTAACAAATCAAAAACTGAAAAATTGGGCGTGCAAAATTATTCAGCCCCCTTAAGTTAATACTTTGTAGCGCCACCTTTTGCTGCGATTACAGCTGTAAGTCGCTTGGGGTATGTCTCTATCAGTTTTGCACATCGAGAGACTGAATTTTTTTCCCATTCCTCCTTGCAAAACAGCTCGAGCTCAGTGAGGTTGGATGGAGAGCATTTGTGAACAGCAGTTTTCAGTTCTTTCCACAGATTCTCGATTGGATTCAGGTCTGGACTTTGACTTGGCCATTCTAACACCTGGATATGTTTATTTTTGAACCATTCCATTGTAGATTTTGCTTTATGTTTTGGATCATTGTCTTGTTGGAAGACAAATCTCCGTCCCAGTCTCAGGTCTTTTGCAGACTCCATCAGGTTTTCTTCCAGAATGGTCCTGTATTTGGCTCCATCCATCTTCCCATCAATTTTAACCATCTGCTGAAGAAAAGCAGGCCCAAACCATGATGCTGCCACCATCATGTTTGACAGTGGGGATGGTGTGTTCAGCTGTGTTGCTTTTACGCCAAACATAACGTTTTGCATTGTTGCCAAAAAGTTCAATTTTGGTTTCATCTGACCAGAGCACCTTCTTCCACATGTTTGGTGTGTCTCCCAGGTGGCTTGTGGCAAACTTTAAACAACACTTTTTATGGATATCTTTAAGAAATGGCTCTCTTCTTGCCACTCTTCCATAAAGGCCAGATTTGTGCAATATACGACTGATTGTTGTCCTATGGACAGAGTCTCCCACCTCAGCTGTAGATCTCTGCAGTTCATCCAGAGTGATCATGGGCCTCTTGGCTGCATCTCTGATCAGTCTTCTCCTTGTATGAGCTGAAAGTTTAGAGGGACGGCCAGGTCTTGGTAGATTTGCAGTGGTCTGATACTCCTTCCATTTCAATATTATCGCTTGCACAGTGCTCCTTGGGATGTTTAAAGCTTGGGAAATCTTTTTGTATCCAAATCCGGCTTTAAACTTCTTCACAACAGTATCTCGGACCTGCCTGGTGTGTTCCTTGTTCTTCATGATGCTCTCTGCGCTTTTAGCGGACCTCTGAGACTATCACAGTGCAGGTGCATTTATACGGAGACTTGATTACACACAGGTGGATTGTATTTATCATCATTAGTCATTTAGGTCAACATTGGATCATTCAGAGATCCTCACTTTTTGTGAAGAATCAACAACAAGTGGGACACAATCATGAAGTGGAACGACATTTATTGGATATTTCAAACTTTTTCAACAAATCAAAAACTGAAAAATTGGGCGTGCAAAATTATTCAACCCCCTTAAGTTAATACTTTGTAGCGCTACCTTTTGCTGCGATTACAGCTGTAATACCAGTTGCTTGGGGTATGTCTCTATCAGTTTTGCACATCGAGAGACTGAAATTTTTTCCAATAAAAATATAATTCATGGCTTACCTTTGATGAGCATCTTTTGTTAGCACTCCAATACGTCCCATAAACATCACAAATGGTCCTTTTGTTCGATTAATTCCGTTGATATATATCCAAAATGTCCATTTATTTTGGAGCGTTTGATCCAGAAAAACACCGGTTCCAACTTACGCAACGTGACTCCAAAATTTCTCAAAAGTTACCTGTAAACTTTGCAAAAACATTTCAAACTACTTTTGCAATACAACTTTAGGTATTTTTTTACGTAAATAATCGATAAAATTGAAGATGGGATGATCTGTGTTCAATACAGGAGGAAAACAAACTGTAGCTAGCTTTCTGGTCAAGCTCCTCTATCTAACAGTACACATCAAGTGACTCTTGTTCTGAACAGTGCTACTTCATTACACAAAGGAATAACCTCAACCAATTTCTAAAGACTGTTGACATCCAGTGGAAGCGGTAGGAACTGCAAGAAGGTCCCTTAGAAATCTGGATTCCCAATGAAATCTCATTGAAAAGAGAGTGACCTCAAAAAAAAACAAATCTGAATGCTTTGTCCTCGGGGTTTCGCCTGCTAAATATGTTCTGTTATATTCACAGACATTCAAACAGTTTTAGAAACTTCAGGGTGTTTTCTATCCAATACTAATAATAATATGCACATCTTATCTTCTGGGGATGAGTAGCAGGCAGTTGAATTTGGGCATGCATTTCATCCGGATGTGAAAATACTGCCCCTTGTCACCAAGAAGTTAAAGGCACAGTCAACTTAGTGTATGTAAACTTCTGACCCACTGGAATTGTGACAGTGAGTAGTAAGTGAAATAATCTGTCTGTAAACAATTGTTGGAAAAATGACTTGTGTCATGCACAAACTAGACAAACTAGATGTCCTAATATTCCATTTTATTTGGAATGGCAAGCCAGATAAAATTAAAAGGGCCTATTATATAATGAATATGAATTAGGAGGGCAGAAATGATTAAATATTAAAGCACTAGACTTTTCACTAAATGCATCCGTCATACAAAAGTTATACTAAATCCCAACTGGTTCTCTAGGAGATTAGTAAGAATGTCTCACCTCATGTTCAAAAATGGCCTTTTCCCTATATTCAGATTACAACCTCTCACTTTCAGTTACTTGAAAACGAAATCTCCAAAATATTGTTATTTTTTAAACAAGCCATAGAAAGTTGGCTGCAATTTCAGTTTAATCCACCAGAAAAGACTGAACAAATAATACAACAAATATTGTGGTTAAACTCAAATATACTATTTGAATAAAAAAACATTTTTCAAAAAAAATAAATATAATCTTGTGTTTATCCGGTGTTGCCATTTAATTAGCTCGTAAATAAATAATTAAACCAATTTGTGTAGTACTGAAAGCACAAGTAAGCCTCGTGTTTTTGCAGATACAAGGAGGTTATGGCTGTTCATAATGATGATATGAAACAAGGTTATGATTAATAAGTTGACTGTTTATAGATTGATAAGTAAAGACCTTTCAGAGTTTCATTTGGGAGATGGTAACTCTTTAAAGAACCACTCTCGTGGTGCCCCAGATTCTAATGAGTTCACTGTTACATGATTAATTTAAATCGGTTTAACAATTAAATAGTTAGTTAATTAGATAAATAAGAGTCCTCAGATTAATGTTAACGTCAAGTCACGACAACGTAGTAGCCTAAACCTATCGATGTTACATTGAACTATGTGAATGGAATATGAATGAAAGTCATCCAATATCCTGTAATAGAAATAAGGCCATGCTCCTGAAGCAAAAAATAATATCATCATAAACGGCACTGGAGGAGGAAATTATAGTCTTAAAAATGATTTCCAGTTTCACCGACTCACCCAATGATGCACAGCTGACTCGTTGGGGATGGCCGATGCTCTTGTGCCAAAAGCCTATCTTTCTCTCGTTTTACTTTGTTAAACAATATTTGAAACCTGATCAAATATTTTGGTAGCCTTACAGCACAGTCTTCTCTTCTCAGCAGGAGCCATTTGCTATCCAACCTGTGTTTTCCGTCAATTGTATTTGAAATCATTCTAAAGGCCTGTTTTGTCAACATGCAGTTTTATCAGGTAGCAGTTCAGAGAGTTGTGCCAGTAAAGAAAGGTCGCTGGTTCGAATCACCGACCCAACTAGATGAAATATGCAGATGTGCCCTTGAGTTAGGCACTTAATCCAAACTGCTCCTGTAAGTCGCTCTGGATAAGAGCGTCTGCTAAATGACTAAAATATAAAAACAAAAACATTAAATATGAATTCAAAAATCCTTTCCTAGGGTGTAGGGTAGGCTACAGGTCAACAGTGTTTGATAGGCCATAGATTACACCAAATAGCCCTTACCAGTCTCTAACAATGGACATTGGCACATTAGGCCTATATGAAACCAATGTATATTCTAAGGCTGATGTTATGAACATTAAACCTTAGAAGTAACCACAACATATTACGTGCGCACAGTGGGCCATGTCAAGCAGAGAACAGAAATCCAAAGAGCTGTCAACATACGGAGTGAAGAGTTGTTCTACCCTGCCCTCGTGTGGTAGGCCTAATTTGTTCCACTATAAAAACCTTCTATATCCGAAAACCCCCCCTTTCCTGATTTAACATTGGGCACCACATAAGACATAAAGCCATACTATATCAGTCCATCTGGAACAATAGTGCTTCAAAAATATTCCCAGGTGCTTCAGAGTCAAGGCATTATCAGTGTGAATTGTATTTGAACGATTTCTAGTTGAATGAGAAAGAACGTTAAGAACTTATTGAGGAGACATTTAGACAAGTAAATGTTCAGCATTCAACATGTATTTGAAGTGATGTTTTTATTTTTTATTGTCCCAGCCACCACAGCAAAATGTGTCTGGATTTCTCCATAGAGGCTTCTATCAAATGTAAGAGCTTTTAATGGTCCATCATACACTGTAGCTGGAGGAAACATAAGAAAGTTATTCCGCTTTAAAAGTCGGTAAACTTGCCTACTTAGCTAAGAGACAAGGCTTCTCGACAGTTTTTTACCCCCAAGCCATAAGACTCCTGAACAGGTAATCAAATGGCTACCCGGACTATTAGCATTATGTTCCCCCCCCAACCCCTCTTTTTATGCTGCTGCTACTCTCTGTTCATCATATACAGTGCCTTGCGAAAGTATTCGGCCCCCTTGAACTTTGCGACCTTTTGCCACATTTCAGGCTTCAAACATAAAGATATAAAACTGTATTTTTTTTGTGAAGAATCAACAACAAGTGGAGCACAATCATGAAGTGGAACGACATTTATTGGATATTTCAAACTTTTTTAACAAATCAAAAACTGAAAAATTGGGCATGCAAAATTATTCAGCCCCTTTACTTTCAGTGCAGCAAACTCTCTCCAGAAGTTCAGTGAGGATCTCTGAATGATCCAATGTTGACCTAAATGACTAATGATGATAAATACAATCCACCTGTGTGTAATCAAGTCTCCGTATAAATGCAGGTCCGTTAAAAGCGCAGAGAGCATCATGAAGAACAAGGAACACATCAGGCAGGTCCGAGATACTGTTGTGAAGAAGTTTAAAGCCGGATTTGGATACAAAAAGATTTCCCAAGCTTTAAACATCCCAAGGAGCACTGTGCAAGCGATAATATTGAAATGGAAGGAGTATCAGACCACTGCAAATCTACCAAGACCTGGCCGTCCCTCTAAACTTTCAGCTCATACAAGGAGAAGACTGATCAGAGATGCAGCCAAGAGGCCCATGATCACTCTGGATGAACTGCAGAGATCTACAGCTGAGGTGGGAGACTCTGTCCATAGGACAACAATCAGTCGTATATTGCACAAATCTGGCCTTTATGGAAGAGTGGCAAGAAGAGAGCCATTTCTTAAAGATATCCATAAAAAGTGTTGTTTAAAGTTTGCCACAAGCCACCTGGGAGACACACCAAACATGTGGAAGAAGGTGCTCTGGTCAGATGAAACCAAAATTGAACTTTTTGGCAACAATGCAAAACGTTATGTTTGGCGTAAAAGCAACACAGCTGAACACACCATCCCCACTGTCAAACATGATGGTGGCAGCATCATGGTTTGGGCCTGCTTTTCTTCAGCAGATGGTTAAAATTGATGGGAAGATGGATGGAGCCAAATACAGGACCATTCTGGAAGAAAACCTGATGGAGTCTGCAAAAGACCTGAGACTGGGACGGAGATTTGTCTTCCAACAAGACAATGATCCAAAACATAAAGCAAAATCTACAATGGAATGGTTCAAAAATAAACATATCCAGGTGTTAGAATGGCCAAGTCAAAGTCCAGACCTGAATCCAATCGAGAATCTGTGGAAAGAACTGAAAACTGCTGTTCACAAATGCTCTCCATCCAACCTCACTGAGCTCGAGCTGTTTTGCAAGGAGGAATGGGAAAAAAATTCAGTCTCTCGATGTGCAAAACTGATAGAGACATACCCCAAGCGACTTACAGCTGTAATCGCAGCAAAAGGTGGCGCTACAAAGTATTAACTTATGTGGCAAAATGAAATGTGGCAAAAGGTCGCAAAGTTCAAGGGGGCCGAATACTTTCGCAAGGCACTGTATGCATAGTCACTTGAACCATATCTACATGTACATACTACCTCAATCAGCCTGACTAACCGATATCTGTATGTAGCCTCTCCAATTTTATAGCCTCGCTACTGTATATAGCTTGTCTTTTTACTGTTGTTTTATTTCTTTACTTATTTATTGTTCACTTAATAAATGTTTTGCACTATTGGTTAGAGCCTGTAAGTAAGCATTTCACTGTAAGGTCTACTACACCTGTTGTATTTGGCGCACGTGACAAAAAAACCTTAATTTGAAGAATGCACTTGGAAAGACATTGAGCTTTTCACACTTCTAGAGAACTCTGCTTTGTTCAAGTCCATTCAGCATTGTTCACACACTTAAGCCTTATCCTCACCCCACCCACACATGTAAACACACGTGAGTCAGCATGGCATTGTCCTCTCTACTTAAAGATAGACTCTGTGAATATTACGAATATGCAGAAAGTAAACAGCATAGGGGTCAATTTCCGTAACAACTAAGAGTGTTGAAGTGCGAGGCTCAACTTCTCCACTGTTTTGGTGGCCTGGTTACCACGCTTTGAACAGTTTGAAGCACACCGTGCAGACATTGTGTGTGAATGTGTAAGAGACAAGTCTTGCATCTCCTTCCTCTCAATATCTGTGGTGTTGCTTGTGGCAACGTCATTTAGCTGAGTCTACTTTTAAATAATTGGACTAAATCAAATCAAACTTTAAATGCATTGAAAATAACATTTGATTTGATTTAGTCCTGTTCTTTAAAGACGTGAATCCAACGTATCAATTATCCCTCTACAGCATACTTTAAAAAACTGTTTTACCTCCCACACTCAGAATTGTTTTGTTGTCTCAGGGCAACACTTCACTAAAACACCAAAGAAAATCTCATATTTTCATTACATTTATTAAGTGAAATAAGCACTATTTTCATAAGAAAATACAAGTTGGGCATAAACTATTATTTCACTGCCTTTCAAACCTGATTCTGGAGTCCATTCTTCCTCGCTGCCACTGTCCTCAAGCTCACTGTCCTCAATATCAGAGGGTGTGGTAAATTAAGCTCCTTTCACCCATAGAATGTCCCTGTGTCCATTGGCTGTGAATGTGAGTGGATACGTTGGCAAAAACATTGACCAAGGCCATTTTTACATCAAATTACATGTTTTTCATTGAGCATGATATTGCCCTGAAAAGTAGCCTGCACAACATTGAATATGCAGTATATAGAAAAATTAAACATGCTCAAAACCTATCAAGTATGCTTCTACAGAGGTTCCTACACAAGTTCAGACTTTTTTTCACATTATCTCTATTTAAACATGCTAAATAATGAAATGTATCTTACCCTCCGCTAAACCATATGCTCACATCTCTCTGCTTCCAAAAATAAGGTCCCTCCCCCAATTGATCCATCATACCAACTTCTGCGCCTCATTGGATTGTTTACAGACATGTCATCACATACTGCCATGTTTATGAATTGTAGAAAATATAGGCGGTGTGAGGGGCAATATATTTTTCTGTTGCTTGAGGGCAATGTTGTGCAGTAGAGGGTTATTCATTTGAAGACAAACTGGAATTAAAGCCAGATTATGCAGAAGAACTGTCTCCTTCAAATATTTTGATATATGGTTGCGAATTTAATTTGCAATACATTTGGTATACATATCCAACCGCTAATTTTGGTCAGCGTTATATCGGACAAGAACTTCAAAAAGTGATAGTACCGGCCGAAGAAACATTTCAAACTAAGTACAGAATCAATCATTAGGATGTTTTTAACATATAGCTTCAATAAAGTTCCAACCGGAGTATTCTTTCTTGTCTTCGTGAGCACTGGAACGCAAGTGACTACCATGAGGAAAAAGTGCGATCACAAAATGGCTGCTTGACAGACATCTGATATATTCTGCTCTCATTCACTCCCACGACAACATAGAAGCCTCATTATAATTTCTATTGATGGTTGACATCTAGTGGAACCCCTAGACAGTGCAACATCATTCATATCTCAAGGGGATTTCATTGGGGACTACAAGCTCAGATTTCTGACTTCCTGTTTTGATTTCAACTCAGGATTTTGCCTGCCAATATGAGTTCTGTTATACTCACAGACATCATTCAAACAGTTTTAGAAACTTCAGAGTGTTTTCTATCCAATACTAATAATAATATGCTAATATTAGCAACTATGACTGAGGAGCAGGCCGTTTGATATGGGCACTTTTCATCCAAGCTACTCAATACTGCCCCTGCAGCCATAAGAAGTGTTAAAGGTACAAATTCAACATATTTTATACAAGGTTTGTCTTTGCTGAAATCTGGTTACCTGGATAGAAAATCATGTGGTTGAAATCTCAGTGTTCAATCAACAGTTGACTACTTTTTTCAAATCCAATGTATTTTTCACTTAGATTCCACATCACATTAGGTTGACACATTTACATAGAAACAATGTTGAGTCAACCAGTTTGTGCCCAGTGGGTGTTTTCTTCAAAAGCACACAAAAGGGATTCTTAGGAAAGGACATCATGTAGGGCTGGTGCAAACCCACTGACCAGCGCACTGGAAATATAATGTTGTCAACTGGGAGAGTTTCACAAAAGATCGTGAAATGTGCTTATGTCCAAACGTTCAACGAATATACTCCAATATCGATCCTCGAACATATTTTGTTTAGCTACGTTAGAGTCGCTGCACGCACAGTGTGTTTGTATTTGAAGCGGCAACTCCTCTCTCCTTTGACTTCTGAGGCACTTTAACTGCAACCTACTGTAATGGCACTATGCTGTGCCTGTAATGATTAGAGTTTAAACATGCTGCCCATACCTCATTAACTAACACTGCTGACCCATAGCTTTCCAGGTAAAGAATGTTGTGTGTGCCTCGAACCAATAGGGGAGTAATGTTAACAATGTGGTTTTAATAACGTAGATCAGTGATGGCCCCAACCAGTGTGGATTATGTTGTAATTTGTGTTACCTTTGACCCCTGTGAATTAGCCCCATGTCATCCTATGGGTTGGTGTTTGCATGTGTTAATCCAGGTTTTTATTGTAATTGTCACGCCCTGACTTTAGAGATTCTGTTTATGTCTCTATTTTGGTTTGGTCAGGGTGTGAGTTGGGGTGGGTATTCTATACTCTATTATTTGTATTTCTATGTTTTGGCCGGGTAAGGTTCTCAATCATTGACAGCTGTCTATCGTTGTCTCTGATTGAGAACCATACTTAGGTAGCCCCTTTCCCCCCCCCCCACCTGTCTTTGTGGGAAGTTGACTTTGTTTAGGGAACATAGCCTTTAGCGTCACGGTTTGTTGTTGTTGTAGTGTTTATTGTTTTGTTCGGCGTCATTTTCCAAATAAAGAGAAAATGTACGCTCACCACGCTGCACCTTGGTCCTCTTCCTTCAACCGCTGTGACAGAACTTCCCACCCCCAAAGGACCAAGCAGCGTGGTAAGAAGGAGGACTGGACATGGGAGGACATTTTAAATGACAAGGGATCCTGGACTTCCTGGCCGAGAAGGATTGCCTACCCTGGGAGCAGGTAGAAGCAGAGAGGAAGGCGAAGGCAGCAGCTAAAGCAGGGCAGCGTTATGAGTGAACACGACTAGCAAGGATGCCCGAGAGGCAGCCCCCCCAAACATTTTTTGGGGGAGAGTCAGGATTCAGACCTGAGCCAACTCCCTGTGCTTACCGTGGCGAGCATGTGACTGGTCAGGCACCGTGCTATGGGGTGATGCGCACGGTGTCTCGGTTGAGCATTCACAGGCCGGTGTGCTCTTTGCCGGGTGGAAGCGGGCATCCAGACAGAACGGGTTGTGCCAGCTCTGCGCTCGAGACCGCCAGTACACCTCCACGACCCAGTGTATCCGGTGCCTTGGCCTCCTGTATGTCTCCCCAGCCTGGTGAGTCCTGTGCCAGCGCCTAGAACTAAGCCTCTTGTATGACTCCCCAGCCTGGTGAGTCCTGTGCCGGCTCCCAGAGCCAGGCCTCCTGTGTGTCTCTCCCCTCCAGTAATGATCCATGGCACGAAACCTCCCGTGATGATCCATGGCACGAAGCCTCCAGTGATGATCCATGGTATGGCGCCTCCAGTGATGATCCATGGCACGGAGCCTCCAGTGATGATCCATGGCACGGAGCCTCCAGTGATGATCCATGGCACGGAGCCTCCAGTGATGATCCATGGCACGGAGCCTCCAGTGATGATCCATGGCACGGAGCCTCCAGTGATGATCCATGGCACGGAGCCTCCAGTGATGATCCATGGCACGGAGCCTCCAGTGATGATCCATGGCACGGAGCCTCCAGTGATGATCCATGGCACGGAGCCTCCAGTGATGATCCATGGCACGGAGCCTCCAGTGATGATCCATGGCACGGAGCCTCCAGTGATGATCCATGGCACGGAGCCTTCAGTGACGTCCTTCAGACCGGAGCCTCCAGCAAGTCCCCCCGCACCTGAGCCGCCACCGCGGATAGTTACCCACCCAGACCCTCCACTATAGGTTTAAGTTTTGCGACCAGAGTCTGCACCTTTGGGGAAGGGGGGGAGTGTACTGTCACACCCTGACCTTAGAGATCCTATGTCTCTATTTTGGTTTGGTCAGGGTGGGTATTCTATACTCTGTTATTTCTATGTTTTGGCCAGGTAGGGTTCTCAATCAGGGACAGCTGTCTATCGTTGTCTCTGATTGAGAACCATACTTAAGTAGCCCTTTTTCTTTTCCACCTGTCTTTGTGGGAAGTTGACTTTGTTTAGGGCACATAGCCTTTAGCTTCACGGTTTGTTGTTGTGTTTATTGTTTTGTTCGGCGTCATTTTCCAAATAAAGAGAAAATGTACGCTCACCACGCTGCACCTTGGTCCTCTTCTTTTAACAGCCGTGACAGTAATAGCCTTCTGCTGAGTGCTGTTATCAAGTTTATGTTCGACATCAACCCGCAGGTTGAATTTGTAAACATGTAATTCGCTCCTGCCAACCTGTTAAACTAAAGATCGCTTTCCCTGATGTGATATCCCTGGCTTATGAATGTGCATGCGCACGTTCCACATGTACAAGGAGGATTAGATATCTCTAGGAATGTATTTGATTAAACACAGGTATGAGAACACCCCCAGAGCGAGAGCGGGTCATTCTGTCACACTTTCATGGCTACGCCATCTATACCATTCGTTGGTTTATCCAGAAGTTGAAAAAGGAAGCACATCACAGTTAAGAACTGTGTTTTGGTTGGAGCATAATTGTCCATGCTGATGGATATTTACAATATTAATAGTATGTATGTGTAAGATTTACCAAGGGTATTTACCAGACGTACTAAATATATTCTGGACTTACTGTATTGAGTTGTTTAATACCTTAAAATTGTACATTTTATCATAGTAATTAACTTTATATTGCTATTTTATATGGCTAATCTAAAACGGTAAGACTGATATCCTAGAGTGTCCTCCAAGATGACTGTTAGGACCCAGACAGATACAGTAATACTTCGCTCATGGGCTGTATACAATACCGTTCAAAAGTTTGGGGTCACTTAGAAATGTTTTTGTTCAGTAAAATATCAAATTTATTAGAAATACAGTGTAGACATTGTTAGTAATGTTGTAAATGACTATTGTTTATTTTATAACTAGGCAAGTCAGTTAAAAACAAATTCTTATTTTCAATGACGGCCTAGGAACAGTGGGTTAACTGCCTTATTCACGGGCAGAACGACAGATTTTTATCTTGTCAGCCCGGGGATATGATCTTGCAACCTAGTCCAACGCTCTAACCACTAGGCTACCTGCCGCCCGCTAATTGTAGCTAGAAATAGTAGATGTTTCATGGAATATCTACATAGGTGTACAGAGGCCCATTATCAGCAACCATCACTCCTGTGTTCCAATGGCACGTTGTGTTAGCTAATCCAAGTTTAGAATTTTGAAAGGCTAATTGATCATTAGAAATGTATTTTTTGCAATGATGTAGCACAGCTGAAAACGGTTGTTCTGATTAAAGTAATAAAACTGGCTTTTCTTTAAAAAAACAAGGACATTTCTAAGTGACCCCAACATTTTGAACGGTAGTGCATATCGACCATTGTCGCCTAGGGCTAGAACGTTTATTTTACAGTATCATCTCTCTGGAGACCCAGATAGGTACAGATGAGCTCCGCTCACCAGACTGGGTACGATCCTATTATTTCGGTTGAAAAGAGACGGTGGCAAGAAGGCATTCACTTCTGAATGGGGCTGTCTAATAGCATCGCAATCCCAGGGTCCTAATCTCCAAAGCATGGATGACGGCTGAGATTTCAAGGTGTACAATTACATTTGATTTCATTTTAACTCAAAAGTCAAAAGGCACTCGCACATCTGAGCAATCGTGTTGCAGGTGCATGGTAACAGTTGAACAAGATGAAGGGAAAAGGAAACTGCACACTGCTCTTGACAGTATCGCTGATCTTTAAAAAGCTTTACGTTTCGGCCTTCCTCAGAGCTTTTGTGAGTTTATTTTTTAAAATGTTTATTAGCACCCTTATGTAGACCTCACCCAGCCACCCACACAGGTGTTCCAAAGGGATATATGCTCTAATCTGGAGCCCTATTATTAAACAACCTTCTCAAAACCTGAATATGAATATCTTCGCTGCAAATGTGCTATACATCCACGCCTGTACATTTTACCGAAACTACACAAACCTAAAACACAAGGCAACGATCCAGGCAGACCAGTGGTTGCAGGAATAGGCTCAATGCTAGAGCCGTTGTCGATCTTTGTAGACTCTGTTATTAAAACTCATGTGCAAGCAATGCCATCATATGTGAAAGACTCTATAGACTTCATGAACAGGATCTCACTAATAACGGGTTTAAAAGAAGACTGTATTTTCATCACATTAGATGTCGAGAGTATTTAAACCAGCATTCCCCATGTGGGGTGGCGGGCAGCCCTAGCTCACTATTTGGGAGGCAGAGACACTAACGAATATCCACTAACAAACTTTATTCTAGAGCTGGCTGAATATGTTTTGACGTACAACTATTTCAGATGATGAATACTACCTCCAAACGAATGGAACATCAATGGGCTCCACGTTCGCTCCGAGTTATGCTAACCTTTATGCGGGTCTTTTTGAAGAACGTTTTGTAAATAATGTAAACGAAAATCCATTTTTGAATAAAGTCCTGAAGTGGTATTGATATATTGACGACATTTTTCTGGCATATGGGAAAGAACGGAAAAAAGAGCTGTCAGTCTTTATGGCACTACTCAATGACATTGACCCCAATCTCAAATTCACCATTGAATGTGACACTCAACGTGTTCATTACCTCGATATGTGGCTTGAGAAATCAAATGGAACCCTGTTTACAACTCTGTATCGAAAAGAAACGGACAGAAATACTCTATTACAGGGAGACAGCTTCCACCCTGAGCCATTAAAAAGAGAAGTTCCAAGAAGCCAGTTTTTCAGACTGCGCCGTATATGCCACTACACAGAGGACTATCTAGAAAAAGCAGCGGAGATGCGCACTAGGTTTTTAAGAAGAGGCTACTCTCCACAATGTGTGGATGAAGCTCTTAAATCGGCATTGGGAAAAACACGAGATTAACTGGTACAAAAAAAGACCCGCTAAAGAACATTCCATAATGTACTTTGAACTCGCGAACAGTGGGAGATGCAGTCAAGAAACACTGGCATATTTTATAATCGGATCCAGCATTGCCGGGTGAATTTAAAAATCCACCACTTATTGTGTATAGGAGAGGGCGCAATTTACGCAATAAATTGGTTCATGCCAACTGGGAGCCACAAAAGAAAATCAGCCAGACTCTTTTACGCCCTCTTCCAAATGGTAGCTATAAATGCAGAGGAGGCGCACAGTGCAACAATAATGATAAAGTGTGAATATTTCTGCCACCCACAGACAGGAAAACGGTTCCAAATAATTGACATTATTACGCGCTCCACCACCCATGTTATCTACATGATTAAATGTCCATGTGGGCTGTGTTATGAAGGTAAAACCACCCGCTCTCTCAAACAGAGAATCAGTGACCATTTTAATGACCTAAAGCATGACATTTCTACCTTTTACATTTTGTGGCATAGAGAAAGTTACGATATCAGAATTATGTTTTGTGATTTTCACCCTCCAGACATTATTTCCTAAAGGACTTAATAATGAAATGCCTACGTATGTTGTGTTGTGAATTTAAACATTAATTATTCTCAATTTAAGATTACTCTGATGTTTTTTTTTTTGTACGATGTACCCAATGATGAATGTAAACTTGCTCTATAGGTCTATGTCCTCATTGTGGTTTTACAGACGTGTTTAATACGTCTTATTTACGAAATGTATATTGTCATATTTGGTAGCACTTATTTGTTTTTCCTTCGCCTCAACCCATTTCCATTTTTAACTGAAATGAAAGAGCCTACTCCTGTAAACCATTTCAGAGAGACAAAGACAGGACAAACCAGCCTGCTAACACAACTGTAGGTTCCACATGTAGAGAAACCCTTATCCGATCTAGGTGTTGGTCAACAGACACCTTTTAAGAGATATGTCAGAGGCAGTTTAACTCCCCTCCGGTCATTTTACTCTTATTATTGTCACCTGTCGATGCACTGACCACTGTTGAGGTCACATACTGTCCACTATGTTCAGTGCCAAGTGTATTACAGTCAAAAGGTCCACTTTAATGTAAACATGAGAATATGTTATCTTTCTGGGGAGGGTAGGGGGAGGTGGGTTGTTAAACAGTAGTTGTTGAACCCCACCTACCACCACTGAAAACATATCATACCAAAAAAAGAGAACGTTTCCGTGAATATACTGTATGTTTTTTTGTTGTTGTTGGCAGTATCCAAGGAAACGTGGGAGATTAACCTGAGGCTGTGTTGGGGACATGTTTGGATGACAGCCATTGCCCAATCAGTGATAAAGCAGAAACACACCCAGGTTCACCATGTCTGTGAACTGAAAGATGTCTGAAAGAATAAGCAGCAAGAAGAAGAGTAAGTTCCCATGTCCAGTGGCAATATATTTCGTAAGGCCCTACACCAGTAAATCATAAATCAACGCTAAATTGAATATGCTGTGTGTACTTTTGTGATGAACAAATAATTTATATTGAAACACAACCTAACTGATAGTTGTTTCAATGTTTCAGAGGCTCTGGATCAGATCATCACCAGCAAGGCAACAGCTTTGGAGAAAGGAGGTGACCCTCTTGGTGTGCCGAAGGAGGAAGCCATGACTGAAGTCAAGGTAGAGTTAGACAAAATCCGGTCAACACTGGAGGATAACTTGAAGAAGGATGACCTCCACAGTGTGTATATTGAGAGGTACAAGCCCCACTTTTAAAAGAGTTTGAATGCGCTCCAGGAACGGGCAACGAGTGAGATGATGAAGAAGCTACAGAGTGCTATAGAAGATCAATACTGTCCAATCAATACTGATGAGCTTTCAGACAGTATTGGATGGAGGTGAAGTTGCATGCACTGATGGAGAGCAGCAAGCTCAACAACTCTCCTCTAGAAGACAAGGACCTGGAAGAGGAGTTTGAAGGTTTGTGGTCTGAGTCGCTCTCTAACTTTTGACATTAGACCTGAAAGAGGACATTACTGCTAGGGTGATCCAAAAGCTGAAAGAGAACCTCATCAGCCGTGAACTGCACAAGAACATGCAGTCAAATCCAAGATGGTAGCCAATCAGTCTGTCCATTTGTATGTGTGATCCTTGAGTTCAGAGTTTTAAGAGTTTTTATGTTTTAATGACCCTGATCCTGTTTACAGAAGAAAATGCTTTGTGTGCGAAGGTGGATGCTGTATATAACAACTATTATTTTTTAGATCTCAGTCTCTATTTTATGAAATTTACTTGTACAAAGATTTTGGATTGAGAAGGCCTTTATTGTTTTGTACGGAAATACCTCTAAAAACCGGCATTATGTATCTGTTACTGTGCCTGCTCTCTACTAAATGCCATCCTGGATTTAATAGGCTGAATGATCAATGGGTGAGTGAATTATCTTCACCTTATGCCCTACAATTTGCAAACACTCCGACGAGACCATCATGTCAATACCACCTGGAACTTGGTCTCTTTCTACAATTACATTTGTACCACACTCAAACGCAACTGGACCTATACTTGATGGCATACTTCCAAAATCTCTAACTATTGATTGACTTTTTTTTTGTGTGTCGAAAGACTCAAGTTCGTTATTTTTGACAATGGGGCTGGCTCCACCAAGTCCTCACGCATTAGGCAACCCAGATACATTGTTATGCTTTTATTGTTGATCTCTGGTAATGTGCGACCAAACCCTGGGCAGGTAGATACCATGCAATCTCTACCGACTCCCTGTGATTTTAAAAACAGAGCAGGTTTTGGCCTCTTACATGTTAATGTCACATGTCTATTTCCAAAAATAGACATGATTAGAATATGGGCCAAAATGACAAATGCAGACGTAATGGTTTTATCAGAAACTTGGCTAAAGCAATCTGTGTCAAATAACTTCTATTGACGGGTACATGTTTTTTTAGAACGGATCGGATGAGTAAAGGAGGAGGGGTTGCAATTTATGTTAAATCCGAGTTTAAATTCTCTCGATTACCAAAGCCAAACATTTTGAATTGCTTGCGGTTAAAGTGAACGGATGTAAGGACTCCCACATCACTGTAGTCGACTGCTACAGACCGCCCTCGGCTTCGGGAGACGCACTAAACTCTCTTTCTGATGTCCTGCATAAGCTACATGACTCTGAATTCAGTATTTTAGGAGATTTGAACTGGGACGTGCTTAGATATGTATCGGACTCTTTTAAAGAACTGTGTGACTCTCTGAATCTCGCTCAATTAATTAATGCTCCTACAAGACCGAATCCCAGAGCACCTAACAAATCAACTCTATTGGACATTATTCTAACGAATCCCCATCACAAATACACATCGACTGGGATATTCTGTAATGATGTCAGTGATCACTGTGCAATTGCTTGTGTTAGAAACACAAAAATGACCAAATCCAAACCCTATTATATTTAAAAAAATACATTTTAGACTGTTTGATGAGCAAGCGTTCTTACGTGATCTGTACCATAATATTGACAGAGTAACTGATTCCCGATGTTGACACTGCCTGGGACTATTTTTATATGAAATGTGTGTTGATTTGTGATAGGCATGCCCCTGTGAAGAAATTTAGAATCAGTTAAAGGGACAATCCCTGGTTTTCAGATAACTTGGCAGAATTAATTAGAGAGAGAAATATCTCCTGGACTCAGAGCGCTAAGAAACAAATGCACAGGATTGATCAGGAAGTCCAAATCAGATGACTATTTAAATGCAGACACAGAGAACCTAAACAACCCTACCAAGTTCTGGAAGCTAATCGAATCAGAATCAGGTTCTAATGTATCCTCTGGCCTTCCTGACCATTTAATGATGGATTCAAATGAAGTGAAGGATAAAGCCGATATCGTAGGGGCTTTTAACAAACACTCCATATCTTCTGGTTCAGTTATTGATAATGGTGATGCCCAGGCCTCTAATGTCAGCTCTGTTACAGTCAACTATGATATAGGCCCTCGTGTGAACCATTTGAACTTTGAGCCTGTTTCTTATACTGAGGTCTATAAAACACTAAAGGCTAGAGACACTAAAAAGTCTGCAGGTCTAGACAACCTGGACCCCTACCTCTTACAGATAGCAGCTGGTATTATTACTGAACCTGTGGCTCACATTTTCAACTTGAGTCTCTTGACCAATTCCATAACAAGCATTTGGAAATCAGCTTATGTCCTCCCACTGCTAAAAGGGTGGAGATCCCTCAGATGCTATTAACTATCGTCCTATCTCTAAACTCCCTATCCTGGTCAACGTCGATGAATCTCTAGTGAACTCAGTTAAAAAAACGTCTTAATTGAAAAGAACATACTGAGCAGGGTTCGGTCTGACTTTAGATCGGGGTACAGCACCACAACTGCAGCTGTGGCAGTGGCAAACAACATCATTAATGCACTTGATAAAAGGCAACATTGTGCTGCTCTATTTGTGGATTTATTTTTTATTTTTATTTTATTTTACCTTTATTTAACCAGGTAGGCAAGTTGAGAACAAGTTCTCATTTACAATTGCGACCTGGCCAAGATAAAGCAAAGCAGTTCGACAGATACAACAACACAGAGTTACACATGGAGTAAAACAAACATACAGTCAATAATAAAGTATAAACAAGTCTATATACAATGTGAGCAAATGAGGTGAGAAGGGAGGTAAAGGCAAAAAAGGCCTTGGTGGCAAGGTAAATACAATATAGCAAGTAAAACACTGGAATGGTAGTTTTGCAATGGAAGAATGTGCAAAGTAGAAATAAAAATAATGGGGTGCAAAGGAGCAAAATAAATAAATAAATTAAATACAGTTGGGAAAGAGGTAGTTGATAGGGCTAAATTATAGGTGGGCTATGTACAGGTGCAGTAATCTGTGAGCTGCTCTGACAGTTGGTGCTTAAAGCTAGTGAGGGAGATAAGTGTTTCCAGTTTCAGAGATTTTTGTAGTTCGTTCCAGTCATTGGCAGCAGAGAACTGGAAAGAGAGGCGGCCAAAGAAAGAATTGGTTTTGGGGGTGACTAGAGAGATATACCTGCTGGAGCGTGTGCTACAGGTGGGAGATGCTATGGTGACCAGCGAGCTGAGATAAGGGGGGACTTTACCTAGCAGGGTCTTGTAGATGACATGGAGCCAGTGGGTTTGGCGACGAGTATGAAGCGAGGGCCAGCCAACGAGAGCGTACAGGTCGCAATGGTGGGTATTATATGGGGCTTTGGTGACAAAACGGATTGCACTGTGATAGACTGCATCCAATTTGTTGAGTAGGGTATTGGAGGCTATTTTGTAAATTACATCGCCAAAGTCGAGGATTGGTAGGATGGTCAGTTTTACAAGGGTATGTTTGGCAGCATGAGTGAAGGATGCTTTGTTGCGAAATAGGAAGCCAATTCTAGATTTAACTTTGGATTGGAGATGTTTGATATGGGTCTGGAAGGAGAGTTTACAGTCTAACCAGACACCTAAGTATTTGTAGTTGTCCACGTATTCTAAGTCAGAGCCGTCCAGAGTAGTGATGTTGGACAGGCGGGTAGGTGCAGGTAGCGATCGGTTGAAGAGCATGCATTTAGTTTTACTTGTATTTAAGAGCAATTGGAGGCCACGGAAGGAGAGTTGTATGGCATTGAAGCTTGCCTGGAGGGTTGTTAACACAGTGTCCAAAGAAGGGCCGGAAGTATACAGAATGGTGTCGTCTGCGTAGAGGTGGATCAGAGACTCACCAGCAGCAAGAGCGACCTCATTGATGTATACAGAGAAGAGAGTCGGTCCAATAATTGAACCCTGTGGCACCCCCATAGAGACTGCCAGAGGTCCGGACAACAGACCCTCCGATTTGACACACTGAACTCTATCAGAGAAGTAGTTGGTGAACCAGGCGAGGCAATCATTTGAGAAACCAAGGCTGTTGAGTCTGCCGATGAGGATGTGGTGATTGACAGAGTCGAAAGCCTTGGCCAGATCAATGAATACGGCTGCACAGTAATGTTTCTTATCGATGGCGGTTAAGATATCGTTTAGGACCTTGAGCGTGGCTGAGGTGCACCCATGACCAGCTCTGAAACCAGATTGCATAGCAGAGAAGGTATGGTGAGATTCAAAATGGTCGGTAATCTGTTTGTTGATTTATCTAAGAACTTTGAACTCAGTTGACCATGAATTGTTTCTAGCTAGACTCAGAAATATTGGTCTCAGTGAAGGGGCAGTAACTTGGTTTAGGAACTGTAAATTGGTTTAGGAACTATCTTTCTGACAGAACACAATGTGTATATACTGACAATCACACGTCTAACTTTCTTGAGATTAATAGAGGTGTGCCCCAGGGTTCAATTTTAGCTCCTGTGTTGTTCTCAATTTTAATAATGATTTGGGGAATGGGATGCAACCAGCAAAGCTACATCTATATGCCGATGATACAGTCATATATTTATGTGCTCCTTCTCTGGTTCAGCTCCAGACTGCTTTTCAGTCACTGCAGCCCTCCTTTTATGGTCTCAAACTGGCCTTGAATGTACAAAAAAATAAATTCATGACCTTTACCAGAGCTAGAACTCTGCCAGAGAACGTTAGCATTGTCACATCTGGTGGTTTATCCATTGAAAAAGTGTCATCCTACAAATACCTAGGTATTGGTATTTTTTCTATTTTGTTTCCTTCAACCTGGAAATTAAATAGATTTTTTGGGGGGCTTGTATCATTTGATTTATTCAACATGCCTACCACTTTGATGATGCATAATATTTTTTTATTGTGAAACAAACACGAAATACGTTTTTTTTTTAAACCGAAAACTCAAGACAAAACTGCTCTAGCTCTTTCAAGTTGGATGGGTTCCGCTGGTGTACAGCAATCTTTAAGTCATACCACAGATTCTCAATTGGATTGAGGTCTGGACCTTGACTAGGCCATTCCATGACATTTAAATGTTCCCCCTTAAACCACTCGAGGGTTGCTTTAGCAGTATGCTTAGGGTCATTGTCCTGCTGGAAGGTGAACCTCCGTCCCAGTCTCAAATCTCTTGAAGACAGAAACAGGTTTCCCTCAAGTTATTTAGTGCTTTCTGACCAGTTACCCAGTCCCTGCTGATGATAAACATCCCTACAGCATGATGCTGCCACCACCATGCTTCACTGTGGGGATGGTGTTCTCGGGGTGATGGGGATGTTGGGTTTGTGCCAGACATAACGTTTTCCTTTATGGCCAAAAAACAACATTTTTGTCTTATCTGACCAGAGTACCTTCTTCCATATGTTTGGACAGTCTCCCACATCAAATCAAATTTATCAAATCCAATCAAATCATCAAATCAAATCAAATTTATTTATATAACCCTTCGTACATCAGCTGATATATCAAAGTTCTGTACAGAAACCCAGCCTAAAACCCCAAACAGCAAGCAATGCAGGTGTAGAAGCACGGGGGCTAGGAAAAACTCCCTAGAAAGGCCAACACCTAGCAAGAAACCTAGAGAGGAACCAGGCTATGAGGGGTGGGCAGTCCTCTTCTGGCTGTGCCGGGTGGAGATTATAACAGAACATGGCCAAGATGTTCAAATGTTCATAAATGACCAGCATGGTCAAATAATAATAAGGCAGAACAGTTGAAACTGGAGCAGCAGCACGGCCAGGTGGACTGGGGACAGCAAGGAGTCATCATGTCAGGTAGTCCTGGGGCATGGTCCAAGGGCTCAGGTCCTCCGAGAGAGAGAAAGAAAGAGAGAAAGAGAGAATTAGAGAAAGCACACTTAAATTCACACAGGACACCGAATAGGACAGGAGAAGTACTCCAGATATAACAAATTGACCCTAGCCCCCCGACACATAAACTATTGCAGCATAAATACTGGAGGCTGAGACAGGAGGGGTCAGGAGACACTGTGGCCCCATCCGAGGACACCCCCGGACAGGGCCAAACAGGAAGGATATAACCCCCACACCACTAGAGGGATATCTTCAACCACCAACTTACCATCCTGAGACAAGGCTGAGTATAGCCCACAAAGATCTCCGCCATGGCACAACCAAAGGGGGGGCGCCAACCCAGACAGGATGACCACATCAGTGAATCAACCCACTCAGGTGACGCACCCCTTCCAGTGACGGCATGAGAGAGCCCCAGTAAGCCAGTGACTAAGCCCCTGTTAGGGTTAGGGTTAGAGGCAGAGAATCCCAGTGGAAAGAGGGGAACCGGCCAGGCAGAGACAGCAAGGGCGGTTAGTTGCTCCAGAGCCTTTCCGTTCACCTTCCCACTCCTGGGCCAGACTACGCAGACCGTTCCATAAAAATGGAGCTCTATAGGAGAAAGCGCTGCCTCCAGCTGTTTGCTTAGAAATTCTAGGGACAATTAGGAGGCCTGCGTCTTGTGACCGTAGCGTACGTGTAGGTATGTACGGCAGGACCAAATCAGAGAGATAGGTAGGAGCAAGCCCATGTAATGCTTTGTAGGTTAGCAGTAAAACCTTGGAATCAGCCCTTGCTTTGACAGGAAGCCAGTGTAGGGAGGCTAGCACTGGAGTAATATGACCACATTTTTGGGTTCTAGTCAGGATTCTAGCAGCCGTATTTAGCACTAACTGAAGTTTATTTAGTGCTTTATCCGGGTAGCCGGAAAGTAGAGCATTGCAGTAGTCTAACCTAGAAGTGACAAAAGCATGGATTAATTTTCTGCATAATTTTTGGACAGAAAGTTTCTGATTTTTGCAATGTTACGTAGATGGAAAAAACACATGCCTTTTGTGTTTACTTATTTTTTTCTTAATTAATGTATTTTTTCTGGCCACTCTTCCGTAAAGCCCAGCTCTGTGGAGTGTACAGATTAAAGTGGTCCTATGGACAGATACTCCAATCTCCGCTGTGCTGCTTTGCAGCTTCTCCAGGGTTATCTTTCATCTCTTTGTTGTCTCTCTGATTAATGCCCTCCTTGCCTGGTCCGTGAGTTTTGGTGGGCGGCCCTGTCTTGGCAGGTTTGTTGTGGTGCCATAATTCTTACATTTTTTAATAATGGATTTAATGGTGCTCCATGGGGTTTTCAAAGTTTTGTTTATTTTTTTATAACCCAACCCTGATCTGTTCTTATCCACAACTTTGTCCCTGAGCTGTTTGGAAAGGTCCACTTGCTTAGTGGTGTTGCAGACTCTGGGGCCTTTCAGAACATGTGTATATATATACACTGACATCCTGTGACAGATCATGTGACACTTAAATAAAGTCCACCTGTGTACAATCTAACTAATTATGTGACTTTTCAAGGTAATTGGTTGCACCAGATCTTATTTAGGGGCTTCATAGCAAAGGGGGTGAATACATATGCACGCACCACTTTTCAGTTTGAAATTTTTTATCATTTTTTGAAACAAGTCATTTTGTTCATTTCACTTCACCAATTTGGACTACTTTGTGCATGTCCATTACATGAAATCCAAATAAAAATCCATTTAAATTACAGGTTGTAATGCAACAAAATAGGAAAAATGCCAAGGGGGATGGATACTTTTGGAAGGCACTTTTCAAAAGTTTTCAAAGGTTTCACTTAGGGGTGTACACACTTTTGTTGCCAGCGGTTTAGACATTAATGGCTGTGTGTTGAGTTATTTTGAGGGGACAGCAAATGTACACTGTTATACAATCTGTACACTCACTACTTTACATTGTAGCAAAGTGTCATTTCTTCAGTGTTGTCACATGAAAAGATATACTCAAATACTTACAAAAATGTGAGGGGTGTACTCACTTTTGTGAGATACTGTGTATATATATTTTTGAAATTCATTCTTGAACATGTGAACTTTCATGTGCCATAATTACAAACGTGTATGTGATCCGTAAATATGAATTCAAATGTTAAATTATGAGCCTAGTTTAGCACAGGGGAAAGCACTTAGCTTTACCGGAGAATGAAATGTCTCTCCTAGCTAGTCATTATTGGCTTAGATAATGGGGTGGTTGGCCATGCCGAAAGATGAGTCCTGATTGGTCTGTCACGTCACAGGATTCTGTCTATAACAGAATGGGGGTTTCCCCGGTCAGTATAGAGTATAGATCATCTTTGCTACTGCAGGTTTTTGAAAAGATATAGCTTATAGCTTTGCACAACAGGAAAAGTGTTGCTACAGCTCTCAAAAACAGTGCTGTTTTGAATTTAGCTGGGTTTAACCTTTTACTGTAGTGGGCTAAATCAGGGTCACACAGAGTGATTCTTGATAGTCTTATACAAATCTACTTTGAATCAAAAGTATACACCACACGCACACACATGGTTATGGGCTTACAAAAAAAAAGACACCTGTTCCATGTCATATATAGAGTTACATGTATTCAATTTTGAGTTTACGTCCCAATATTACACTTTATATACACTTTATATACATCACAGAAGACTGAAATATAACAAAACTGTCTGACATAGAAACAGGATTTTCGTTGTTTAAATGTAAAAAAGAAGAAGAATGATGACATTATGAGAAATACTAATCACATTCCACACATGAGGCCAAAATGGGCGCTTTTGGTCATTGACTGCAGGAAAGGGCTACCTTAGATTTTTTGGTTGAGATGGAGACGTGAATCCTTCGCATCAATTATTCATTTGTAGACAAACTGGAATTAAAGCCAGACTAAGTCAGTGGGGCAGACGGAGCTATCCAAGTAGAAGATACATCTCCTTCAAATGTTGATATTTGGCTGTGATGTCTTTTTGAGTGGGTGAAGATAGGTTATAATCTCATTGATCAAGGTCTCAATCAAATATTACCCAATTATCCACGTTGAAATGAAGTGCTGTGCCCAGTGTTGTCAACCAAACAACAATCAAATATCACTTTTCAAATACAATAAATTGCCATGTAACTTATCGACAAGTTAACAAATTGTATGTTGGATTCACATCTCCAACTCAACCAAAAAAAAAAGAAGATAGAAATGGGATTAAGCCAGTGGCTCAGATGGATCTATACAAGCAGTAGTTGATGCATCTCATTTAAATGTTGATATTTGGTTGCATTGTCACCCAAACACAATTCAATATTACCTTTGTAATACAGTAAAATAGCCTAAAGTTATGACTAGCTTCCAAACAAATGTAACAGTCAACCTTAACATGAGTAACACACCCATGGCCACATTTTGAAGTTGCTGTAACTATGCATTTCTTCCTATAAAATCATATTTTTATGTAACCAGGCAAGTCAGTTAAGAACAAATTCTTATTTTCAATGACGGCCTAGGAACAGTGGGTTAAACTGCCTAGTTCAGGGGCAGAACGACAGATTTTTACCTCGTCAGCTCGGGGATTCGATCTCGCAACTTTTCAGTTACTAGTTCAACGCTCTACTCGCTAGGCAACCCGCTAGGCTACCTATAGAAAGTGTGCATGTTCAAGATAGCTTGCAGAGGTGATTGCCGGTACGTGGAGATCTTCAGAATGGCTTTAATAATCTGCACAGAATCTCCAACGGCATTGATCACAAGCACCATCCAGTTTTGATGTAGTCTCAACTGCAATCCAGGTGTTTGTTTGTGCTATTAGATGAAGCACAGTGATAACACATTCACCTTGTTGTATAAATAAAGAAAATATCTGACATTGTATTCCCATTTGAACGCTGTTGTGCTTTCAAACGGTTGAAAGCGTAGCGATGGACATTTCGATGACAGCCAATCCAAAAATCAGACATAGTTTTTACATTGGAATTTGGTTGTGCTTTCAGTTGGTTGAAAGCACGGTGATAACACATTGGGAAAAACGCAAACAAACTTTCTGATGTATTTCTTTTGAGTGGGTGAACGTACGTTGTCATCTCATTGATCAACCGAGCTCAATCTGTTCACAAATCCCTGGCCACTGCGTCGTCTATACTCTAGCTGCTCCTCGCCTGTAGCATAACATCTGACCCCAGGCAGCCTGGCATCTGCTCGACCCGGATGCCCAATCAAAGAGGTCCATCCAACAACCCCACTATGAATGTAAATTGGCCTGTTTGACTTAACCTATTGACTTTCTTCTATGATAGATGATTTGTTTGCCACCTGGGTTGGCCAGAGAATATAGAGCTTCCCTGACTGTCAAGGAGGCGAGGGCACACCAGAGGGACGAAAAGTCGTGCGTAGAGGAAATGATTACCGCCTCTCTATTTCTGTACCGCCAAGCTCTTTATTGGTCTTAGGCTGCTGTGGCAGAGAATGTGTGTGTGTGTGTGTGTGTGTGTTTTCCATCTACCTCCTGCAAAGCACACTCCACTGACTGTTTGGATCTATCAGCGTGTACCTGATCTCTCTTCCGCGGCTGGACTGAGGAAATAAGGGAAATAAGCAGTATCACGGCGGGCCTATCCCGTGGCATCACGGAAGAGTTGTCACGATGATAGTTACAATGCTAACTGCTATGTACATGGTGGTCAGGGTAGTTGAAAAGGTAAGCCCATGTCTATCGATAACTTTTACATGCTGTCAACAGCTGGTCCAACTCGTGGAGTTCGATATGCATTCTGGAGACCATTCGATCTGTATATTTGACTTTGTACCACTGTATTGCACATTTGATAGGCTTTTATAGGCTTTGATAGGCTTCAAGCTGCTGTCTAAGTAGCGTCATCAAATGTCCTAATGGAGTATCCGAAAGAGTTGTCCACGTATGTAATATCTATGGCGCTACGATGCTACATTTAGTTTATCAGGATCCCCATCAGCCATTGCTATGTCAATACTGTCTGATAAGTTTTTTTTTCGCGTGAGAACGAATATCTTAGACAGCTTTCTCCACAGTGAGGGCTTTTAATTAAGAAATATTGAGGAAGTTGTCCTGATTAGTGTTCTGTGTTCTGTAAAAAGAGAGGGAACTGATGGTCAATACTCAACTTGATCTCATCATTTCACTTTAGGATTTGATGTAATTGGATGAACACGCACACGCACGCACGCACGCACGCACGCACACACACACACACACACACACACACACAGATTGAAGAGGCTTTAATTATCTCACACACAAATAGTCATGGTTAAATTGCAGCCCTCTCTCTCTCTCACAGTATGCACGCACACGACAAGAGTGTTCCACTGACGTTAAGGTAAACAAGAAGTTCAGGAACACACACACGCACACGCAAATGTAATCATGGTGGTATGATTCGTGGTGACCCAGGTTCTGCCCTGGCAGGTGCACCATGTGTCCCAAAAGAGGAGGAGCAGCGCAACAGCAGAGGTCAGTCCCTCAAACATTCCCATCCACCATCTGCCACCGCCAGCACCACACCCCTAACACCACCTCACCCTCCCCGGAAACATGCCTCCCCTGTGGCATGACCTCACAACTGAAACAACCACTCATGTCGGATACGTCCTCGTTTAGCGTTTTTTTGACTCGTTGACGTCGCAACACGACGCGCTGTGCTGAGGTGACTGCTGTGGAGGAGGAGGAGTCAATTTCTCGCCCCACTGCACGCTCTTGAATTAGCTAACGTTGACCGAGGACCTCGGCTCAACATCCAGCCAGCAGGTAGTCATGTGTTACAGCAGCAGTGACGGCTCAGGCTGGGACTGGGATTAAGAGTAGGGTGCGGGGGATGGTAGCCGTGTACAAGGAAACATGGCTCTACAGGCTATCTGAGAACTGTTTCATGAGAAACAATGGAAAGTGGCGCTACAATAACAAGACAGAAGCAGCCTTTCGCTTTTGAAAAGCCTGACCTCAAATGTCTTAAGAATGGTTGCTGACCGACACGATGTAAGGCCTCAGCTCAATTGGTACAGGCCAATAGGTACAGCAGAGAGACAGACAGGCAGGCCAATCCCAGGCTTCACCTTCTCCAGCAGGCGGTACCTGTAATCCCTATTGAGGGGATTTGTGTCTGCGGACGGACGTTACCCAGACCGGAGATCGGAGAGGTAGTGTGTGTGGTTCTGCTCAAGGTCAAGGCCCACAGTTCTGTCAAGAACATGTGCAGCTGTAGCTGTGTGATCTCTGGTGGAAGGGATAGCAATCTGCCGATATAATGAACTGAACAAATGTACAGGGGAATGGAGGTATATAACAGACTAGAGGTATCTGACAGTGCTAAGTATAATTTCCCCAGACATTTATTACAAATAAGGTCATGAAAATCTCATGAAACCATTATGTTTGAGGTGCCTAGTTTTTGTTAGTCTGCCATACTCAGATGCGATAGGGGGCGCCAAAGTCATTCTGACACAGAGAGACCAAAGCGTACTGGCAGAAGGATGGACTGCATAACTTAGCCTTTTCAATGCCATGGCGATGACAGAATTACACCACGAACAGCTAGTTAACAACACGTTTTTGGATCCATCAACGCACAGCATTTTTCAATGCCTCCGGGCCACCCGTTATTGTAGTGCTGAAACACACAAGGGTCAATTACCAACATTTACCGAATTGGCTACTGAAACACCTCTACGGAATGACATTCGCTACATGACCTTAGCTATGGGGACACATAGCTGCCTGTCTGCAAGTCTGTCTGTCTTCCTTGGAATGGCTTGTGAAGAATGACCCGATACACTGAGCAAACAGGAGGTGGACAGTCAGGGCGTTCCCGCAGTAGCCGAGCATTTCCCGTGTGTTGTTTGCGAGCGTGTGCTGCGTGCTGCGTGCCCGTGTGTGTGTAAGTGAAAGGGATGTAACCTGCAGTTTTGCTGGTGCGTACATCCAGTTTTTTTGGTACTTATAAATTATACGCAACCATCAATTCTGGAAGAAAATAACTTTGTAAATGCCTCGTGAGCGTCGTTCAACTGCCTGTACCCCATGAGAACTCAGAATATAAGCTCGTTCTACCCCAAGTTTGTAAAATAAAACAAATGTAAAAATGACACCGTATAGCCTCCAAACATGCTTAAAACTATACTTTTTATGTAATGGATGGCCAGTCCTTGCATCCACAGCTCTCCGTCAATGAATTTCCAAGGGGTTACTTTTCTCCGGCACCAACCCCCTCAGGTTTTCACCAAAATAGTTGTTGTTTCAATTTCAGATTGCCCCTTTAACCACCTTTTTTTTTCCCTGTAATGTTTTATTATAGTCTTTTTTTAAAGCTTCTTTGGCAGTTCACACTGTGTTCTTGTTTACAGTACGATGGCCCGAGGAGGAACAGCCTAGGAGTGTTCAGAAAGAGTGAGTAATGAGACCAAACGATGTTTAAAAGAGTGAAATGCACACACCTCGAAAACATTTCCCAGGAAATGGATCCGAGAGGAAATCATTCGTGTATATATATTTTTTAATTGGTACACTGGTATGCTGCTCACACAGTGTTTTAATGGTTTGACTGGGTCTTCCTCATTGCAACCCAGTTACGGGGTCGAAAAATCATTTTCTCGTCAAAACACTTCGGGAGCAGTAATACGAGTGTGTGGATTTATGTTTTTCTTATCTATAACACCCGGACATTCCGTGGCAATATATCTATATTGATAACAACGTAGTAGAATCGCCTACCCAAAGTAGAGGCTTGCTGAAAGGCTACATTACTTCATAACCCCTAACGTTACAAACCACTTGTGCCTTACTACTTATGTACTTGCTACGTGTGCTACACACAGTAAATTCGGACCTCTTCCCCAATACAACGTTGGCTGTTGCTGTTGCCACTTTGGCTGTGCCCTGTCTCCTGACGTGCAACCGGAAAGACTCCGCCTGCAGCAACGGGTGTGCAGCGGCGCCCCTCGGCCTCACCCTGCCCGTGGAGAAAGCTGCCGCCACCATCCAGAACCAGTTCAGGAAGTACCAGCAGAAGAAGAAGGAGACCAAGTAGAAGCACACCCGCACCACCCGAGCTCTGCAAGACAGACAGACGGACACAAACACACTGGCGGGGGACACAGACAGACAGACAGACAGACAGATGGACACAAACACACTGGCGGGGGACACAGACAGACAGACAGACAGACAGACAGATGGACACAAACACACTGGCGGGGGACACAGACAGACAGACAGACAGACAGACAGACAGACAGATGGACACAAACACACTGGCGGGGGACACAGACAGACAGACAGACAGACAGACAGACAGACAGACAGATGGACACAAACACACTGGCGGGGGACACAGACAGACAGACAGACAGACAGACAGACAGACAGACAGACAGACAGACAGACAGACAGACAGATGGACACAAACACACTGGCGGGGGACACAGACAGACAGACAGACAGACGGACGGACGGACGGACGGACGGACAGACGGACAGATGGACACAAACACACTGGCGGGGGACACAGACAGACAGACAGACAGACAGATGGACACAAACACACTGGCGGGGGACACAGACAGACAGACAGACAGACAGAGACCTCTCCAAAATGTAAAGAGCAAGAGGACTAAACATTTCCTCTAACTCTGTTACCTGTGTTGCGCAGCGTGTTAAGTAAAACAAAGTAAATAGTACAGACTGACTTGACATTATATACACACACACACACACACACACACACACACATACACACACACACACACACACACACACACACACACACACACACAAAATGAACGGACTAAATATGACACACATCCCGTCTTATACTATGTAACTGAATATATATGAATAATATGTCCTTTATATGCTAATGGTTAGAGCATTGGACTAGTAACCGAAAGGTTTCAAGTTCATATCCCCGAGCTGACATCTGTCGTTCTGCCCCTGAACAAGGCAGTTAACCCACTGTTCCTAGGCCGTCATTGAAAATAAGATTTTGTTCTTAACTGACTTGCCTAGTTAAATAAAGGTAAAATAAAAATAAATAAAAAAATGTGCATATGTGTATTTGTGAAGATAATTATGTGCGAGAGTATCTTTGCGTGTGCGTGTGTGTGTAAGCGAGCATGTGAGAAGGTGCACATTGTGCTGTATGTAATTGCAGTATGTATCCTATTTCAAAGATGAATAGATGGATTGCTAATGAAAAAAAAACATACACTGAACACACTCCATTAAACTCCAGGGTAATCCTGGATTGGCGTTCTTTATGTTGTTGCACTGCCCTCTAGTGCTGAAGTAATGAATTGCTCTAGTTTCACGTTGGGTTATTCCGACCAAGTATTCAATCATTCTTGTGAGATTTTCAATAAAACTTGCTCGTTTTAGTTCAAAAAGTTTTTGCATGGCAAAACGCTTTGCCACATTATGTACTAATAAATACACCCCTTGATCCAGCGTGAAGGAAAGGATGGAAAAAGGAAGATATGACTCATAGAAAGATAGCTTTATTGCACAAGGTGTTGGAGTACTCTTTTTCTGGTTTTGTTTGTTTTCATAGAAAAGAAAAAAAAACGGTAGAGTTAAACAAGCAATTGCAAATTGAAGCAAATTTTCCATAAAACTTTAAGAACTCTCTCAGTATTTTTTAAAACGCTTTTCCCCTCACCCCTTTTTCATAAATGTGTTTCTCCATCTTTATTTTTATACCAACAAATAATTCAGAGCATGCAATGCCGTTTTTCCTCAACAGAAAAAAAAAAAAAAAAAAAGTGAACAAGAAAGAAAATCAATATTTTAAGCAAAACGTCTTGAAAAAGAGGAACCAATTGTGAAAGCAATTCTGGATTTCGTTTGTTGTTGCCCCATTCAAAAATCTAATTCTAAAGCAGTGTCACTATAATTCTATAGTTTTCTTTAACCCTCTCCTGTTTAAAGTTATAACTTGAATCAAAGTTTACATTGTTGCCCTGGTTTCATTTGGAGATGTTGAAAACAGTACTTATTTATACAAAACACTTTGCTATGTACAAGAGTCTTTAATAGTGGGGTAGCAATGCTGTTGGGGCAGGAGGTGCCGGTAGGGGGGAATCTGAGACCCCCTTGAGACCTGATATTAACATGTGCCCTGGCAATGGATCTGTGGTCACATCCGGTCACACCCAATCAAATTGGTCTGGAGTAGACATTGTGGGTCAAATCTGATCACAGGGCACGTTATTACCAGGTGTAACTGAGAGTCTGATTGGTCAAATAGGTGGGGTAAAGGTCAGGGTAGGGTGGGGAGTTTGATCCCTGACCCCATCCAATATGCACACGGCTTTTCCTGGGATTGGTTGGATCTAGGGGAGTCCCTGATTTCAATTGGCTGAACAGGCCTACCCCTTCACGTGGCACCCCCGTGTCGTCTCAAAGCAAACCGTTTCAAAAGAATTGCATAACCAAGGACGCCAAAACAAAACAAACGGTACCATACTAATATCAACGGAAAGGAAAGGTTCTAGCGGACTCTCTCCTGTCCTGTTCACTGTCTGCAACAGGCGGGGAGGAGCGTGAGTGTTGTCAGTTACGAGCAGTTATAACAGTTGTATGTATGTCCGGAATAAGAGTGCTGTGCACGGACATAATGACAACGGTAAGACACAGAGGTCACTATGTGCTGTCTTCATTTAAGTTCAGTCATGAGACGTCATGGAGGCTGTCAACAGAACACACCTTGGGAAGGTACAATACAACAGTTTACATTTGTGTCTACCATTTGCACTCTCTTAACACCTGAAGTAGGGCCATACTTCTAAGTTGGCCGTAGATTTGGGGACGGTCACAATAAGAATGTGGGCTGGCACTGTTACCTGAATTCCCACGTGCCAGGGTTAGTTGTGCCAGGGTTAGTTGTGCCAGGGTTAGGCTCTAAACTGAACTCTACACGGATGTTGCCTTAGCTTGTGACTCAGTGCTGAAGCTACCGTACCGCTCACTAACTAGTGCTTATAAATGGTTAAAGGTTCCCTGAAATCTTTCTTTTATCTGTAGGTCCCTCCCCCTTTCTACAGGTACACTTAAAAGAGGGTCTTGCTGACCACAAGGAATGCACTTTAACCTCACTGACCACAAAAGCCACTCTGACCCCAAAGCTACCCGCAGTGTCGTCTACTCTCCACCAGAGGCAACTCCAAACCAAATCGACTACAGGTCTGACGTTATTAAAACACATGAACCACAGGGGCTGCCATGGGGTTCACTGACACACAAGCCATTCTGACACAAGCTTTACAAAATGCAAATAGACTGCATTAGTTTGCAGCCAGCCTCACTGGCTAAGGTACTCCCCATCACTGGGCCTTAACTCCTTACAGTAGATACTTAGGTTTACATCCTGACTGGCATGTTTAGTGTAGTTCTGTTCCTGCACTGTAGCTACCGACGTACCTGACAGAGGGGCCAACGACCGCGAGGCCATGGCCTCAATGTTCACGTCCTCAAACTCGGCCTCAGATACTGTAGCTATAACGCTCATTTTCATCTCTCTTTGTCTTTCTTGGTTGTGCTAGCCGTTTCCCGTCCTCCTCTCCCTACACTCTTCCTCTTAACCCGCGGCGTCGTCCACTGAGCGATTGTCTCATGAGTTATATTTTCATATATTTTCAATTACGATGACTTTATATCTCTCTCTGTTTTATTTAACAGTTATATATTTTGGGATATATTTAGATATAAATATATATGTACATATCTTTTACAACAAATATGATATATTTTTTCATTTTTATATTGCGAGAGCCCTGATGTGACATTTTCCATTGCAAACATTGGGAGCAATCAGTTTTATTTTATTTTTTTTGTGGTGGGGGGGGGGGGGGGGGGGGGGTCATGGGGCTAAGCTTTGGGTTTAGAATAAAGAAAATAAAGAAAAAAAGAAACGCCAACTGAAACCGGCAATCATTACATTTTCCTGGGATGGGGGGGGCCTTGGATGACAGATTTATTCTTGAGGCCACTTCATTTCATAAGACCAACTCATGTCCACCTGCCACCTCTTTCATCCTTCCCTGAACACGTACACAGATGTTTTGTCTTCCTTATCTCTCCTTGCAAACCAACGCTGTTCGCTGCATTATCGCGTTTGTATATTCTCCTGTGTTTCAATCTGTAATCTGTTTATCCATCTTTCTGTCGAGTTCATCTTTTGCCAGGCTGGTCTGTCCGTCTGTTGGCCTGCAGTCCATTTGTCAGTCAGTCCAAACTACTGTCATTAAACGTCTGCCTGTCTAGCAGAGTGTGCTAGAAGGTCACAGTGAGACTGTGTGGACGGGGGGGGGGGGGGTGGGGGGGTGGGGGGGTGGTGGGTTGGAAGTGTTTGGGTAGACAGGGGGGGGAGGTATGGAGGAATGGGGGTGTGGTGGGTTGGAAGTGTTTGGGTAGACAGGGGGAGGGAGGTATGGAGGAATGGGGGTGTGGTGGGTTGGAAGTGTTTGGGTAGACAGAGGGGGGGGGGCTGTATGGAGGAAAGGGGTGTGTGGCACCAACCCGCACATGATCAATAGAACAAAGGGTTTTCTTCCTGCTTCAGGGGACTGGAGAGAAAGACAGAGAGGGGCCAAGAGGAGGGGTGGTCATTTCACCCCTGCGCCTCTAATGAACGGCAAATCAACTCCCTCGCTCTGTCCATCTTCCCCGTCATCTCCAAGGCGACGCTGCCAGTGTCAATCACACCGGGCCAACCAAAGTCCAGAAGGGAGAGACCGACATGTGATGTCATACAGTGTGACGTCATCGTCCCCAAACCACTGTCACAAGTAACAAATGGACAGGAGTATTTTTAACACAGGCCTCCGCCAAGGAGTCAGCATACAGATTGATTAAAAAGGTCCACAGCAGGTGTGTGCCAGCCACATGTATACATATATATTTACACATATACACGCACACACGCAGGCTCGTGACGGTTCTGTGAAATCCATTCTAACCTCTTTTAATGCACATGAGTTTATATATTCCCAAAAGAGAAAAGCAAACATAAAAAACAAAAATACAGTTCTGATTCATCTTTCGTATGAAGACGATTCCTGTCCCCCCCCTCCTCCCCCCCCCCCCGCTCTGTTTCCTGTTGTCCTATAAAATAGTCAGTAACACTCTATACAGTGTCACGAATTGCATGAGAAAAATTCCCCAAGGCTCCTCCAACATCGTCGTGGAAACGACAGTCTGTTGCCTGTTTGTGTGAGTCCGTACCAGGATGGCTCTTGGAGGGCCAGAGGACAGACAACCGAGGTTGTTGGTTTATGCATAAACACTTTCCGTGGCAACGCGCTGCTTTTGTATGAACTCTGAACTTTCCGTTCAGAGACGCGAAAAGAAACAGGTGAAACGGCCTAAAACATCTAGACAGGTTTATGTGAAACTGCATCTCGGTTTATCGTTTACCGTTCTGAATTTAAAAAAAAAACACAAAAAAACAAGTGCACGTGGAAAGTATTTTGTGCATAAGTTCTGAGGTGTCTCAACAGATAATTGGAGAGAGAGAAGAGAGAGAGAGAGAGGGATAGTGGGAGAGTGAGAGATAGGGAAAAATGTTTGCAAAAACAAATATAAAATGATATTGAGTTTAGCAAGTTATTTCCAAGGAAGGTAATGCAAAACAACAGATAGAGAGAGAGAGAAAAAAGGCAGAAAGAAGACAAACCCCTGTGCTATAAAAAGCCCAATCTGGCCCCTGCCGAGCGGCCCCCCTCTGGCCTGACAGTGCAGGAGTCAGGTGTGTGTACGTGTGTCTGTGTGGCCCCTAAACCCTTCCCAAGGCTCCAACATCCACGCCAGTGGCTCCTGCTACACCAGTGTATAGGATTTGGAGTAGGCCCCGCCAGCCGCCTGCTTCTGTCTCTCTAGTCTGCCCGGGCCTGACGAGCTGCTCTCCAGCAGAGGGTCTCTAGAGTCTCCTCCCGCGACTGCGTCGGTAGCGGCTGCAGCGCTCTGCGCAGAGGAAGAGGAGGAGCCGGGCATGGTGAGAGTCCTCTGGGGCAGGGAAGAGGTGCTGGAACCACCAGACGGCCCTCCAGTCGCCCCTCCTACACCACCACCACCCCCTGATGCTCCCCCTGAGGCGCTGAGGCCGGCCAGGCCAGCGTGGCCCACAGTCAGAGCCTGCTGCTGCTTGGAGTCCAGAGTCATGTGACGGCCCTGGGTGTGGTACGCCCGCTGGGCCAGGCTGCGGATGGAGGCCTCACGGGGCGGCACCACCGGGCACGGGTCACGCAGCTCCGACTGCTTCCGGAAGAAAGGGTCTGTCTTCATGTAGAGGGGAAGGTTACAGTAGTCACCTGGGATGGGGGGGATGAAAGAGAGAACGAGGGAGAGATAACGATTTGACAAGCATCTTTATCAGGCACATTTGTTAAAGGTCACTCTGTTCACTCTAAACATGCTTAGAGGCCTTTGCATTAGACTGACCTACAGGATCATTCTAATCAACCGCAGGTCTGATACTCACTTTTGCCAGTCCACTCGCTCTTGTTGGCGCGGTGGGGGATGGGCACGGCAACGTTGGTAGGTCTTCCGCGGTCGTATTCCTGGGGTTTGGGTGGCGAGGCGGTGAAGCGACACAGGCCCGTCTCGGACGGCGTGCTCATGGAGGTCATGCTGTCGGCGTTGTCGTTGGTGCCCGTGGTCATCTGGTCTGAGGAACTGTCGGAGATGAAGCACTCAGTGATCTCAAACTTGGCGTGCTGCAGGTGCTCCTCAAGCTTGGCGTGTTCATAGGCCCGCGCCAGCTCCTCATAGGTGGAGGACGCGCTCTCTGTGGACACCATGCTGTTACGCCCTTTATCTGAGGACAGAGAGAGACAGAGAGGGAGAGAGAGTGAGAGAGAGAGACAGAGAGAGAGAGACAGAGAGAGCGGGAGAAAGAGAGAGAGAGACAGAGCGAGGGAGACAGAGAGAGAGAGAGAGAGACAGAGAGAGCGGGAGAAAGAGAGAGAGAGACAGAAAGAGGGAGACAGAGAGAGAGGGAGACAGAGAGAGACAGAGAGAGAGGGAGATAGAGGGAGTGAAAGAGAGACAGAGAGAGACAGAGAGAGAAACAGAGAGAGACAGAGGGAGAGAGAGAGACAGGGAGAGAGACAGACAGAGAGAGGGAGGGAGAGAGAGAAAGAGAGAGAGAGACAGAGAGAGAGACAGAGACAGGGAGAGGGAGGGAGAGAGAGAAAGAGAGAGAGAGACAGAGAGAGACAGAGACAGAGAGGGAGGGAGAGAGAGAGAGAGAGAGAGAGAGAGAGAGAGAGAGAGGGACAGAGAGAGAGAGAGGGAGACAGAGAGAGAGGGAGACAGAGAGAGAGGGAGACAGAGTTGGTGTTGGTGTTGTACATGAAAAATATCAATCTTACACTGGCTCCTTGGACTACAGACGTGTGTGTGTGTGTGTGTGTGTGTGTGTGTACGTAGCCTATGTTTTGGGTGGCTCACTTGTGTCCTTTGTATATGTATGTATGTCACAGGAGGTTGGTGGCACCTTAATTGGGGAGGAGGGGCTCGTGGTAACGGCTGAAATGAAATCAGTGGAACGGTATCAAATACAGTGCCTTGCAAAAGTATTCGGCCCCCTTGAACTTTGCGACCTTTTGCCACATTTCAGGCTTCAAACATAAAGATATAAAACTGTATTTTTTTGTGAAGAATCAACAACAAGTGGGACACAATCATGAAGTGGAACGACATTTATTGGATATTTCAAACTTTTTTAACAAAAACAAAACAAAATTAACAAAATTATTCAGCCCCTTTACTTTCAGTGCAGCAAACTCTCTCCAGAAGTTCAGTGAGGATCTCTGAATGATCCAATGTTGACCTAAATGACTAATGATGATAAATACAATCCACCTGTGTGTAATCAAGTCTCTGTATAAATGCACCTGCACTGTGATAGTCTCAGAGGTCTGTTAAAAGCGCAGAGAGCATCATGAAGAACAAGGAACACACCAGGCAGGTCCGAGATACTGTTGTGAAGAAGTTTAAAGCCGGATTTGGATACAAAAAGATTTCCCAAGCTTTAAACATCCCAAGGAGCACTGTGCAAGCGATAATATTGAAATGGAAGGAGTATCAGACCACTGCAAATCTACCAAGACCTGGCCGTCCCTCTAAACTTTCAGCTCATACAAGGAGAAGACTGATCAGAGATGCAGCCAAGAGGCCCATGATCACTCTGGATGAACTGCAGAGATCTACAGCTGAGGTGGGAGACTCTGTCCATAGGACAACAATCAGTCGTATATTGCACAAATCTGGCCTTTATGGAAGAGTGGCAAGAAGAAAGCCATTTCTTAAAGATATCCATAAAAAGTGTGGTTTAAAGTTTGCCACAAGCCACCTGGGAGACACACCAAACATGTGGAAGAAGGTGCTCTGGTCAGATGAAACCAAAATTGAACTTTTTGGCAACAATGCAAAACGTTATGTTTGGCGTAAAAGCAACACAGCTGAACACACCATCCCCACGGTCAAACATGGTGGTGGCAGCATCATGGTTTGGGCCTGCTTTTCTTCAGCAGGGACAGGGAAGATGGTTAAAATTGATGGGAAGATGGATGGAGCCAAATACAGGACCATTCTGGAAGAAAACCTGATGGAGTCTGCAAAAGACCTGAGACTGGGACGGAGATGTGCCTTCCAACAAGACAATGATCCAAAACATAAAGAAAAATCTACAATGGAATGGTTCAAAAATAAACATATCCAGGTGTTAGAATGGCCAAGTCAAAGTCCAGACCTGAATCCAATCGAGAATCTGTGGAAAGAACTGAAAACTGCTGTTCACAAATGCTCTCCATCCAACCTCACTGAGCTCGAGCTGTTTTGCAAGGAGGAATGGGAAAAAATGTCAGTCTCTCGATGTGCAAAACTGATAGAGACATACCCCAAGCGACTTACAGCTGTATTCGCAGCAAAAGGTGGCGCTACAAAGTATTAACTTAAGGGAGCTGAATAATTTTGCACGCCCAATTTTTCAGTTTTTGATTTGTTAAAAAAGTTTGAAATATCCAATAAATGTCATTCCACTTCATGATTGTGTCCCACTTTTTCTTCACAGAAAAATACAGTTTTATATCTTTATGTTTGAAGCCTGAAATGTGGCAAAAGGTCGCAAAGTTCAAGGGGGCCGAATACTTTCGCAAGGCACTGTACATCAATCACATGGTTTCCGTGTGTTTTGATGTCGTTCCATTCGCTCCATTCCAGCCACTATTATGAGCCGTCCTCCCCTCAGCAGCCTCCACTGATGTATGTGTGCAAGTGTGTATTTACGGCATATGTGTGCGTACGCGTATCATAAACTGTGTGTGTTTGTGTATCACAAGTGTGCATATCACGAGAGTGTGTGTTACACGAGAGCGTGTGTGTCAAGAGTGGGTGTGTCGTCTGGTATGTAGCCTCGTCATGAGTGTGTGCTGTGTGTGTGTGTGCATGATGTGCCAGGCTCACCAGTGTCCTGTGAGAGGCTGGCGCTGTAGCTGTCGCTCTCGGTGACGGTGATGCCATGCTGGGAGCCCACGGTGCGCCAGTCGGAGGTGAGGGTACGGGCGGGCGTGGACGACTGGCACTTGGTCAGGGTCCACTGGCTGGAGTAGCGGTTCCTCGTACTGTGGGTCGACTTCACGCTCTTCCTCGACACCGGGTCTTCCCGGGAAAGAGGCGGGAGGAAGGCGGAGAGGTGAAGGGAGGGAGGAGAACACAAGAGTCAGTAAGTTAAAGGCAATGATGGAGGGAATGGACAGGACATATAATATCAGTCCACTATGTATTTATCAACAGACCAAGAACAACAGACTAAGCACAGTTAGGGCTCGCCACTCACTTGTCCCTGGTCTGATGTCGGACATGTCAATCAGAGGGCCGGTGTTCTGGATGAGGGCGGGGTGATGCACAGACACGCCCGTACAGAAGCTCTGGGGATTCACGTTCTGGCTGAACTCTGTGTCCGTCACTGGGATGGTGGCTTTGTCTTCACCTGACAGAGGGATTGACAGAGGCAAGAGTTATTCAAGACGGAGGATTCATGCTCATTCATGGACACTAATGTTCATGACATCCGTATCAGGTAGGCACTCAGCAACACAAGAACACACGCACGCACAAACACACTACTACACCGACCGATCTGCTTGATGCCTTCCTTGTCCTCGATGAGCAGCTGGACTCTGGGGATGTCGATGTGGAGTCGGGGGCCCTGGGGGGGCCCCTTCACAGGGGTGTCAAAGCTCCGGTTATTCTTACTGCTTCCAGGGACACAAGGCACACACACACACACACACACACACACACACACACACACACACACACACACACACACACATATAGAACGTAAATCCCCTTACTTCAGAAATAGGAGTTCTCTATCTGCCTTTTAAGACATTCATTGTATCTAGAGGTAAGGTCACCGTAAATGTCCAGTGTGTTGTATGAATGTTTCATTTGGGTTATGAAATGTAAACAGAGGAACAGCAGAGATGAAATATATTACCTGATCAGCATCTCAGCCAGGCTTTTGGCATCTAGAGGGAACATTAAAGAAGAGCAGGGCTTCAGTTATTATGCTCTCTCTCTCAACACGTTTTCCTTCACTCACCCCTCAACCCGGTCTTCTGCCCTCTCCTCCCTCTCTCTCTCTCACCCCCCAGTCTCTTCTCCACACCTTTCCTCTCTCTCTCTCACTCACCACTCAACCCAGTCTTCTGCCCTCTCCTCCCTCTCTCTCTCTCACCCCCCAGTCTCTTCTCCACACCTTTCCTCTCTCTCTCTCACTCACCACTCAACCCGGTCTTCTGCCCTCTCCTCCCTCTCTCTCTCTCACCCCCCAGTCTCTTCTCCACACCTTTCCTCTCTCTCTCTCACTCACCACTCAACCGAGTCTTCTGCCCTCTCCTTCCTCTCTCTCTCTCTCTTCTCCACACCTCTCCTCTCTCTCACACCCCTCAGTCTCTTCTCCACACCTTTCCTCTCTCTCTCACTCACCACTCAACCCAGTCTTCTGCCCTCTCCTTCCTCTCTCTCTCTCTTCTCCACACCTCTCCTCCCTCTCTCTCTCTCACCCCTCAGTCTCTTCTCCACACCTCTCCTCCCTATCTCTCTCTCACCCCTCAGTCTCTTCTCCACACCTCTCCTCCCTATCTCTCTCTCACCCCTCAGTCTCTTCTCCACACCTCTCCCCCTCTCTCTCTCTCACCCCTCAGTCTCTTCTCCACACCTCTCCTCTCTCTCACACCCCTCAGTCTCTTCTCACACCTCTCCTCTCTCTCACCACTCAGTCTCTTCTCCACACCTCTCCTCCCTCTCTCTCACACCCCTCAGTCTCTTCTCCACACCTCTCCTCCCTCTCTCTCTCTCACCCCTCAGTCTCTTCTCCACACGTCTCCTGTCTCTCACCCCTCAGTCTCTTCTCCACACCTCTCCTCTCTCTCACCCCTCAGTCTCTTCTCCACACCTCTCCTCTCTCTCTCACCACTCAGTCTCCTCTCCACACCTCTCCTCTCTCTCTCACCACTCAGTCTCTTCTCCACACCTCTCCTCCCTCTCTCTCTCACCCCTCAGTCCCTTCTCCACACCTCTCCTCCCTCTCTCACCCCTCGGTCTCTTCTCCACACCTCTCCTCTCTCTCTCACCCCTCAGTCTCTTCTCCACACCTCTCCTCTCTCTCTCACCCCTCGGTCTCTTCTCCACACCTCTCCTCCCTCTCACCTCTCACCCCTCAGTCTCTTCTCCACACCTCTCCTCTCTCTCACCCCTCAGTCTCTTCTCCACACCTCTCCTCCCTCTCTCTCACCCCTCAGTCTCTTCTCTCCTTTCTCTCTCGCCCAAGATCCATCTCTCTTCTCGCCCCTTTCCTGTCTTTCTTCCCTCTCCCATTGCTCTTTCCCTCTCTTTTGCTCCCTCCCGTAAGCAACCCTCTATCTCTTCTCCACACCTGTCCCCCTTTCCCTCCCTCTCTCACCTCTCAGTCTCTTCAGTCTCTTCTCCGCACCTTTCCCCCCTCTCTCTCACCCCTCAGTCTCTTCTCTCCTTTCTCTCTCGCCCAAGATCCATCTCTCTTCTCGCCCCTTTCCTGTCTTTCTTCCCTCTCCCATTGCTCTTTCCTCTCTTTTGCTCCCTCCCTTATGCAACCCTCTATCTCTTCTCCACACCTGTCCCCCTTTCCCTCCCTCCCTCACCTCTCAGTCTCTTCAGTCTCTTCTCTTTGCGTTTCTTGCGGATGATGAAGAGCAGGGCGACGACCAGAGTGACCAGGATGACGGGGCAGCCAATGGAGAAGAGCTTCTTAACGTCGTCGCCTTCGGGCCGCGCTGACTTGATGGGAGGGATGGTACCTGCTTAGAAAATATATCAGGTTATATGACATTATATCAGGTTTTTATATAAATAGGTACAAGTGTGGAAGAAGATGTATGGGGAGAGGATGAGGAGAAGAGAGACAAACTAAATTGGTTCTAACAAATCCTTTTAAAAGGAAGTCAATTGCTATCCTATTACATGAGCTATCGCGTGTTGTCACACGTCGAGACAGGATAATTGGTTCTAATTCTATTTCTAAGTCACATATGGAGTATTATAAACTGAGTGGTTCGAGCCCTGAATGCTGATTGGCTGACAGCCGTGGTATAGTTAAGCAATAAGCCACGAGGAGGTGTGGTATATGGCCAATATACCACGGCTAAGGGCTGTTCTTAAGCACGACGCAACGCGGAGTGTCTTTGCACAGCCTTTAGCCGTGGTATATTGGCCATATACAGTGGGGCAAAAAAGTATTTAGTCAGCTACCAATTGTGCAAGTTCTCCCACTTAAAAAGATGAGAGGCCTGTAATTTTCATCAATAGGTACACTTCAGCTATGACAGACAAAATGAGAATTTATTTTCCAGAAAATCACATTGTAGGATTTTTAATGAATTTATTTGCAAATGATGGTGGAAAATAAGTATTTGGTCAATAACAAAAGTTTATCTCAAAATGTTGTTTTATACCCTTTGTTGGCAATGACAGAGGTCAAACGTTTTCTGTAAGTCTTCACAAGGTTTTCACACACTGTTGCTGGTATTTTGGCCCATTCCGCCATGCAGATCTCCTCTAGAGCAGTGATGTTTTGAGGCTGTTGCTGGGCAACACGGGCTTTCAACTCCCTCCAAAGATTTTCTATGGGGTTGAGATCTGGAGACTGGCTAGGCCACTCCAGGACCTTGAAATGCTTCTTACGAAGCCACTCCTTCGTTGCCCGGGCGGTGTGTTTGGCATCATTGTCATGCTGAAAGACCCAGCCACGTTTCATCTTCAATGCCCTTGCTGATGGAAGGAGGTTTTCACTCAAAATCGCACGATACATTGCCCCATTCATTCTTTCCTTTACACGGATCAGTCGTCCTGGTCCCTTTGCAGAAAAACAGCCACAAAGCATGATGTTTCCACCCCCATGCTCCACAGTAGGTATGGTGTTCTTTGGATGCAACTCAGCATTCTTTGTCCTCCAAACACGACGAGTTGAGTTTTTACCAAAAAGTTATATTTTGGTTTCATCTGACCATATGACATTCTCCCAATCTTCTTCTGGATCATCCAAATGCTCTCTAGCAAACTTCAGACGGGCCTGGACATGTACTGGCTTAAGCAGGGGGACACGTCTGGCACTGCAGGATTTGAGTCCCTGGCGGCGTAGTGTGTTACTGATGGTAGGCTTTGTTACTTTGGTCCCAGCTCTCTGCAGGTCATTCACTAGGTCCCCCCGTGTGGTTCTGAGATTTTTGCTCACCGTTCTTGTGATCATTTTGACCCCACGGGGTGAGATCTTGCGTGGAGCCCCAGATCGAGGGAGATTATCTGTGGTCTTGTATGTCTTCCATTTCCTAATAATTGCTCCCACAGTTGATTTCTTCAAACCAAGCTGCTTATCTATTGCAGATGCAGTCTTCCCAGCCTGGTGCAGGTCTACAATTTTGTTTCTGGTGTCCTTTGACAGCTCTTTGGTCTTGGCCATAGTGGAGTTTGGAGTGTGACTGTTTGAGGTTGTGGACAGGTGTCTTTTATACTGATAACAAGTTCAAACAGATGCCATTAATACAGGTAAGAAGTGGAGGACAGAGGAGCCTCTTAAAGAAGACGTTACAGGTCTGTGAGAGCCAGAATTCTTGCTTGTTTGTAGGTGACCAAATACTTATTTTCCACCATAATTTGCAAATAAATTCATAAAAAAATCCTACAATGTGATTTTCTGGATTTTTTCTCATTTTGTCTGCCATAGTTGAAGTGTACCTATGATGAAAATTACAGGCCTCTCTCATCTTTTTAAGTGGGAGAGCTTGCACAATTGGCTGACTAAATAATTTTTTAGCCCCACAGTACCACAAACCCCCAAAGCGCCTTAATGCTGTTATAAACTTACCAACGTACCAACGTAATTAAAGCAGTAAAAATAAACATTTAGTCGGTCTGGATGAACCACAGCTGTCAGCCAATCAGCATTCAAGGCTCAAACCACACAGTTTATAAAAGACCATATAATTTTTATTTTTTTATTGCTCTAATTATGTTGGTAACCAGTTTATAATAGTCATATCCCAGTTTACCTATTTGCTTATGGTCTTGTGTACACCTAGCGAACAGTTATTTAAATTATATGATAATTGATTTTGAATTTTAGTTGGAGCGGCAAGCCAGACAAAATGAAACGGGCTTATTTATTTAATGAATATGAATTACGAGGGCAGAAATTATTAAATATTAAAGCATTAGATGTCTCACTAAAGGCTTCAGTCATACAAAAGTTATACTTAAATCCAAACGGGTTCTCTAGGAGATTAGTAAGAATGTCTCACCCCATGTTCAAGAATGGCCTTTTTCCCTTTATTCAGATTGCAACCTCTCACTTTTGGTTATTTGAAAAGGAAATAATCTCCCAAAATATTGATATATTAAAAACAAATTAAAAAGCCATAGAAAGTTAGTTGCAATTTCAATTTAATTTAATTCAATTTCGACCAGAAAAAAACTGAACACATAATACAACAAATATTGTGGTTAAACTCAAATATACGAATAGAAAAAAAACATTTATTTTTTATTTTTTAGAAAAGGTATAATGTTTGTAAATGATATCGTAAATAGGACTGGTGGAGTTATGTCACATATGCAGCTAACAAAAATATATGGAAATGTCTGCTCTACCTAAAATTACAACCAACTAATCGCAGCATTTCCGCAAAAAAATGGAAGAGGTAAGTGGAATAGGGAGAAAGTAGAGAACTTGTCTGTCGGCCCTGCATCAAAGACCATAATTGGTTAAAAAAAATACATAAATAAAAATGTATACCAGTTTCATTTAAGGACCTAAAAATTCACAACTCTCCCATATAGATAGTTGGGAAGAGATTTGCAACGTACCGATTCATGGTTTATGAACTGACACGCAAAACGACGCCGGATTCAGAACTTCAAATTTTTCAATTGAAATTATTAGCAGATATTGTTTTGCGAAGAGACAGAATCGTTAGATCGTTTGTTTTGTTTTTGGTCACAGGTCCAGGAATGGCTAGACATTTGCCACATTTACATAAGAGCTAACTCTGCAGATAGCACTACTGGATGATCTGAAAATTCATAGTCAATCAATCAATAATATAATAATATTTATAATAATAATAATTTAACATCTGTACAAATGATGAGAATAGAACGGTTCGGAACCTTTGTGAAACATCACAGCACAGTTGAAAAAATATATATGGCAAATAGAAATTCAATATGGATGGTGTTAAGAGATAGGTGGGAGGGGTTGAATGGAGGTGAAGGTTGGGAAAAATAACTAATAACAACAAGATAACTAAAGTAAAACATACTGTTTCCATAAAACTAAAAATGTTGAGGTTTGAGGAAGGACAGGAGTAAAAATATAACTATTTTAAAATAGACTGTATAAGCTGGAAGTAGAAGCCTAAGCGTTATTCTAAATGTGTTTAACACTTTGTTGGTTACTACATGATTCCATATGTGTTATTTCGTTGTTTTGATGGCTTCACTATTATTCTACAATGTAGATGTCACGACTCCCGGTCCCTCTCCTTGTTCGGGCGGCGTTCGGCGGTCGGCGTCACCGGCCTTCCTAGCCATCGCCTGATCCACTTTTAATTTTCCATTTGTTTTTGTCTTTGTCTTACACACCTGGTTTCAATCCCCCAATTACCTGTTCATGATTTAACCCTCTGATCCCCCATGTTTGTTTGTGTGATTGTTTTTATGGAATACTGTGTTGTATTGTATTGGTTCTTATGTTGTATTGTATTGGTTCTTATGTTGTATTGTATTGGTTCTTATGTTGTATTGTATTGGTTCTTATGTTGTATTGTATTGGTTCTTATGTTGTATTGTATTGGTTCTTATGTTGTATTGTATAGGTTCTTATGTTGTATTGTATTGGTTCTTATGTTGTATTGTATTGGTTCTTATGTTGTATTGTATTGGTTCTTATGTTGTATTGTATTGGTTCTTATGTTGTATTGTATTGGTTCTTATGTTGTATTGTACTGGTTCTTATGTTGTATTGTACTGGTTCTTATGTTGTATTGTATTGGTTCTTATGTTGTATTGTACTGGTTCTTATATTGTATTGTATTGGTTCTTATGTTGTATTGTACTGGTTCTTATATTGTATTGTATTGGTTCTTATGTTGTATTGTACTGGTTCTTATGTTGTATTGTATTGGTTCTTATGTTGTATTGTATTGGTTCTTATGTTGTATTGTATTGGTTCTTATGTTGTATTGTATTGGTTCTTATGTTGTATTGTATTGGTTCTTATGTTGTATTGTATTGGTTCTTATGTTGTATTGTATTGGTTCTTATGTTGTATTGTATTGGTTCTTATGTTGTATTGTATTGGTTCTTATGTTGTATTGTATTGGTTCTTATGTTGTATTGTATTGGTTCTTATATTGTATTGTATTGGTTCTTATGTTGTATTGTATTGGTTCTTATATTGTATTGGTTCTTATGTTGTATTGTATTGGTTCTTATATTGTATTGTATTGGTTCTTATGTTGTATTGTATTGGTTCTTATATTGTATTGGTTCTTATGTTGTGTTGTATTGGTTCTTATGTTGTATTGTATTGGTTCTTATGTTGTATTGTATTGGTTCTTATGTTATATTGGTTCTTATATTGTATTGTATTGGTTCTTATGTTGTATTGTATTGGTTCTTATATTGTATTGGTTCTTATGTTGTGTTGTATTGGTTCTTATGTTGTATTGTATTGGTTCTTATGTTGTATTGTATTGGTTCTTATGTTGTATTGTATTGGTTCTTATGTTGTATTGTATTGGTTCTTATGTTGTATTGTATTGGTTCTTATGTTGTATTGTATTGGTTCTTATGTTGTATTGGTTCTTATGTTGTATTGGTTCTTATGTTGTATTGTATTGGTTCTTATGTTGTATTGTATTGGTTCTTATGTTGTATTGTATTGGTTCTTATGTTGTATTGTATTGGTTCTTATGTTGTATTGTATTGGTTCTTATGTTGTATTGTATTGGTTCTTATGTTGTATTGTATTGGTTCTTATGTTGTATTGTATTGGTTCTTATGTTGTATTGTATTGGTTCTTATGTTGTATTGAATTGGTTCTTATGTTGTATTGTATTGGTTCTTATGTTGTATTGTATTGGTTCTTATGTTGTATTGTATTGGTTCTTATGTTGTATTGTATAGGTTCGTATGTTGTATTGTATTGGTTCTTATGTTGTATTGTATTGGTTCTTATGTTGTATTGTATTGGTTCTTATGTTGTATTGTATTGGTTCTTATGTTGTATTGTATTGGTTCTTATATTGTATTGGTTCTTATGTTGTATTGTATTGGTTCTTATATTGTATTGTATTGGTTCTTATGTTGTATTGTATTGGTTCTTATGTTGTATTGTATTGGTTCTTATGTTGTATTGGTTCTTATGTTGTATTGTATTGGTTCTTATGTTGTATTGTATTGGTTCTTATATTGTATTGTATTGGTTCTTATGTTGTATTGTATTGGTTCTTATGTTGTATTGTATTGGTTCTTATGTTGTATTGTATTGGTTCTTATATTGTATTGTATTGGTTCTTATGTTGTATTGTATTGGTTCTTATATTGTATTGGTTCTTATGTTGTGTTGTATTGGTTCTTATGTTGTATTGTATTGGTTCTTATGTTGTATTGTATTGGTTCTTATGTTGTATTGTATTGGTTCTTATGTTGTATTGTATTGGTTCTTATGTTGTATTGTATTGGTTCTTATGTTGTATTGTATTGGTTCTTATGTTGTATTGTATTGGTTCTTATGTTGTATTGTATTGGTTCTTATGTTGTATTGTATTGGTTCTTATGTTGTATTGTATTGGTTCTTATGTTGTATTGTATTGGTTCTTATGTTGTATTGTATTGGTTCTTATGTTGTATTGTATAGGTTCTTATGTTGTATTGTATTGGTTCTTATGTTGTATTGTATTGGTTCTTATGTTGTATTGTATTGGTTCTTATGTTGTATTGTATTGGTTCTTATGTTGTATTGTATTGGTTCTTATATTGTATTGGTTCTTATATTGTATTGGTTCTTATGTTGTATTGTATAGGTTCTTATGTTGTATTGTATTGGTTCTTATATTGTATTGTATTGGTTCTTATGTTGTATTGTATTGGTTCTTATGTTGTATTGTATTGGTTCTTATGTTGTATTGGTTCTTATGTTGTATTGTATTGGTTCTTATGTTGTATTGTATTGGTTCTTATATTGTATTGTATTGGTTCTTATGTTGTATTGTATTGGTTCTTATGTTGTATTGTATTGGTTCTTATGTTGTATTGTATTGGTTCTTATATTGTATTGTATTGGTTCTTATGTTGTATTGTATTGGTTCTTATATTGTATTGGTTCTTATGTTGTGTTGTATTGGTTCTTATGTTGTATTGTATTGGTTCTTATGTTGTATTGTATTGGTTCTTATGTTGTATTGTATTGGTTCTTATGTTGTATTGTATTGGTTCTTATATTGTATTGTATTGGTTCTTATGTTGTATTGTATTGGTTCTTATGTTGTATTGGTTCTTATGTTGTATTGTATTGGTTCTTATGTTGTATTGTATTGGTTCTTATGTTGTATTGTATTGGTTCTTATATTGTATTGTATTGGTTCTTATGTTGTATTGTATTGGTTCTTATATTGTATTGGTTCTTATATTGTATTGTATTGGTTCTTATGTTGTATTGGTTCTTATGTTGTATTGTATTGGTTCTTATGTTGTATTGGTTCTTATGTTGTATTGTATTGGTTCTTATATTGTATTGTATTGGTTCTTATGTTGTATTGGTTCTTATGTTGTATTGTATTGGTTCTTATGTTGTATTGGTTCTTATGTTGTATTGTATTGGTTCTTATGTTGTATTGGTTCTTATGTTGTATTGTATTGGTTCTTATATTGTATTGTATTGGTTCTTATGTTGTATTGTATTGGTTCTTATGTTGTATTGTATTGGTTCTTATGTTGTATTGGTTCTTATGTTGTATTGTATTGGTTCTTATGTTGTATTGTATTGGTTCTTATGTTGTATTGTATTGGTTCTTATATTGTATTGTATTGGTTCTTATGTTGTATTGTATTGGTTCTTATGTTGTATTGTATTGGTTCTTATATTGTATTGTATTGGTTCTTATGTTGTATTGTATTGGTTCTTATGTTGTATTGTATTGGTTCTTATGTTGTATTGTATTGGTTCTTATGTTGTATTGTATTGGTTCTTATATTGTATTGTATTGGTTCTTATGTTGTATTGTATTGGTTCTTATGTTGTATTGGTTGTTATGTTGTATTGTATTGGTTCTTATGTTGTATTGTATTGGTTCTTATGTTGTATTGTATTGGTTCTTATGTTGTATTGTATTGGTTCTTATATTGTATTGGTTCTTATATTGTATTGTATTGGTTCTTATGTTGTATTGGTTCTTATGTTGTATTGTATTGGTTCTTATGTTGTATTGGTTCTTATGTTGTATTGTATTGGTTCTTATATTGTATTGTATTGGTTCTTATGTTGTATTGGTTCTTTTGTTGTATTGTATTGGTTCTTATGTTGTATTGGTTCTTATGTTGTATTGTATTGGTTCTTATGTTGTATTGGTTCTTATGTTGTATTGTATTGGTTCTTATATTGTATTGTATTGGTTCTTATGTTGTATTGTATTGGTTCTTATGTTGTATTGTATTGGTTCTTATGTTGTATTGGTTCTTATGTTGTATTGTATTGGTTCTTATGTTGTATTGTATTGGTTCTTATGTTGTATTGTATTGGTTCTTATATTGTATTGTATTGGTTCTTATGTTGTATTGTATTGGTTCTTATGTTGTATTGTATTGGTTCTTATATTGTATTGTATTGGTTCTTATGTTGTATTGTATTGGTTCTTATGTTGTATTGTATTGGTTCTTATGTTGTATTGTATTGGTTCTTATATTGTATTGGTTCTTATGTTGTATTGTATTGGTTCTTATATTGTATTGGTTCTTATGTTGTATTGTATTGGTTCTTATATTGTATTGTATTGGTTCTTATGTTGTATTGGTTGTTATGTTGTATTGTATTGGTTCTTATGTTGTATTGTATTGGTTCTTATGTTGTATTGTATTGGTTCTTATGTTGTATTGTATTGGTTCTTATATTGTATTGGTTCTTATATTGTATTGTATTGGTTCTTATGTTGTATTGGTTCTTATGTTGTATTGTATTGGTTCTTATGTTGTATTGGTTCTTATGTTGTATTGTATTGGTTCTTATATTGTATTGTATTGGTTCTTATGTTGTATTGGTTCTTTTGTTGTATTGTATTGGTTCTTATGTTGTATTGGTTCTTATGTTGTATTGTATTGGTTCTTATGTTGTATTGGTTCTTATGTTGTATTGTATTGGTTCTTATATTGTATTGTATTGGTTCTTATGTTGTATTGTATTGGTTCTTATGTTGTATTGTATTGGTTCTTATGTTGTATTGGTTCTTATGTTGTATTGTATTGGTTCTTATGTTGTATTGTATTGGTTCTTATGTTGTATTGTATTGGTTCTTATATTGTATTGTATTGGTTCTTATGTTGTATTGTATTGGTTCTTATGTTGTATTGTATTGGTTCTTATATTGTATTGTATTGGTTCTTATGTTGTATTGTATTGGTTCTTATGTTGTATTGTATTGGTTCTTATGTTGTATTGTATTGGTTCTTATATTGTATTGGTTCTTATGTTGTATTGTATTGGTTCTTATATTGTATTGGTTCTTATGTTGTATTGTATTGGTTCTTATATTGTATTGTATTGGTTCTTATGTTGTATTGTATTGGTTCTTATGTTGTATTGTATTGGTTCTTATGTTGTATTGTATTGGTTCTTATGTTGTATTGGTTCTTATGTTGTATTGTATTGGTTCTTATATTGTATTGTATTGGTTCTTATGTTGTATTGGTTCTTATGTTGTATTGTATTGGTTCTTATGTTGTATTGGTTCTTATGTTGTATTGTATTGGTTCTTATGTTGTATTGGTTCTTATGTTGTATTGTATTGGTTCTTATATTGTATTGTATTGGTTCTTATGTTGTATTGTATTGGTTCTTATGTTGTATTGTATTGGTTCTTATGTTGTATTGTATTGGTTCTTATATTGTATTGTATTGGTTCTTATGTTGTATTGTATTGGTTCTTATGTTGTATTGTATTGGTTCTTATATTGTATTGTATTGGTTCTTATGTTGTATTGTATTGGTTCTTATGTTGTATTGTATTGGTTCTTATGTTGTATTGTATTGGTTCTTATGTTGTATTGTATTGGTTCTTATATTGTATTGTATTGGTTCTTATGTTGTATTGTATTGGTTCTTATGTTGTATTGGTTGTTATGTTGTATTGTATTGGTTCTTATGTTGTATTGTATTGGTTCTTATGTTGTATTGTATTGGTTCTTATGTTGTATTGTATTGGTTCTTATATTGTATTGGTTCTTATATTGTATTGTATTGGTTCTTATGTTGTATTGGTTCTTATGTTGTATTGTATTGGTTCTTATGTTGTATTGGTTCTTATGTTGTATTGTATTGGTTCTTATATTGTATTGTATTGGTTCTTATGTTGTATTGGTTCTTATGTTGTATTGTATTGGTTCTTATGTTGTATTGGTTCTTATGTTGTATTGTATTGGTTCTTATGTTGTATTGGTTCTTATGTTGTATTGGTTCTTATGTTGTATTGTATTGGTTCTTATGTTGTATTGTATTGGTTCTTATGTTGTATTGTATTGGTTCTTATATTGTATTGTATTGGTTCTTATGTTGTATTGTATTGGTTCTTATGTTGTATTGTATTGGTTCTTATATTGTATTGTATTGGTTCTTATGTTGTATTGTATTGGTTCTTATGTTGTATTGTATTGGTTCTTATGTTGTATTGTATTGGTTCTTATATTGTATTGGTTCTTATGTTGTATTGTATTGGTTCTAATATTTATTGGTTCTTATGTTGTATTGTATTGGTTCTTATATTGTATTGTATTGGTTCTTATGTTGTATTGTATTGGTTCTTATGTTGTATTGTATTGGTTCTTATGTTGTATTGTATTGGTTCTTATGTTGTATTGGTTCTTATGTTGTATTGTATTGGTTCTTATATTGTATTGTATTGGTTCTTATGTTGTATTGTATTGGTTCTTATGTTGTATTGTATTGGTTCTTATGTTGTATTGTATTGGTTCTTATGTTGTATTGGTTCTTATGTTGCATTGTATTGGTTCTTATGTTGTATTGTATTGGTTCTTATGTTGTATTGTATTGGTTCTTATGTTGTATTGTATTGGTTCTTATGTTGTATTGTATTGGTTCTTATATTGTATTGTATTGGTTCTTATGTTGTATTGGTTCTTATGTTGTATTGTATTGGTTCTTATGTTGTATTGTACTGGTTCTTATGTTGTATTGTATTGGTTCTTATATTGTATTGGTTCTTATGTTGTATTGTATTGGTTCTTATATTGTATTGGTTCTTATGTTGTATTGTATTGGTTCTTATGTTGTATTGTACTGGTTCTTATATTGTATTGTATTGGTTTTTATGTTGTATTGTATTGGTTCTTATATTGTATTGGTTCTCATGTTGTATTGTACTGGTTCTTATATTGTATTGTATTGGTTCTTATGTTGTATTGTATTGGTTCTTATGTTGTATTGTATTGGTTCTTATGTTGTATTGTATTGGTTCTTATGTTGTATTGTATTGGTTCTTATGTTGTATTGTATTGGTTCTTATGTTGTATTGTATTGGTTCTTATGTTGTATTGTATTGGTTCTTATATTGTATTGGTTCTTATATTGTATTGTATTGGTTCTTATGTTGTATTGTATTGGTTCTTATGTTGTATTGTATTGGTTCTTATGTTGTATTGTATTGGTTCTTATGTTGTATTGTATTGGTTCTTATGTTGTATTGGTTCTTATGTTGTATTGGTTCTTATGTTGTATTGTATTGGTTCTTATGTTGTATTGTATTGGTTCTTATGTTGTATTGTATTGGTTCTTATGTTGTATTGGTTCTTATGTTGTATTGTATTGGTTCTTATGTTGTATTGTATTGGTTCTTATGTTGTATTGTATTGGTTCTTATGTTGTATTGTATTGGTTCTTATGTTGTATTGTATTGGTTCTTATGTTGTATTGTACTGGTTCTTATGTTGTGTGAAGAGGAGACAGGAAATATTGCGAGTCAGAAGATGGCGATTCGAACCTGTGCTGCCGCTGGTACGTGTGCTAGACTCAGCGGTACTAACCACTGGGCCACACAGGCCAGAGAAAACAAACCAGCCTCTACTCACTGCCGTCGTAGTCCAGCGTGGCGAACTGAGAGCTCTGGTTCCCGCAGCCGGCGCTGTTACACGCCTTCATCTTCAGCTCGTACCAGGTGGCCTCGCGGAGCTCAGCCAAGAACACGTCGGCGGTGGCGTTGGTGCGCACGTTCTGCCACGCCCAGTTCCCCTTAGGTCTGAACTCCAGCAGTACGGCCGTGATGGGGCAGCCACCACTCGCCCAGCCCTGCAGGTTGAGCCGGGCGTGGGTAGAGTTGACGTGGGTGAACACCGGATGGTCCTTATTGAACTGGGGCTCTGGAAGAGGCCGGGGGCAGGAAGGTGTTAGTTCTCACTTAACACTCATTTTTCTAAATGTCTTGAAATATTATGATATGGTAAGTGTGACTGAATATGAATCCACCTGTCCCCACCACATTTACCCCTCTCACAGCTATAACCATGTTGCCTCATCCACTTCAGCTCCCTCCCTCTCTGCCCATCTTCGCCTCTCCTGTCCCCTAAACACCTCCCATTGTCCCTGTATCACCCGGTCCATCCTCCCCCTCTCGCACGACCCCTCACCTCGTCCGTGGGTCTTAGCCTCGATGATTTCACTGATGCGTCCGGCTCCCACGCTGTTCTTGGCGGCCAGTTTGACCTTGTACCAGGTGCCACAGCGCAGGTTGTCCAGCTTGAAGGACCTCTCACTGGAACTGATGAACACATCCCTCCACCCCTCTATGTTGTCCACCGAGTACTGCAGCACGAAACCTGGGGAACACACACACACACACACACACACACAACATGATAAGGGTACATTTTTCCTATTTTCAGACTTTCTGTTCAACCTTCTGTTGTACTGCAGTGCATGATACAAATCGAGAAAATGAGAAAAAAATACATTACATGTAAATAATGTAACATTTAAATGCACCAGGTACCCATATATTTTTGCTATATTCAGCTGGCTCATTCAGCTGGTTCATATTTCATTGTGTCAGTACCGCTGGAAAACACCAGAGGACAATGGTGCATCACACATCTCCTCCACTACCAAAGATCCAGATGGAGAAGGCTGAATTCATGACTGTTCTATGCCGCCATTACTTTCCCAGAAGCTCCCAGCTGGGTTCGGGACGGCGCTGACTGGGTATATATGCAAATGAGAACACATTATGGCATCTGCAGTCATAATCAGCTGCCTTGGATTTATAGTCTGTTTATAACTCTCTCTCTAGCTCTCATCTCGCTCTCCCTCTCTTATGCTCTCTCCCTCTCTCCCTCTCTTATGCTCTCTCCCTCTCTTATGCTCTCTCCCTCTCTCATGCTCTCTCCCTTTCTTATGCCCTCTCTTATGCTCTCTCCCTCTCTTATGCTCTCTCCCTCTCTCATGCTCTCTCCCTTTCTTATGCCCTCTCTTATGCTCTCTCCCTCTCTCATGCTCTCTCCCTTTCTTATGCCCTCTCTTATGCTCTCTCTCTCTTATGCTCTCTCCCTCTCTCATGCTCTCTCTCTTATGCTCTCTCCCTCTCTCATGCTCTCTCCCTCTCTTATGCTCTCTCTCTCTTATGCTCTCTCCCTCTCTTATGCTCTCTCCCTCTCTTATGCCCTCTCTCATGCTCTCTCCCTCTCTTATGCCTTCTCCCTGTCTCATGCTCTCTCCCTCTCTCATGCTCTCTCCCTTTCTTATGCCCTCTCTTATGCTCTCTCCCTCTCTTATGCTCTCTCCCTCTCTCATGCTCTCTCCCTTTCTTATGCCCTCTCTTATGCTCTCTCCCTCTCTTATGCTCTCTCCCTCTCTCATGCTCTCTCCCTTTCTTATGCCCTCTCTTATGCTCTCTCTCTCTTATGCTCTCTCCCTCTCTTATGCTCTCTCCCTTCTTATGCTCTCTCTCTCTTATGCTCTCTCCCTCTCTCATGCTCTCTCTCTCTTATGCTCTCTCCCTCTCTCATGCTCTCTCCCTCTCTCATGCTCTCTCTCTCTTATGCTCTCTCCCTCTCTTATGCTCTCTCCCTTTCTTATGCCCTCTCTCATGCTCTCTCCCTCTCTTATGCCTTCTCCCTGTCTCATGCGCTCTCCCTCTCTCATGCTCTCTCCCTTTCTTATGCCCTCTCTTATGCTCTCTCCCTCTCTTATGCTCTCTCCCTCTCTCATGCTCTCTCCCTTTCTTATGCCCTCTCTTATGCTCTCTCCCTCTCTTATGCTATCTCCCTCTCTCATGCTCTCTGCCTTTCTTATGCCCTCTCTTATGCCCTCTCCATCTCAAATGCCCTCTCCCTCTCTTATGCTCTATCCCTCTCTTATGCTCTCTCCCTCTCTTATGCTCTCTCCCTCTCTTATGCTCTCTCCCTCTCTTATGCTCTCTCCATCTTTTATGCTCTCTCCCTTTCCCTCTCTCTCCGACTCCCTCTCCCTCTCCAACACCCTCTCCCTCTCCGTCTCCCTCAGATAGACAGACGGACAGTTGGACAGCCAGAGGGACAGACAATAAACTTACAGAGATAGATTGTATTAGTCTAACACAGACAACGTGAATCAAAGACTGCATGTCGAAAAGGTGTGTTACAGTCGTGGCCAAAAGTTTTGAGAATGACATGAATATTAATTTCCACAAAGTTTGCTGCTTCAGTGTCTTTAGATATTTCTGTCAGATGTTACTATGGAATACTGAAGTATAATTACAAGCCTTTCATAAGTGTCAAAGGCTTTTATTGGCAATTACATGAAGTTGATGCAAAGAGTCAATATTTGCAGTGTTGATCCTTCTTTTTCAAGACCTCTGCAATCTGCCCTGGCATGCTGTCAATTAACTTCTGGGCCACATTCTGACTGATGGCAGCCCATTCTTGCATAATCAATGCTTGGGGTTTGTCAGAATTTGTGGGGTTTTGTTTGCCCACCCACCTCTTGACCACAAGTTCTCAATGGGATTAAGGTCTGGGGAGTTTCCTGGCCATGGACCCAAAATATTGATGTTTTGTTCCCCGGGCCACTTAGTTATCACTTTTGCCTTATGGCAAGGTGCTCCATCATGCTGGAAAAGGCATTGTTCATCACCAAACTGTTTGTGGATGGTTGGGAGAAGTTGCTCTCGGAGGATGTGTTGGTACCATTCTTTATGCATGGCTGTGTTCTTAGGCACAATTGTGAGAGAGCCCACTCCCTTGGCTGAGAAGCAACCCCACACATGAATGGTCTCAGGATGCTTTACTGTTGGCATGACACAGGACTGATGGTAGTGCTCACCTTGTCTTCTCCGGACAAGCTTTTTTACCAATGCCACAAACAATCGGAAAGGAGATTCATCAGAGAAAATGACTTTACCCCAGTCCTTAGCAGTCCAATCCCTGTACCTTTTGCAGAATATCAGTCTTTCCCTGATGTTTTTCCTGGAGAGAAGTGGCTTCTTTGCTGCCCTTCTTGACACCAGGCCATCCTCCACAAGTCTTCGCCTCACTGTGCATGCAGATGCACTCACACCTGCCTGCTGCCATTCCTGAGCAAGGTCTGTACTGGTGGTGCCCCGATCCCGCAGCTGAATCAACTTTAGGAGACGGTCCTGGTGCTTGCTGGACTTTCTGGGGTGCCATGAAGTCTTCTTCACAAAAATTGAACCGTTCTCCTTGAAGATCTTGATGATCCGATAAATGGTTGATTTAGGTGCAATCTTACTGGCAGCAATATCCTTGCCTGTGAAGCCCTTTTTGTGCAAAGCAATGATAACGGCACGTGTTTCCTTGCAGGTAACCATGTTTGACCGAGGAAGAACAATGATTTCAAGCACCAACCTCCTTTTGAAGCTTCCAGTCTGTTATTCGAACTCAATCAGCATGACAGAGTGGTCTTCAGCCTTGTCCTCGTCAACACTCACACCTGCGTTAAAGAGAGAATCACTGACATGATGTCAGCTGGTCCTTTTGTGGCAGGGCTAAAATACAGTGGAAATGTTTTTTGGGGGATTCAGTTAATATGCATGGCAAAGAGGGACTTTGCAATTAATTGCAATTCATCTGATCACTCTTCATAACATTCTGGAGTATATGCAAATTGCCATCATACAAACTGAGGCAGCAGACTTTGTGAAAATTGACATATGTGTCACTCAAAACTTTTGGCCATGACTGTATACACACAATGGGCTCTATTTCTGGCTGGCGTTACGCCAGCGCAATCGTCAAACGCACACTTGTTTGCAGTTATGACCTGTCAAAACCGTCACTCTTATGTTTCTAAACCCTTGGGCTAGGAGTTGGTCATTTACCAGAGTACACTGAACTAATACGCACACTGCAAATTGAACACACGCTGAACACACACACACAGCACGGTAGTCAGATAATCAATGTGACAGCTCCTTAACTGGGAACCAAAACAGAGTGTACACCAGTCAATAAACATAGAGCACGGCATGCAAACCAACAAAGCTTGCTTGGGGTGGCGATAGCTGAGGTGCGCTTCTTCGAAATGCGTGCCAAAGTTCCAATTTCACTTTGTGCTGGTGGGGATATTTAAGACCAATGCATTCACCAAGTAATCAGACATCCCCCTTTAATCTACAGTGCATTCAGAAATTATTCATACCCGTTGACTTTTACACATTTTCTTACGTTACAGACTAATTCTAAAATTGATTCAATTGTTGTCTCCACACAATATCCCACGAACAGGTTTGTAGAATGTTTAATGTTTGTCCTGTTGGAAGGAAGGTGAACCTTCACCCCAGTCTGAGGTCCTGAGCGCTCTGGAGCAGGTTATCATCAAGGATCTCTCTGTGCTAGTCTCCCAGTCCCCGCTGCTGAAAAACGTCCCCACAGCATGATGCTGCCACCACCATGCTTCACTGTAGGGTTGATGCCAGGTTTCCTCCAAATGTGACGCTTGGCATTCAGGCCAAATAGTTCAATCTTGGTTTCATCAGACCAGAAAATCTTGTTTCTAATGGTCTGAGAGTCCTTTAGGTGCCTTTTGGTAAACTCCAAGCGGGCTGTCATATGCCTTTTACTGAGGAGTGGCTTCCGTCTGGCCACTCTACCATAAAGGCCTGAATAGTGGAGTGCTGCAGAGATGGTTGTCTTCTGGAAGGTTCTCTCATCTCCATGGAGGAAGTCTGGAGCTTTGTCACAGTGACCAACAGGTTCTTGGTCACCTCCCTGACCAAGGTCTTCTCCCTCAATTGCTCAGTTTGGACAGGCTGCCAGCTCTATGAAGAGTCTTGGTGGTTCCAAACTTCTTCCATTTAAAAATGATGGAGGCCACTGTGTTCTTTGTGGTACCCATCCCCAGATCTGTTCCTCAACACAATCCTGTCTCTGAGCTCTACGGACAATTCCTTCGAACTCAAGGCTTGGTTTTTGCTCTGACATGCACTGTCAACTGTGGGACCTTATATAGACCGGTGTGTGCCTTTCCAAATCAATTCCAATCAATTGAATTTAACACAGGTGGACTCCAATAAAAAATCTCAATAAGGAGCAATGAAAACAGGATGCCACTGAGCTCAATTCTGAGTCTCACAGTTGTTGCTGTCACTCGTTATTGTAGCCTACGGTATTACATAAACTGTAGTAGCAATCAACAATGGACTCGGATGATAATATTCTGTGCCCCCCAGGCGATTTGGAGTTGGATGACAACGCGAAGACCCTCCATAACTTACAGAACCTGAGACTAACGTATACACTACTAAGCCATGGAATGCCTTGATTGGCCAATGAGTGGCCAAGCCCTTGGCACGCCTAAAACTTGTTTATTCATCAAAGACCAACCATTCCGCGCCACCGCCAGCTATTGCGCTCATTATAACGGCTGTGGAAACAGCAACAAAAATATTTCGCATGCCCCTGGACCTAAAGCTCCACCGCCAGCAGATAGATTTACCGTCGCATCAGGTTTGTTAAAATAGAGCTCACTGAACAAATAGGCACACTGCAAATTGCACACACACTGAACACACACACTGAACACACGCGCAGTACCGGTAGTCAGATAATCAATCCGACAGCTCCTTTAACTGGCAACCAAAACAGAGTGGACACCAGTCAATCAACAGATAGCACGGTATGCAAACTAACAAAGAGACAGAACGGAGAGACAGACAGAGGGAAAGCAGAGAGACGGACAGAGGGCAAGCAGAGAGACGGACAGAGGGCAAGCAGAGAGACGGACAGAGGGCAAGCAGAGAGACGGACAGAGGGCAAGCAGAGAGACGGACAGAGGGCAAGCAGAGAGACGGACAGAGGGCAAGCAGAGAGACGGACAGAGGGCAAGCAGAGAGACGGACAGAGGGCAAGCAGAGAGACGGACAGAGGGCAAGCAGAGAGACGGACAGAGGGCAAGCAGAGAAACAGACAGAGGATAAGAGAAAAGCATTAACCCTCCCCATTGTGTTCGTTTCCTGTTAATTCATTCTGTGTTCCCGGTCCAAAATGACCGCCCCATTACAGCTGATTATAAATCCATAACAATACATATATTATCACCTAATGTTGTGTTAGATCTTTTTATCAACTTATGTTCTTGTGAACGTTACAAGTTTCGAACTTCTATTTGCTGTAGGCCTCGTTGACCTGGGCTCATACAACTCGTTTTTGAGTAAAGAAAAGCATAATGTATGGATTATTTTGACTGTAACATATACTCAGATGAAACATATTGTGCCATTCATCACTGACTACTTTGTGTCAAAGTTTAACAAGGACATTTGTTTTGAAACCATTTCAAATGTTTAAATAGTGGCAGGGGTTTATGTCATCAACCTGGGATATGGCGTATTTCTTTGGCCCTGGGGTCATGCTGATTACATTTTCAACCGACAGCTGACCTCTTCTCTCAGGTGGGGATGAAGACCAGGACAAATTCCCATTCTTTGACCGGATTGTAACAACAACCTCAGCAGGACCCTCTCCCTCATCACTGGATTGTAACAACAACCTCAGCAGGACCCTCTCCCTCATCACTGGAATGTAACAACAACCTCAGCAGGACCCTCT